>NW_004443982.1:2891837-2952179 GCF_000243295.1 Trichechus manatus latirostris | reverse complement strand
CTTTTGGTCTTGTTAACTCTTTCAATTGTTTTTCTATTCTCTGTTTCATTTAATTCTGCTCTAATTCTTATTATTTCCTTTCTTCTGTGCCTGAGGGCTTCTTTTGCCGCTCTCTTTCTACTTGTTCCAGTTGTAGGGTTAATGTTTTGATTATGGCCCTTTCTTCTTTTTGGGTGTGTGCATTTATTACTATAAACTGACCTCTGAGCACTGCTTTTGCTATGTCCCAATGGTTCTGGTAGGGCGTGTTTTCATTCTCGTTTGAGTCTGTGAATTTCTTTATTCTATCCTTAATTCGTCTATAACCCAGGAGTTTTTGAGCAAGGTGTTGTTCAGTTTCCATGTGTTTGATTTTTTCCCCTCTCTTTTTCTGTTGTTGATTTCTGCTTTAATGGCTTTATGGTCAGAAAAGATGCTTTGTAATATTTTGATGCTTTCGATTTTGTTAAGGCTTGCTTTATGGCCTAGTATGTGGTCTATTCTGGAGAATGTTCCATGTGTGTTGGAAAAGAAAGTATACTTGGCAGCTGTTGAGTGGAGTGTTCGGTATATGTCTGTGAGATCAAGTTGGTTGATTGTACCATTTAGCTCTTCCGTGTCTTTGTTGAGCTTCTTTCTGGATGTTCTGTCCTTCACCGAAAGTGGTATGTTGAAGTCTCCTACCAGTATTGTGGTGCTGTCTCTCTCTTCAGTGCTGTTACAGGTCATTTTATGCATTTTGGAGCCCTGTCATTGGGTGCGTAAATATTTATTATAGTTATGTCCTCCTGGTGTATTGACCCTTTAATCATTATATAGTGTCCTTCGTTATCCTTGGTCGTGGATTTTACTTTAAAGTCTATAATGTCAGAGATTAATATTGCCACTCCTGCTCTTTTTTGAGTGTTGTTTGCGTGATATATTTTTTTTCTATCTGTTGAGTTTTAGTTTGTGTCTTTAAGTCTAAGGTGTGTCTCTTTTAGGCAGCCTATAGACGGATCATGCTTTTTATCCAATCTGCCACTCTCTGTCTCATTATAGTGCATTTAGTGCATTTACATTCAGCGTAATTATTGATAGGTATGAGTTTAGTGCTGTCATTTTGATGTCTTTTATTGTGTGTTGTTGACAGTTTCTTTGTTCCGCTAAATTTTCTGTGCTGAGTTGTTTTTCTTTATGCATTTTCTTTTCATCTTTTTCATTGTTGTTGATTTTGTGTTCGCTGAATCTTTATATTTTTCTAGTTTTTTTAATTTTGACTTGTAGGATTGTTAGTTTCCTTTGTGGTTACCTTAATACTTAGCCCTATTTTTCTAAGTTTATACCAATCTATTATTTCTTTATATGCCCTTGACTTCCTCGCCATGTGAAAAATCTATGTCTACATTTTTTAAGTCCCTCTTTTTTGTTTTAATGTTGTCATCGTTTACATATTGACATCTGTTTCCCTATTTTCAGTGTTTTAGCTTTGATTTACTTTTGTGACTTCCCTATCTGGGTTGATATCTGGTTGCTCTGTCCTGTGTTGTAGTCTTGGGTTGTTATCTGATGTTAATGATTTTCTAACCAGAGGACTCCCTTTAGTATTTCTTGTAATTTTGGTTTGGTTTTGCAAATTCCCTAAATTTGTGTTTATCTGGAAATGCTCTGATTTCGCCATCATATTTGAGAGACAGTTTTTTGGATATATAATTCTTGGCTTGCAGTTTTTTTCCTTCAAGGCTTTATTTATGTTTTCCCATTGCCTTCTTGCCTGCATGGTTCCTGCTGAGTAGTCCGAGCTTATTCTTATTGATTCTCCTTTGTAGATGACTTCGTTCATCCCTAGCTGCTCTTAAAATTCTGTCTTTATCTTTGGTTTTGGCAAGTTTGATTATAATATGTCTTCTTGAATTTCTTTTGTGATGTACCTTATGTGAGGTTTGATGAGCATCTTCGATAGATATCTTATCGTCTTTCATGATATCAGGGAAGTTTTTTGCCAACAAATCTTCAACAATTCTCTCTGTATTTTCTGTTATCACTCCTCTTCTGATACTCCAATCACTTGTAGGTTATTCCTCTTGATAGAGTCCCACATAATTCTTAGGGTTTCTTCATTTTTTTAAATCAGTTTATCTGATTTTTTCTCCAATAAGTTGGTCTCAAGTGGTTTATCTTCAGTCTCACTAATTCTGACTTCCATTGCCTCAATTCTGCTCCTATGACTTTTTGTTGCGTTGTCTAATTCTGAAATTTTATTGTTAATCTGGATTTCTGATTGTTGTCTCTCTGTGGATTCTTGCAGCCTGTTAAATTTGTCATTATGCTCTTCTCTAATCTTTTTAATTTCCTCTATTGCGTGTTCTGTGTTTTGCTTCATTTCCTTCCTAATTTCTTGAAGAGTTCTGTATATTAATCTTTTGTATTCTGCCTCTGGTAATTCCAAGAAATTTTCCTACTCTGGAATATTTCTGGATTATTTTGGGAGCTTGCTGAAGCCATCATAGATTACCTCTTTATGTGATTTGTTATTGACCGTTGTCTCTGAGCCATCAATAAGTTATTTATTTATTTTATGTTTGCTTACTGTGTCCTAGCTTCTTGTTTTGTTTTTATATGCCCAAATAGTTTTCTCGTATGAACTAGTTTGATTATTGGTACCTTTGAAGCTATGATGTCCTGTCACCAGTTGGTTAGATCTGTTATTAGGTATGTGAGGTCAGGAGTCTGCCCTCTCCTTCTGTATGTATTCAGCTCATGTTCCCAGGTATATAGCCACCAAGTGTGTAGTATAGGCTCTCACTTACAGTCCTAGATAGGCATGGGTGATTGGTGTAGGCACAGGTATCTGGCTGCAGCAGGGGGACGAACTCTGAGCAAGGCAGGGTGTTGACGTCCACCCCTGAGTGTCCAGGAGGAAGGTGTGTCCCTGTTCCCTAGATTGCGTAGATGCGTGGGTATTTCAGCTGGAGTATGAGCATCTAATGCTGTTGGCTGTAAGGACTGGGGGGCACCTCTCATTCATGGACCCCTATCGCAGGTGGCTAGGTGGTGTGGGTGGAGCCACCTGTCTTCAGGCCCCTGATGTGGGTAGGTGAAGACCCTGCTTAATGGGCAGAGCAGTGTCAAATGTCAAGAACCTACCACTTCAGAGCTGAAACAGTTGAAGTTAGAGTTCCAGTATATACCCTGCTGTACTGTGGTAATGAGGGCCTACACTTTTGAGATGGGCCCACAGAAGTCTCTGCAGGGGGAAAGGCAGTCAAAGTCCGTGGATCCCTTATGCCTGTGCCTAGGCAAAGGAGCTGTGCCTACCCTGGGTTCCTGGCTTAGGAGAGCTGGCAGTTTATTTTTTTCCCTTTTGTTAATTTGTTCACTCTCGTAGGCCAGGAGAATGGCTCTGGGCGTATGACAGATCCTACTTACGGCCCAGGGGACTCGGCAATTGCTGAAGCTGGTCCAGGATCCAGTGCAGAGCAGGGAATGGGGAGGTAGATGGGAGAGAGGTTTTTCCCTAAGGGGGGTGTTTCTGATCTGCGTGGTAAGCCGTACACAAGTACTTATCTTTCGTGGAGGGCTGCATCTCAGTGATTCTGGGTGGCTGTGTAGTCTCTGGTGCTGGTTCTCTTCCGGTGCGGAAAATGTGCCTCCGGAGCACGACTGCTTGCCTTCTTCACTGCTCATCCCCGAGCTGATCAGGCGTGAAGGGCTCAGGCTCCCTTCGGGTCAGGTTTGGCAACTACTCGCTGCTTCTGAACCATCTCTCCCTCCCCCTGCCACTCAGTCCAGTTCCTTAACTCTGCCTTTGATGTTCAGGGCTCGCAGATTGCCATATATAATCGAACCACTTGTTTTTTTGGGTCTTTGTTGTAAGAGGGTCCACTGGAAGTGTCTGACTACTCCGCAGTCTTGGTCCCCTCCTCCCATTCTCTCTTGAATACTCCCCAATCCAGGCTTTAAATCTTTACCAGACACTAAAGTTACCCTTGTCAAGGTCCCCAGTGCCCTTCACATCACCCAGTTCATTGGGCAATTTAATCATCTTACTTGACACATCAGCACAAAACTGATCACTCCCTCTGCCTTGAGATGCTTTTTTACCTGGTTTCCAAAACTTCACACTCTTCTCAGTTGTCCTCTTACCTCACTAGCCTTTCTTTCTCTGTCTCTTTTGATGGTTCCTCCAGTTTACCTGAAACATTAGAGAGATACAGGGCTCCTCTTTTTTTACTTTTCATTTTTCTTTAGATGTTTTCATCTTGTCCTGTGGTTCTAAATACTATCCTATGTATATAAATTCCATATTTATATTTCCAGTTTGGACCTCTCTTCTGAATTCCAGATGCATATGTCCAACTGCTTAGTTGACATCTGCACTTGGATGTCTAATAATCATCTCAAACTTTAACACCATCCAAAACTGAAGTCCTGATTTTCCTCCCACAGTCCCTCAATAAAAGCCCTGTTCGCTCTGTGTTCTCCAGTTCATAAATGGCCTTCTGAAGTTGCTCAGGCCAAGGAAGAATAGGATTTTAATAGGCTAAAGTCTTTGGGTTCATTCTTGACATTTGCTTTTCTTTCACACTCCAAATCCAAACTATCAACATGTCTTGTTGGCCCTACTTTCAAAAATATATGCCTAATCTGACCATCTCTCATATGGCCACTTCTCATCTCCATTACTACCACCCTAATCCAACTCTTTCCTGGGCTGACAGGAGAGTAAACCTTCTAATTGTATCTCTCTCACACACACATATACTTCTTCGCTGGGTCCTCTTTCTAATGGCCAGTATGTGAGAGCCTGAGCTTTCTTACTATGTTTCCTCTATGCATGGTCTGGTGTTTCACCTGTAAAATGAGGATAAAATAGATATTTTATGAAAATTAAATGAATTAATATATGAAAAGCACTTAGAATAGTGCCCTGCAAATAATAAGCACCATGTCGGTGTTAGGGGGAAAAATAAAGAAAAAGTAAGAAAGAAGGAAATTGAAAAGAAAAAAGATAGATAGTGGATAGTGAACATTCATGAAGGTACATATGCAAATGTACACACAAATGCACCTTCTTATTACAGCATACCTGGAGCACAATCACATAATACCTTTCCAAGGTATCCGTGACACACAGGCACACATCCACGTGCACACAGTGTACAGGAGAGTGAAACTCATGACTTGCTTTTTTTCTTACATGCCTTGAGTGTAGGACCGTTGGCATATTAATTATCCTCCCACACCCAAGGCTTGCAGGAGAGAGAGCCTTCTCTTTCCTCTCCAGTTCAGATGCATGAATACGTACAGACTGGAGGTAATTGAGCGCTCAGTGTAGTCCGTCTCTAAATAAGCCCTGTGTGTGGGACACATATATGTATACCACTACTACCAACCACCCCCTCTGAACTTGGTATGTCCCTCCTCACTCACCTGCCAGCACCCCACCCCATGGCTCCCTCACTGCCCATGTGAAACCCCAAGGCTGGTGTACCTGCTTCCTAGAGCATACCCACACATTGTGCCAAGAGAGTGAGCCTCTCCCTGCTCCCTCTCTCACATCCCTTGCATGGTGGAGGGTGAAAACTTTCTGGAACCCCTCCCACGTGCAGGGTTTGCAGGATGGTGAGCCTCAGCTTTCCTTGCTCTCTTGTGCATATGTGCACACGCATACACACATCTTCACAAAAATACAAATATACACACACAGGCAGTGGGAAGGAGAACGACCCTCTGTCCTGTTTCCTTTCTTCCATGTTAGTGGTACACAGACCTTGCAGCAGAGGGAGCCTTCTCTTACCTTTCTCTTGTACAAAGCAGAGGCCCTCACACTCGAGGGCAAGCGCAGCCTAGAATGAGGGGGTGTCCTCTGACCTGTTTCTTCCTTGCAAGCACCTAGTGGAGGAGAGAGAGCTTTCTCAGGACTCCCATACACAGGGTTTGATGGAAAGTGAGCCTTCTAGATAATTCACACAAATCCAAGGTGTGATGGAAATTGAGTCTGCTCGTTATCATGTGTGGAAATGTGCATAAACAATCACACACACATTTAGAGTACAGGAAATGGAATTCCCTCAGTATCCCATACTCATGGGCACAAGAGAGTGTGTGAAGATCTGTCTTAGGCATTCACGTAGACATGAATTGGTATGAGCTTTTTCTATTCTCATCCCAGACCAAGGATTTTCAGCTGATTCATTCAACAAATATTTATTGAGTATCTGCTATGTGTTGGGCACTCTTCTTTGTACCAGGGATCCATCAGTGAGCTAAAGAAACAAGAATCCTTACTGTAGTAGCAGGAGACAGGCAGTGAACAAAATGAGTAAGTAAAATACATATTGTATCGATTGGTGATATGTGCTCTGGAGAATAATAGAGAAGGGGATAAGGAGTGGGTGAGGGCAATGGCAATGATGTTGGAGAAGTTTCAGTATCAAATAGAGCAATCAGGAGAGACCTACTGTTCTAGGAACATCAAGGAGGTCATTGTGTCAGGAGCCAGAGGGGTGGAAAGTATAGTAGTAAGATATGATGGGGGAAAGGGAAAGCAAATGGTCAGTATGTATCTCTAAAAGGTAAGGACTCTTTCTTTTTAAAAACACAATCACAATACGATTATCACATTTACAAATAACAGTAATTCCTTAATATCAGCAAATATCTATTGTTCAAATTTCCAGTTTTCTCAAAAATATCATACATTAGGATCAAAATAAGGTCTGCATATTGCATTTGGTTGACAGGTATCTTAAATCTCTTTTCATTATAAATTTCCTCTCCATTTATGTTTTTTTCTTTCCTTGTAATTTATTTGTTGGAAGAAACTGGGCCATTTGTCCACAAATGTGTATGATTTGTTTTCTACAGTCTGGATTTTGCTGAATGTATCCCTATGATGTAGTTTACATGTTCCTTTTCCCTGTTTCTATTTCCTGTAAATTGATAGTTGGATCTAGAAGCCTGACTAGATTAGGGCGTGGATTGGAGGAGTAGAGGAGAGATCAACTTCGATCAGGAGGCATGTGATGACTGGTTGTCTCTCTTTTTGTGATGTTAGTTGCCATTGATGCTCAATTCCTTAGAGCCATTATTTCATTAGGGGCTGCAAAACAATGATATTCTAATTCCATTATTGTCTTCATTTATTAGCTGGAATACTTCTATGAATAAAAACTTACTCTCATCTACTATTTGATTACCCAGTGGTTCAGTTGTTATTGGAAAGGCAGGATAAATGCTTGATTATTTTTCTTTATCAGTAGTCACAATAATGAGTTGGTTCACTAGCATCCTTCAAAGAGAACTTTTAAAGAATTATTATAAGTTTTGGTACATACATCCATGGAATACTACTCAGCCAGTAGGAGAAATGAAGACTTGATACATGCTACAATATGGATGGAGCTTGAAGATATAATGCTGAATGAAATAAGTCAATCACAAAAGGACAAATATTGTATGACCTCACTTATAGGAAAAGGCCAGTGTATAGCAAACAAGATTTTTTAGTGGTTACCAGGGGTGGGAGGGATGGGGAAGGGTGGTTATTGCTTATGGAGTACTGAGTTTTGGTTTACAGTGGTGGAAAAACTGCATTGATTAAGGGTAGGGCTGCACAGCCAATTATTGTAAGTGCTGTCAATAAGTTGTACACCTGTAAAAAGTTGAATTGGCAAAAGTTGTGTGATAGACATATTTACAACAATGATAAAAAAAAGAGTAGTTGCCTAGGTTGCTTATGTACAACGAAACACCCCATGGGATTTGGTTTCTGGGCTTGGAAGTTTAGGGTCATGGTTTCATGGGACATCCTAGTTAATTGGCCTAATAACATGTTTAGTGCCTCTGTTCTACCTCCTAGTTGGATGTGTAGTGCCTGGAGTCTTAAAAGTTTGTAAGTGGCCATCCAAGGCACAACAATTTGTCTCTATTCGCTTGGAACAAAAGAGGAAGGAGAGTCAGGAATAGGAGAAGGATATGGCTAATTGCCTCTGTGAACAATTGCCTCCTTTGCAATGAGATCAGAAGAACTGGATAGTGCCTGGCTACCATTTACTGAACATTTTGATCAAAGATTCCATAGAAGTATCCTGATCAAAAGGGGTAAAATGCAGAAAAGAATATCAAATTCTCATAGACTTCAGACTTCCTGGAGCCATGAAGGTTGGATGAGTCCCTGAAACTACTGCCCTGAGATAATCTCGAAACCTTAAACCAAAAATATCCTCTGAAGTCTTCTTAAAACCAAGCAGTAGTTTAGCTTAACTGTAACTAGTAAGGAATGTCTACCTTGAGCATTGAGCTCTTCTAAGAACTATCTATATGGGATCAAATTGACAACTGCAACTTGAAAGATTAGATAAGAAACTTAGGGGGCAGTGAGTTTATGTTAATGAGGGAGGAACAATTCTGAAAAGGAGGGTGAGAATGATTGCACAGCTTGAAGAATGTAATCAAAATGTCTGAATTGTACATGTAGAAACTGTTGAATTGGTGTATGTTTTGCTGTGTATATTCTCAACAACAAAATAAATAAAATTTTAAAAATAATAAAATTATTATAAATTCATGGATTAGAATATATTTTATATTTCAATCCATTGCAGTTCTTACCTGTATTGAAGCTCAAAATATTCCATCTTTAGCCAGCGATGACTTTTTCAGATTGGCTCCTGAGTCCTTTTCACATGGCCTTAGTCTTTTGTGCTATCTGGTATGAAAAAATGTGACAGGCTCATCTCATACATGTTGTTTCCCAGACCTGGAATCTGCTATATCTTCAGGAAGTTTTGGTTCCTTTTAGCTGGACATGGTATTTAGAGACCATATTCTGGGCAGTAGGCATGCTCATTGCCTCTGTATTGATCACTGTTTTCAGGCTACTTCCAAGAACAGAGCAAAAAATGTTTTCGCTTTGTCTTGTTTTTAGATAAAATACATCATGAGTTCATTCTTATACTTCCAATTCAAAATCAAATTAAGGAGTTTTACACGCCTTTGTTTGAAAGTATCATTCTGACTGTGGCGAATAGACTACAAGGGGGAGCAAGTGTGGAAACCAGGAGGCTAATTAGGAGGCCATTGAAATAATTCAAGTGACGGATTGATGGTGGCCTGGACCAGGTTGATAATAGTAAAGGTGGTGAAAAGTGGTCAGATAAGGATATAAAGTATTGGATGTGAGGTATGAGACAAGGAGGAATCAAAGATTGAACATTCTCTTTTCTCTCTCATGTATGGGTTATATACATGTGCAGACACAGGGTGTGTGGGTAACTGAACCTCCTGCCCTGCTCCCCCTCTCTAATCCTTAGTACCCAGATGCAGGTGCCGTCTCAGTGCAGTGCACCTGAACAAGGATTCAAAGAGGCTGAGTCTCTTCTGCACAGAGAAGAATAGTTCACCTATAATCTCCTTTCTTCCATCAATTCATTCCTTCAACAGATATTTTTGAATGTCTGTTGGACTTGGGAATACAATAGTGCTCAAACCGTCAAGGGCCCTAGGCATTACCACTTAACCCTGCATTCATGTGCTCAAGGTACTGGAAAAAGTGAGCTATTTCTTTAGTTTTTCCCGTGCCACACTTGCTATGGAGGTGCCTGAGTCTTCTTATTTGCTCCTTCTTTCTAATCCTTGGTACCTGGTGGTAGTGCTTTCTAAATGCAATGCACCTGGGCAAGGATTCAGAGCGGGGATGAGCTTTATCTGCAGATGGAAAGACGGAGCACCTGTACATCACCTCCTTTCCTTCCTGCCTGCCAAGATTTATGTACCTCCTACTATATGCCAGACAGTCTGCTGATTGTAGGGATACAGCAGTGAACAAGACCGTCCCCAGGGAACACTGTCTAATGGGCACATATAGGAGGCTGAGCCTCATTGTATCCACGGTACAGGTGTGCATACGTGCTGGAGAATGAATTTTCTCCTTATTCCCCACTCACCAAGCAGCCCCCAGGACAGACAGACATCTAGTGGTGTAGATATGTATGCACAGAGTCCCACTGACAAGGTGAGCAGAGTATGGGACCTTTCTGGGCCATCGCTGCTGTTTTATACCTCCCAGGAAGGGCAGTGAGCTTTCTCAGCATTCCTCCTCTAAGAAGCTGTTCAGTGAAGTTGCACTTGCTTGTTAACATGCTTTCTCTCACATTCATAGATACACAGATTCACATATATGCTCATACATACAAGAAAGGTAGACAGGAGAATGAGCTTGCAAAGGAGTCCCGTACGTGGATAAGTGTCCAGCATATAGAGGCATGTGAGCAGACAGAGGGTTGGCAGGCAGAGACAGGAGCCTTTTTGTTTCATACTCACATGGTCAAATGCTCTCATTCTCATTCATTTATATTTTCCCTTTCTCCCTCTTTCTCACTCTCACACAGACACACACACTCAAAGAATATGCTTTCTGACTCAGTCCCCTCCCTCTTGTGTACTCTCTGATACATGCACACACATGAAACATTCAGGAGAGTGAGCTTTCAAAAACTCCTTCCAACATGCTGGGCTTGCAGGAGAGGAAGCCTTGGCTTACGCCACTCTCTTGTGTGCGTGCGCCATACACACGTGTACCTACGTGCACAGATGTATTCCCCCTGAGCATAAGGACATATGCTCCTCTGACCCACTGCACTTGCACATATCTTGCCTGTTGAGCAATGAGCTCTCCAAACCCCATTCCGCATGCTGGGTTTGCAAGGGGATAGACCTTCTTGTTGTATGGCTTCTCCCTCCCTCCCTCTCTTTTCCCCTCATTTCCCCCTCCTGTCTTTCTCCCTCACCCTCACACACACACACACACAGATATTTTCCTTCATATCCTTTATATGAAATGGTGTGTCCTTTGTTAATATATGGAAACTAAAGGAGAGAAAGACTCATCAACTCACAAAGAATTCAAGAGAATGAATCTATTCATCCCCCCCACCCCCATGCAAGTACTCACACTCACAAATATTTAGGCCTCTTTCTTCTCACATGCCCCTTTGCATGCAGGAATGTGACTTTCCTTAAAAATGCAGATTCATTCAAACACATGGACACATAGAAATGGAGGATAAGAAGTAAAATTAGTGATAGCTATGTGCCAGGTACTAGGTTTCACTTTATTTTGTAATCTTTCATTTTCTTGGCACAATTGAGAGGTTGACTTTATTTTCCCCATTTTCCACAAGTGCAGTCTGACCTTAGGAAGATCAGATAGATTCTCTAAGCTAGTATGGAGTGAAGCTTGGATTTGCTCTGGGGTTTGTAGATACCAAAGTCCATGGTTTTTCCTTTACATCAGTGGCTCTCTGAGTGTGGTCCTCAGACCAGCAGTATCAGCATCTTGTTAGAAGTGTTAGGGGAACTTGTTAGAAATGTAAATTTTTGGGCCCCACCCAGAGCTACTGAATCAGAAACCCCTGTAACCTGTAGTTTACCAAACCCTCCAGGTGATTCTTAAGCATGTAGAAGTTTGAGAACAGCTGCACTAAACTATACTGCCTCCTTGTTACATAGTCTCACAAAGGATTTGTGGGACACTGAGCCTTGCTATCCCATATTCATTCTCTCCCTTTCCTCGCTCACACTTCTCTCTCCTCCTAATCTCTTTGTCCTTGTAGGTTTATGCCTTTTTGTTGTTTTAGTTGTTATCCGAGAGAGCAGACAATATGCGTGCAATTAGACATCTTTAATGTGAAGCTCGAGAGTCTTCTGTATCATCACAACTTAAGTACCTTGTGTGAAGAATGAGCCTTCTTGTTAAACATACATGGGGAGAGGGCATCCTCTGTGCCGCCCACCCCCAATCCTTGCTACCTGGGTGAAAGTGCTGTCTGAATGTAATGCACCTAGGCAAGGATTCGGAGAGCAAGTGCTTTATCTTTTTATAGGACAGAGCACCTTACATCCTCCTTCCCTTCATTCCACAAATAATTTATTGATTGCCTCTTCTATATGCAATACTCTGTTGGGCAATGAGCATATGGTAGTAACCAAGACATGCCTGGTCTCTGCCCTTATGGAGCTTACAGTTGTGGGAGAAGACTAGAGTTCCTCATCAGTCATTACATCTACCTGCCCTGAGAGTGAGTGGGCCTCAGAGTAGACTTCTTTATTACCACTATCACCCATGAATACCCACACAAGAAGCATGAATCTTTTCATTTCTGATCTCACACAGAACTAGGCAGGAGAGAACATTCTCTGCCTCTCTGTACAATCACTTATAAATAACACTATACATGAGAACAAGACTCTTGGTTATAGACACATACACACACAGGAAGGGCAGGTGTCTGAGCCTTCTTGTCTGCTCCCCCTCTCTAATCCTTGGAACCTAGGTGTGAGTGCTGTTTCAATGCAACACACCTATTCAAGGATTCAAAGAGGCTGAGCCTTGTCTGCATGTAGAAGGACAGAGTACCTGTAATCACCTTTTCCGCCTTCCCACAATCTTTAAGATATTTAAGTTTGCTACTAGGTGCCAGGCCTTGCGATGGATATTAGCAATCCCATCACATTGCCGTCAAGTTGATTCTGACTCATAGTGACCCTGTAGGACAGAGTAGAACTGCCCCGTAGGGTTTCCAAGGCTGTAAACCTTTACGGAAGCAGACTGCCACATCTTTCTCCCGTGGTGCAGGTGGTGGGTTTGAACCACTGACTGGTTAGCAGAGTGCTTTAACCACTGTACCACCGGGGCTCTCTGGTATTAGTGATACAGTGGTGAATAAGATAGACTAAGTCCCTGGCCCAGAGTCCTAGCCCCTGGGTCCTATAGAGAGTACTGTTAGGGAATGGACTTCATCATTCTCAGTGGGTAGGCATCCATCTATGTCTCTTTTTTCTTGGCTTACTATGTGTCAGCAACTATGCTGAGGAAACATGTAACAGATGGTGAGACTCGCACAAGCAGTCCTTACTCTTGAGGAGCTTATAGTCTAGCAGAGCAATGGAAGGGAATAAAGTATCCCATTTACTGTGCCATCCTCCCACATGTACATGGTCATGTGTGCCCACATACACAGATTGCCCCAGCCTTCTTGTTACCCCACCAACACACACCCAACACATACACTCTCTCAAGTATGATCTGAAAATGATATTATTCCCATACAGATTCAGAGGTTCTATAGGAGAGTGTCCACGGGACATTGTGCCGGGGGATGAATACAGGCACACACCCTGGGTAGGTGTATCAGTCTTATTAAATACACGTGTTGAGGCTTTGCAGGAATAGGAACGTGAGAGTTAACTACGCAAGTGCGCACAGTGTGCAGGTGCCTGAGTTTTATGCTTTGCCCCCCACCCCACACCAATCCTTAGTATCTGGATGTGGGTGTTGTCTCAATACAGTGCACCTGAGCAAGGATTCCGAGCCAGTAAGCTGCCTCTGAGTGGAGGACAGAGGATCAGCTCTGTCATCTGCTTACTGCTTGCCTGCATGCCTGCCTTCTGTCTCTCAATTCTTTTCTTCCACAAATAATATTTATTGGGCACTGTGCTGGGCATTTGGTACACAGCAGTGAACAAGACAGACTTGGCCCCTGCCCTCCTGTATCTTACAGTCCGGGGAGGAGAATAGACTTGGTCATCATCCATCTTTCCTGCAAGTACTGAGGGTGAGTGGGCCCCATAGTGGGCTTCTTATCCACCCCCCTCCAATTCACACACAAGGGGAAGACTTCTTGTTCTTGCTCTCACAGTGATACATGTAGAAGAACCTTCTCTTCAGTTCAATCCTAGGTAAATTCACTGGGCAAGAACAGTGAGCCTTGTTAAACACATGTACAGGTGTCTCAGTCTTCTCTTCTAGTTTCCCCTCTCTAATCCTTGCTACCTGGGTGAGAGTGCTTTCTGAATGCAGTGCACCTGGGCAAGGATTCAGAGAGCGGGAGCTTCATCTTCATATAAGACAGACCACCTTTATACTCTCCTTCTCTCCTTCCAATCTTTCACAAATATCTGTTGAGTATCTGCTCTATTCCGGGTGCTTTGCTGGGCAGTTGGCACACAAAAGAATGAGACACATCTGGTCCCTACCCTCATGGAGCTTACAGTCCAGGGAGGAGAATGGACTTCCTTCTCATTAATTATACCTGCATGTCCTAAGAGTGGGTGAGCCACAGATTGGGATTTTACATGCCTCCCCCCCCACCCACACACATCCTGGTCTCACACAGGTGTGTGTCAGGGAATCTTCTAAACCTCAGTACAATCCCCGTAAATGCACTGTGTGCAGGAGAGGGGCCTGCTTGGTTACACACATAGTCCCAGACCCACAGAGTGTGCCAGTATCTGAGCACTCTGACCTGCTCCATCACCCACATTCTTTCAACCTAGGTGCAAGTGCTGTCTTGATTCACTGCCCCTATTCAAAGATCAAAGCAAAGGAGCCTTGTCTGCATTTAAAAGGACAGAGCTCCTGTACATCAACTCTTCTTTCTTCTTTCCCTTCCTTCCACAAATATTCAAGTGTCTACTAGATGCCAGGCACTGTGTTCGTCACAAAAGATGTAGCAAGGATCAAAGTGGACAAGGTTGCTACCCTTTTGTAGTTTACATTCTGGTAGAAAACTAATAGACATACTATGATACATGAATGCTGTGGAATAATAGGCAGCTGTTTAAAAGAATGCAGTAGATCTGTATATTCCTTGTTACCCATTATACATACATGAACATAGGTTATGCTAGAGTGAGATTTCTTAACACCTCCCCTACACCCCATATATATGGACAAACCCAGAAACATGTATCTGCATGCACAGAATCCCACTTACAGGGACAGGAGATGGAGCCTATTGTGCTGTCCTGCTCCTATCCCTAGCATGCAGACCAATAAGCTTTCTTAATCCACCCATAGATAGTGACTGAATGAGGGAAGCCTTCTTACTGCTACTCTCACCCACCTGTGTGTGGGAGAGATCCTTTTTATAATCTGTCTGTACAATCACATGTGAACACACTGTATGCAGAAAGACACACACACACACTCTCTCTCTCTCTGTGGGTGCCTGAGCCTTCAGCCCTTCTCTAATCCTTAGTACCTGGGCATGAGTGCTGTCTCAATGCAGTGCACACGGGCAAGCATTCCAAGGCTGAGCTGCTTCTGCATACAGTGCAGAGCCTCATTCTCCTTTCATTCATGTCCTCAACAAGTATGGATGGGTCCCATGTCATCTGCCAGTCCTGGAGAGATTTGGTGAACAAGACAGACACAGACCCTGTCGTTATGACTAGTGGGCATATTTAAGAGAATGAATGCCCTTCTTCCTCATTATCCATGCATACACATGCCAGAGAGTGAGCCTTCCCATTACCCCAACTGTCTCTGTCTGTCTGTCTTTCTCACACACACATACACACATAGCACTCAGATATAGAAACACAAGATGTGTCCCCCTGTACACAGAGCTGCCTCCATGGTATGCATAGGCTAATGAGCCTCATTAGCAGCTTCCTTTCTCCAATATCCAGTGTGCAAGACAGTGTACTTCTTACATGCTCCTCCTACAGCCAGAGCTTGAATGAAAGTGGCCCCAATTTATTGCTTGTCTTGCATATGCAGAAAAGACTTCTTTTCACCTTTGTATAATCATAGGCAAATCATCTGTGAGCAGGAGAATGATGATTCTTGTACACACACACACACACACACACACACACACACACACACACACACACACAATTTGAAGATGCCTGAGTCTTCAGTTCCCTCTCTCTCATTCTTGGTAATTGGGTAAAATGCTGTCCTAGTCCATTACCCTTGTACAAAAATTCAATGAGAGTGAATCTCATCCATGTTTAAGAGTAGAGTTCTTACATCACCCCCTCCAACTCCATCATTCCTTTAATGTCCATTTAGAGCAAGGGTTCTCAAAGTGTGGTCCTTGGACCAGCAGCGTTTGTATCACTGGGAACTTGTTAGAAATTCAGATTCTCAGGCTCCACCCCGACCTGAAGCAGATACTCTGGGATGAGGCCCAGCAATCTGTGTTTCAACAAGCCCTCCAGGTAATTCTGATGTATGCTCAAGTTTCAGAATCACTGATTTAAAGTAAGTGCCAGGGACACAATGATGAGCAAGTCAGATGAGGTCTCAGACCTCAGAGGACTTAGTTTATAGCAGCACCCCTGCTGATGATTTGCATTTCCATCCCAGATACACTGTATCAGAATCTACGGTTTACCAAGATCCCTAGGTGATTTTTTTTTTAATAACACTTTATTGTGATTTAGGTGAAGGTTTACAGAGCAAATTTGTTTCTCATTCAACAATTTGTACACAGCTTGTTTCGTGACATTGGTTGCAATGCCCTCAATGTGCCAGCACTCTCCCCCCTTCCTCCCTGGGTTCCCTGTTTCCATTCACTCATCTTTCCTGCCCCTACCTGCCTTCTGAACTTGGGTTTTGGGCAAATGGTGCACTTTTGGTCTTGTATGGTTGATTGTTCTGAGGTGCACATTCCTCTCGGGTGTTATTGTTCACTTTATAGGCCATTGTTTGGCTATAATGTGTCCAGGTGATTCTTATGTATAATAAATTTTGAGAACCACTGCTCTACTGTTGGTTCTCAGAATTGGTCCCTAACCAGCTGCATTAGCATTGCCTGGGAACTTTTTAGAATTGCAAATTCTCAGCAGGGGTTCAAACCAGAACGAACCAGTTTGAAGCCCTGGTTTATAGGGAGTGGAATAGAATGCACTTCCCCATTCTTCATGTATATTCCCTTTGGTTGGGCATGCAGACTGTGGCAAGGAGTACATCTTCTCATTACTCTCTCCCACCTCTTCTATAACCACACACTTGGTGAGGATAGTCAGGGGTGGATTATCCAATAGGCAAGGTAAGCACGGTGTTCCTGTTCACTACAGATTAGTAAGTAAGCACAAGTAAGCTTGGGTTTACCTTGCTTAGTGGGTCATCCGACCCTGTCAAAGATTGTAAATTTGAAAAGAGGCTTTGATTCTATAGGAAGGTGCTGTGGGGTTGGGAGAGAGACAGATGCAAGCCATACCTAGAAGCAGAATCTTTGATGTGAAAAATTTTGAAATTGTTCACTATAGATGATCTGGTAAGCACTGTGCTTACCTTGCCTATTGGATAATCCAGCCCTGAGCAGGGGCAGATTACCCAATAAACAAGGTATGCACGGGCTTCCTTGTGTTTACTTACTAATCTGTACTGCACAATTTCACATGGGTTTCACCACATCAAAGATTCTGCATCTAGGTATGCCTGGCATTCACAAAGATGTGGTGAGAAACAGGTGAAATTGTGCAGTACAGATTAGTAAGTAAGCACAAATAAGCCTGTGTGTATCTTGCTTACTTGTTATTCCACCCCTGCCCCTGAGCGTAGGTTATATGAACACACAACAAAGACTGTATTAGGGAAAAGTCTTATCATTATTTCTTCAGGGCATGCACCTAACATTTATCTCTCTCTCTCTCTCTCTCTCTCACTCACTCACTCACTCACTCACTCACTCACACACACACACACACGATGTACAGAAGAACAAACTGCTTCTTCTCCCATACCCATTGCATATCGGAGTTGTAATTTCTCAAAACACCTCCTGTGTGCATGGATTACAGGAGGACGAGCCTTCTCGTCGTGAATCTTCTGCTACACATGCTTATATCCAGCCATTAAATCAGCACATATTTATGAATCATTTTTATGTGTCTTGCACTGTGCTGGGAGTATCCTGCTGAATAAGAAACAGTGTCACTCTATAGGACTTCCAGTCTAGTGGAGGTGTATAGTGAATGAACTTTCCAAGCTAGAAAACAGGCATGCACGGTGTGCCAGGAATTGAGCCTTCTCATTACTCTGTGCGTACCCATGCTCCCTCCATGCATGTACACACACATTTCTGCACAAAACTTAAAGGCAGGAGAGGAACGTTTTTATTATCTACACTTATTTTCAGGGTGTGAACTTCCTTGTTAGACACACACTCCAATGAACGTGTGGTGTGCAAGTTCCTGGACCTTGATTTCTCCTCCCTTCATCTGTTCTTGCAACCTACACATGAGTGCTGTCTTCTCAGTGCAGTGAGCTTGTGCAGAGATGTGTAATCGTGATCCTTGTCTGCATGTAGGACGGAGCCTGTTTTTTGCTTGCTTTTTCAGTCACTTGTGTGTATACTTCTTTGTTCATCGATTCATTCATCATTCATTCATCCATCCCTTTAACACATTTACTGAGTTCCTGCTGTTTGGGGATGCGAACAGTGAACAAACTGGTCAGGGATGCCAGCCTTACTTTCTAGTGGGCTCATGAGGAGTCAACTTCCTCATAACCACAATAACATAATGTGGATATATACCTGTGGATATATGGGCTCAGAGTGCCAGAAATCCGGCTTCTTTTTATCCCCTCACAGATGTGGGTACCCATGCTCGTGCATATGGTGTGCACATCCTGAGCCTTCTGTTCTGCTGCCGCTCTTATATCCTTGTGACCTAGATGTGAGTGCTATCTTGATGCAGCACACCTGCTTCAGGACTCTAAGAGGGGGCCTTTTCTGCATGTAGAAGGACAAAGCTACTGTGAATCACTTCTCTCTCCTGCCTTCCCCTCCTTTTTCCCTCCTGTCTACAAGTATTTATTGAGCACTTATTATGTGCTGACACTGTATTGGGATGTAGACATAGGGTAGTTCATAAGATGGACTTGGTCCCTGACCCTAAAGAATATGTATGAGAGAATGGGCTTCTTGTCAGTATCCCTGCATGTACTGAGTTTTGATGGGTGACAGAATGGAACTTCTTACTAACACCCTCTCCCAACACACACAAAGTGCAAGACTTCTCATTCCTGCTCTCACCACAGACCTGTGTAACAGAGAAACCTTCTCCACATGGAGCACTGCAGGTGCCTAAGCCTTCTACCCTGCTTGCTCTCTCTAATCCTTGCTGTCTGGGTGCTAGTGCTATCTCAATGCAATGCACCTAGGCAAGGATTCAGAGAGGGTGAGCTCAACTGCATCAAGAAGGACAGAGAGCCTGTACATCATCCCTCCCTTCTTCCTTTCTTCCTAGTAATATTTTTTGAGTGTCTGGTGGGTGTTGAGAACAGAATTGTTAGAGATGGCAGGCTTTCTGTTGGGTGGACTTGTCTGTGTACTAGCGTAAGTGTCCTTATTAACATAATGCCTACATGCTCAGGTGCCTCGAGTGCTGAAGAGTGAGCTTTCTCTATTCCTTTCCTGTCTTCCACACACAGGGTGGTGGGCAGGAACCAGAGCCTTCTGATCTTCTCCCTCACTCACTTCCTTTCCATGCAGGTGTGAGTGCTGTCTCAAGTATTGTCTCTGGTCAAGGATTCAAAGAGAGGGAGCCTTGCCTACGTAGAAGGACTGAGTGCCATTATGTGTCCCCTCTTGACCTTCTGACTATGTTTTGAGTTTCCGCTGTGTATCAGGCACTGTGTTGAGTGTTGGGGATACAGTGATGAACAAGGCAGGCAGAATCACTGGATGTACTTACTAGTGGGTCTTATCTGCTGTGGAGAAGTGCAGAGTGCCCTTAGATTACTCTTTTCTCCCATTTGTTCACTTATTTCTTTGATAAATATTTATTGTTTTCTGGGTGTTGAGGATGTAGTGGGGCTTGTGTAAAAATAAACATCTTTATTATTATTGTTTCTGTATTTTCAATGTGCAAGGAAATGAGACTTACCATTTCTCCCCGTGCACAGAAAGATACACTTTATTTTTTTGCAGACTATTGGAAGCATCTAGAAGGGTAGATTTCCTCATTACCTGTTAGACATACATGCACACGTGCCTAATGTGAGCCTTATTATTGCAGGCAGGTGGAGATGCTTACACATGTATACGCACATTGTTCTAGTACTTGAGCCTTCTGATCTGCTTCTTTCATATTCATTACTTATAGGTGCCATGCTTTCTAAATGCATCATCTATATGCATGGATCTAAGGGAAATGTTCATTGTTATCATATAGGAGAACTGTCCATTTTTATGTCACTTCCCTCAGATTCAGTGATTTCTTCAGCAGTTATTTGGGGAGCACTTAGTATGTGCTATCCACTGTGCTGGTTGTCAGAAACACATCAGTGAACATAATAGACAACTGTGGGTGTTTGCTGTAGTAGGCACATATTGGGGTTTCTTAGAAACTGTTAATATGTACCCCATCTACTTTTGTGTGTATGTTATATATATTTTACCACAATAAAAATTAACATAAATTTGCTATTTTTAATCATTTTAAGGGTACAATTCAGTGGCATTAATTACATTCACAATGTTGTACAACCATTGCCACTATCGTTTTCCAAAGTTTTTCATCACCCCAAACAGAAACTCTGTACCCATTAAGTAATAACTCCACATTCTACTTCCCCCCTCCCTAGCACCTGGTAACTTCCAATCTACTTTCTGTGTCTATGTATTTGCCTATTCTAGATATTTCATATAAATGGCCACCAGCTGTTTGTCAGTTTGTCATACTATGGTGGTTTGCCTGTTGTTATGATGCTGGAGGCTATGCCACCAGTATTTCAAATACCAGCAGGGTCACCCATGGTGGACGGGTTTCAGCGGAGCTTCCAGACTAATTCAGACTAGGAAGAAAGGCCTGATGATCGATCTACTTCCAAAAATTAGCCAATGAAAACCCTACGGATCACAACAGAATATTGTCCAGTTAGGTTGGAAGGCACTCAGAATACACAGTGGCCGCAGTAATGGACTCAAGTGTACCAGTGATTGTGAAGATGGCACAGGACTGGGCAATGTTTTGTTTGTTGTACATGGAATCACCATGAGTCAGAGCTGACTCAGTGACAGCTAAGAACAACAACATGAGTGGAATCATATACTTATCCTTTTGTGTCTGACTTATTTCAGTTAGCATGATGTTTTCAAGGTTCATCCACTTTGAAGCATGTATCAGTACTTCATTCCTTTTTATGGGTGAATAATATTCCATTGTATGTATATACCACATTTTGTTTATCCATTCATCTGTTGATCGACACTTGGGTTGTTTCCACCTTTTGACTATTGTGAATAATGCTGCAGTGAACATTTGTGGTCAAGTAGCTGTTTGAGTCTCTGCTTTCAAGTCTTTTGAGTATATACCCAGGAGTGGAATTGCTGGGTCATATGGTAATTTCTGTGTTTAACTTCTAGAGAACTGCCAAACTGTTTTCCACAGCAGCTGTACCATTTTACATTCCCACCAACAATGTGGGAGGGTTCCAGTTTCTCCCATCCACTTTTTAACTTTAGGTTTGGATGTAGAAAGAGGCAGAAGAGTTTTATCCCAGAGTTCAAAATTGCATGTCAGCAGCACATTTTGTCTTCTGGAAATGAGGGGACAATCCAATAAGCTATCGAGGATGAATTTTGAAGGGAAAAGGAGGGGAGATTTGGAGAATTCAGATGTAGCCTAGCATTTCTATCCTGCCCCTACTCTGGCCTCAGACCACCTTTCCTACTTTGACTTGCAGTATTCTCCAATAATTAGTCTCTGCTTCAGCTAGGCTGATCTATTCATTCTTGCCTGTCTTAGTGTTTTTTCCCATTGCCCATTACAAATTTATGATTTTCAGCTCAGCATACCAAGTATTCCAAATAGTGGAGAGAGACAGACAGACAGACACACACACACACAACATTTCAGTCTTCTTTCTCAAGTTCTTAAACAGGTACTACTTACACATTCTGACTCTTGATCCTTCTTCTCTTCCAATATCTCCCAATATATTCTGCAAAAAAGAGGTTATTTAATACCTGCTCCTAATTTTTTTTAATGCTGCCCCTTTTTTATTGTACTTTAGATGAAGATTTACAGAACAAACTAGCTTCTCATTAAACAGTTAATACACATATTCTTTTATGACATTAATTAACAACCCCACGACATGTCAACATTCTCCCTTCTCGACCTTGGGTTCCCTATTACCAGCTTTCCTGTCCCTTCCTGCCTTCTAGTCCTTGCCCCTGGACTGATGTGCCCCTTTAGTCTTGTTTTGCTTTATGGGTCTGTCTAATCTTTGGCTGAAGGGAGAACTTCAGGAGTGACTTCATTACTGAGCTAAAAGGGTGTCCAAAAGCCATATTCTCGAGGTTTCTCCAGTCTCTTGTCATGCTATGTAAGTCTGGTCTTTTTTTGTGAGTTAGAATTTTGTTCTACATTTTTCTCCAGCTCTGTCTGGGACCCTCTATTGTGATGCCTGTCAGAGCAGTCGGTGGTAGCCAGGCACCATCTAGTTGTACTGGACTCAGTCTGGTGGAGGCCATGGTAGTTGTGGTCCATTACCTGCTCCTAATTTTTGCTTACCCTAGATACCATTTTGGTTACTGCTCAGTCTTACTCTTATTTTTCTCAAATTGTATATATCCCTTTGTTATGGATTGAGTTGTATCCCCTAAAAATGTGTGTCAACTTGGCTAGGCCATGATTCCCAGTATTGTGTGATTGTCCACCATTTTGTCATCTGATGTAATTTTCCTATGTTATTTCTATGATGTTACTGAGGCAGGATTAGAGGCAGTTATGTTAATGAGTCAGGACTCAATCTACAAGATTAGGTTGTGTCTTCAGTCAGTCTCTTTTGAAATATAAAAGAGAGAACTGAGCAGAGAGACGGGGACTTCACACCACCAAGAAAGCAGTGCCAGGAGTAGAGCGTGTCCTTTGGACCCGGGGTCCCTGCGCGGAGAAGCTCCCAGTCTAGGGGAACACTGATGAGAAGAAGGCCGACAGAGAGAGAAAGCCTTCCCCTGGAGCTGGCACCGTGAATTTGGACTTCTAGCCTCCGAAAGTGTGAGAGAATGAACTTCTATTTGTTAAAGCCATCCACTTGTGGTATTTCTCTTACAGCAGCACTAGATGACTGAGATTACCACAGCCTCCACCAGACTGAGTTCAGCACAGCTAGATGGTGCCGGCTACCACCACCGACTGCTCCGATAGGGGTCACAATAGAGGCTTTCTGACAGAGTTGGAGAAAAATGTAGAGCAAAATTCAAATTCACAAAAAAAGAACAGACTTTCTGGTCTGACAGAGACTGGAGAAACCCTGGAAGTATGGCCCCTGGACACACTTTTAACTCAGTACTTAAGTCACTCCTGAGGTTCATCCAAAAATTAGACAGGCCCATAAAACAAACAATAATACACATTGCTCAACCATGTATACAAGACTAAATGGGCACTCAAGCAAGAACGAGAAGGCAGGAGGGTCAGGAAAGCTGGACAAATGGAGATGGAGAACTCAAGGTCGAGAAAGGGAGAGTGTTGGCACATTGTGGGGTTGGCAACCAGTGTCACAAAACAATATGTGTATTAATTGTTTAATGAGAAACTAATTTGCTCTGTAAACCATCATCTAAAGCACAATGAAAAATAAAAAGTTCTCAGACCTCACCCCAGACATACTGAATCAGAAAATTAGGGGTGGGGCCCAGCAATCTGCTTTAATGAGTCCTCCAGGTGATTCTGATGCATGCTAAACTTTGAGAACCACTGGTTTCAAGTATAAGAGCCCTGGTGGTGCAGTAGTTAAAGGGATGGACTGCTAACAGAAAGGTTGGCAGTTTGAAACCACCAGTGGCTCCACGGGAGAAAGATGTGGCAGTGTGTTTCCGTAGAGATTTACAGCCTTGGAAATCGACTTGACAGAAACGGATATTTGTGACCACTTTATTAATGATCACACAGATATTTTCCTTTTCTGTCCCTTTCACTTCATTTTATTGTGTTCCCTAATGTAAAAAGTTATTTCTTTATTTTAATACATATAAATTAATTCATCTTATCTCTTTTTGGAGGTGCAGTGGTTAAGAGCTTGGCTGCTAACCAAAAGGTCAGCAGTTCTAATCCACCAGCTGTTCCTTACTGTGAGTCGGAATCGACTCGACGGCAACAGGTTCTCTCTTTACATAATCAAGAATTTTGTCTCTTGTTCACATCTCGGGTAAATATGCTATTCTGTGTTCTTTTTTAAAAATTGACTTTAAAAAAAAACCCACCTGGAATGTATTGCAATGTGGTATATGTTATAATTCTATATTCTCCATTCTGATATCTAGCAGTCCCTCAACTATTTACTAAAGAGTGATTCTTTCCTTATATTTGTATTACTTCTGGTTTATCAACTATTAAGTTCTTATAATAGTTTGGATCCATTGCTAGACTCCCTCTTCTTAATCCAGTGCCATAAAGTTTTGATGATTGTTTCTTTGCGGAAGATTAAAATCTGACAGGATAAATTTGCAATGTTGACATTTAAGAAAATAACATAACTAGTATCCTTACCTACTTATTCTTCTAGGTGAATTTCACTATCAATCTGTCAAGTTGTGTAAAAGATCCCATGGAGACTTTAGATTAATATAAAGATGTAATACAATTCAAATTAGAGTCAGTTTCATTCTTGATACTTTTAGACTTTCCAACCAAGAGCATGATAGATCTCTGTTTATGTCTTCCTTTCCCCCTTCCTATTTTGCTTTTATACATTTTTAATAATATTGAGTGTAAACCTTGATTTATTTATGGTTTCTGTCTTTATCATAAATGAATTATTTTATCATTGTATTTTCTATGTTAGTACATAGGGATGCAGTTGTTTCTTTTGTAAATTTACGTTATAATTTCTGAATCTGTTTATTACCTTCCGTTATTTTTAGTTGATAATCTTAGAGTTGTATAGGCATGCATTCATGCATCCAAACATTGCAATATTGTGTTTCTTCCTTTCTAATATACATTACTCACTTTTTTCCTCTTTAAGAAGTTTTTGTTGTAATGTGTTAAATATAATTGACAACAGGAGGCATCATTGCCTTCCTGTATTAAGGAGAATGATATTTTCCTTCTTGGTTTTAATTTAAATATTCTATATCATGTCAAGAAAGAAATCCTCCAAATGAAATATTTAAAAATTTTAATCCAGAATAAATATAAATTTTAAAAAATCCATTCTTGACATCTATGGGTATAATTTTGGATTTTAAAATTTCATCTGTTAATCCAATAAGTTATGTCGATAGTTTGCCTTGTGATACCAGTCTTGCATTCCTGGAATAAACCCTCCTTATTTATAGTAGGTAAATCTTTCAATGTGATGCTGTATTCAGTTTGTTAAATTTAATTTAGTATTTTTATATCTAATTTCCAAAGTGAAAGTGATTTACAGATTTCTAGTATTGTCTGTCAGGTTTGGCTGACACTTATGCTTGATCCTCTGGGGATCTTCTCTAGTCATCACATTTATCACTCCCTTGAGAGCCTGTACAACAGAGTGTTTGTTACGATATCTGAAGAATCTCTGAAATAAAACCAGGGCAGAGCTAATCTGCTAAGGGAAGGTAGCATATTATTATTTTAATTTCTCTGATTTTTAAAAGCCATTTTGTTATTTTCTTTTAGAGATCACCTGCCTTTTGCCTGTTTATTTGTTGGGATCCAATTTTAATGTTTTAATGACTTGAACAATCTCTTTATATATTAAGGCTATTACTCCTTTGGAAAAATCTGTAGAAGATATTACATTTTGTCAATTGCTTCACTTTCACAGCTGTCAACATGATTTCTTACTGATTGATCCTCTTCCTCCTCCTCACTAATAGTGGGTGTTGCGCGAATATAGTTTCTCCATGCTGTGTTCTTTTTCTAGTACAGCAGTTCTCAAAGTGTGATTTGAGACCCTTTCAGGGGATCTGCAGTTCAAATCTGTTTTCGCATTAATGTTAAGATATTATTTGCCTTTGTGACTCTCATTTTCTCATGAGTATGCAGTGGAGTTTTCTAGAGACTATGTGATGTGTGATGATGTCGTTTTTCTGATGGCTAATGTGAAGCAAATCCAGGTGTCCTGTGTAAAGCCAGACACTAAAGAGATTTGCAAAAGTCTAAAACATGCCTCTCTTCTCACTAATATTTCTTGAAAACATAGTTTTTTTTTCAAAAATGTTAACATTAACATATAATGGGTTCAGTATTGTTATATTTAAATAAATTAATAAATATGTATATTTTAAACAATTCTCAGTTTTAATTTATAATACAGTAAATATGTATAGATAGAACCCATACAAACAAAACTCTTTAGGTCTTCAATAATTTTTAAGACTGTAAAGGGATCCTGAGACCAAAAAGTTTGAGAACTGCTGCTCTAGTATTGCCTGCTCAGAGTCCTCATCTTTTCTCATAACCCCTACTCATCTCTGAGGATGACTCCCAGATGAAGACCACACTGTGAGAAGTACTATTTTTTCCTCAGACTTTTTACTTGCAATTCTGACAGCTGCTATCAGGTGAAGAATGTGTCTTGGATTAAGAATTAATCCGAGAGGCGGGGCCAAGATGGCAGAGTAGTCAAATGCTTCCTGTGGCCCCTCTTACAATGAAGACCCCCCCCAAAAAAAGTGAATCAATTATATATGACAATCTAGGAGCCCTGAACATCAAAGACAAAGTTGAGGAATTCGATTGAGTGGCAGGGGGAGGGAGAGACAGTTCAGAAGCAGTGAGGAGTTGCCAGACCTGACCTGGCTGGCCCCGGCACCCTGCAGGTGCGATCAGCTGGCACATAAGGGGTGAGGCAAGCAGTGGTGCTCAGGACGTGTTTTCCACATTGAGAGAGACCGAGTGGTGGAGAGTCTGCTCAAGCTTCCAGAACCAGAGAGAAATGGTGCTCCATTGGCCAAAGATAAGTAAAGGTGTCTAACCTACCATGTGGATAAAAAAAAAAAAAAAACTCTTCCTTTAGGGAAGTACCTCTCTCCCATTTACCTGCCCACTCCCCACTCTGCTCCGGGTCCCTGTCTGGCTTCAGGGATTGCTGAGCCCCCTGGGCTGGAAGGTAGGGCCCATCGCGCACTCTCAGCCATTCTCTTGGCTTTGGAGAGGGAACAAATTAACAAACAGGAAAAAATAATCTGCCAGCTCCCCTAAGCCAGGAAATCAGGGCAGGCACAGCCACTTTGCCTAGGCATAGGCGTAAGGGGTCCACGGACTTTGAATACCTTTTGTTCCCCATAGACCTGTGTGGGCCCATTTCAACAGCATAGGCCCTCATTAGCACAGTAAAACGGTATATAACTGAAGCCTATTTTCATCTGTGTCAGCTATAAGGGGGAGTGGCAGATTCGTGACATTAGACACTACCCTGCCCATTAAGCAGGGTCCTTATCTACCCACATCAGAGGCCAGAGGAGTGGTGACTCCACGCACTCCACTGAGCCACCCGAGACAGGGGTCCAGGAATAAGTGGTGACTCCAAGTCCATACAGCCAACAGCATTGGGTACTCATAGACCAGTTGCAAAACCCACCTACCTACGTGCCCTAGGGAACAGGGGCACACCTTCCACCCAGACGTTCAGGGGCAGCAGTCAGCCCTCTGCCTTCATCAGTGCATGGCCCACTACTGTAGCCAGGTACTTGTGCCTACTCCAATCACCCCAGCCCATCTAGGACTGTAGTGAGAGCCTGCACCACACACTCGGTGACCAACACTTGGACACCTGAGCTGAATCCACACAAGAAAAGTAAACGGAATCCTGGGCTCACATACATAGTAACAGTTCTAGCCACCTGGAGACAGGACATGAGAGCTTCAAAGATGCCAGTAATCAAACTAGCTCACATGACCAGCATATCAAAACAAAACAAGAAGGTAGGACACAGTAAACAAACATAAAATTAATACAACTTATTGATGGCTTGGAGACAGCAGTCAATATCAAATCACATAAAGAGGGAGACCATGATGGCTTCAGGAAGCAACCAAAACAAAGAATCAAGAAACCTTCTGGAGGAAGAGAACTTCTTGAAATTACCGGAGGTAGAATTGAAAAGATTAGTATACGGAACTCTTCAAGTGATCAGGAAGGAGATCATGCAGAATGCAGAACAAGTCAAGGAACATACAGACAAAGCAATAGACGAACCTAAGAAGGTTATGCAAGAGGATAATGACAAATTTAACAGGCTGCAAGAATCCGTAGAGAGACAGCAAACAGAAATCCAAAAGATTAACAATAAAATTTCAGAATTAGACAACTCAATAGAAAGTTATAGGAACAGAATTGAGGCAATGAACGTCAGAATTAGTGAGATTGAAGATTAAGCACTTGACACCAACTTATTTGAGGAAAAATCAGATAAAAAGATTTAAAAAAATGAAGAAAACCTAAGAATTATGCAGAACTCTATCAAGAGGAATAACCTACGAGTGATTGGAGTACTAGAACGGGGAGGGATAACAGAAAATAAAGAGAGAATTGTTGTTTTGTTGGCAGAAAACTTCCCTGATACCATGAAAGATGAGAAGATATCTATCCAAGAAGCTCATTGAGCCCCACACAAGGTAGATCCCAAAAGAAAGTCACCAAGACATAATCAAACTTGCCAAAACCAAAGATAAAGAATTTTAAGAGCAGCTAGGGATAAACGAAAAGTTATCTACAAAGGAGAGTCAATAAGAATAAGCTCGGACTACTCAGCAAAAACCATGCAGGAAGAAGGCAATGGAATGACATATATAAAGCCTTGAAGGAAAAGAATTGCCAGCCAAGAATTATATATCCAGCAAAACTGTCTCTCAAATATGATGGCCAAATTATGGCATTTCCAGATAAACAGAAGTTTAGGGAATTTGGAGAAAACAAACCAAAATTACAAGAAATACTAAAGGGAGTCCTCCAGTTAGAAAATCAATAACATCAGACAACAACCCAAGACTAGAATACAGGACAAAACAACCAGATATGAACCCAGATATAGGGAAGTCACAAAAATAAATCAAAGATATAACACTGAAAATAGGGAAACAGAGATGTCAATATGTAAAACATGACAGCACTAAAACAAAAAAGGGGGACTAAAAATGTATTCATAGATCTTTCATATGTAGAGGATGTCAAGGCCATATAAATAAATAAAGGATTGGTTTAAACTTAGAAAAATAGGGGTAAATATTAAGGTAACCAAAAAGAAAACTAACAATCCTATATGACAAAATAAAAAATAAGAAAAACATAAAGACTCAGCAAATACAAAATCAATAACAATGAAAAAGAAGACAATACATAAAGAAAAACAGCTGAGCACAGAAAATTAAGTGGAACAAAGAAACTGTCAACAACACAAAAAACAGACATCAAAATGACAGCAGTAAACTCATATCCATCAATAATTATGCTGAATGTAAATGGACTAAATGCACCAATAAAGAGACAGAGAGCGGCAAAATGGGTAAAAAAAAAACCCACGATCTGTCTATATGCTGTCTACAAGAGACACACCTTAGACTTAAGGACACAAAGAAACTAAAACTCAAAGAATGGAAAAAAATATATCAAGCAAACAACACTCAAAAAAGAGCAGGAGTGGCAGTATTAATCTCTGATTAAATAGGCTTTAAAGCAAAATCCACCACAAAGGATAAGGAAGGACACTATGTAATGATTAAAGGGTCAATACACCAGGAGGACATAGCCATAATAAATATTTACACACCCAATGACAGGGCTCCAAACTACATAAAACAAACTCTAACGGCATTGAAAAGAGAAATAGACAGCTCCACAATAATAGTAGGAGACTTCAACACACCACTTTTGGTGAAGGACACAACATCCAGAAAGAAGCTCAGTAAAGATAAGGAAGATCTAAATGCCACAGTCAACCAACTTGATCTCATAGACATATACAGAACACTCCACCTAACAACAGCCATGTATACTTTCTTTTCCAAAGCACAGGTAACATTCTCCAGAACAGACCACAAATGACCACAAAGCAAGCCTTAACAGAATCCCAAACATCGAAGTGTAACAAAGCATCTTTTCTGAACATAAAGCCATAAAAGTAGAAATCAATAACACAAAAAGCAAGGAAAAAAAAGTCAGACGCAAGGAAACTGAACAACACCTTGCTCAAAAACTACTGGGTAATAGAAGAAACAAAGGACAGAATAAAGAAATTCACATAATCAAATGAGAAGGAAAACACATCCTACCAGAACCTTTGGGGTCAAAGCAAAAGCAGTGCTCAGAAGTCAATTTATAGCAATAAATGCACACATCCAAAAAGAAGAAAGGGCCATAATCAAAAGATTAACCCTACAACTAGAACAAGTAGAAGGGGAGCAGCAAAAGAAGCCTTGGGACACCAGAAGAAAGGAAATAATAATTAGAGCAGAATTAAATGAAATAGAGAATAGAAAAACATTTGAAAGAGTTAATGTCGTGGATTGAATTATGTCCCCCAAAAAATGTGTGTATCAATTTGGTTGGGCCATAATTCCCAGTATTGTGTGATTTTCCTATATGTTGTAAATCCTGCCTCTATGATGTTAATGAGGGAGGGTGGGTGGCAGTTGTGTTAGTGAGGTAGGACTCAGTCTACAAGATTGGATTGTGTCTTGAGGCAATCTCTTGAGACATAAAAGAGAGTAGCAAGCAGAGAGACGGGGACCTCATACCACCAAGAAAGCAGTGCTGGAGCAGAGCATGTCATTTGGACCCAGGGTCTCTCTGGGGAGAAGCTCCTCATCTGGGAGAACATTGATGAGAAGGCCGACAGAGAGAGAAAGCATTCCCCTGGAGCTGATGCCCTGAATTTGGACTTTTAGCCTACTTTACTCTGAGGAAATAAACTTCTCTTGGTTAAAGCCATCTACTTGTGGTAGTTCTGTTATAGCAGCACTAGATAAATAAGACAGTTAACCAGACAAAAAGCTAGTTCTTTGAAAAGATCAACAAAATCGATAAACCCTTGGCCAAAATGACCAAAAAAAAAAGAGAGAGAGAGAGAGGAAGCCAATAACCCAAATAAGAAATCAGATGGGCAAGATCACAACAGACTCAACTGAAATTAAAAGAATCATAACAGAATACTATGAAAAAATGTACTCCTAAAAATTTAAAAACCTAGAGGAAATGGATAAATTTCTAGAAACACATTACCTACCTAAACTAACATAAACAGGTAGAACAACTAAATAAACTTATACCAAAAGAAAAGATTGGAAAGGTAGTTAAAAAAAACTCCCCCCCCAAAAAAAAGTCCTGGACCTGATGGCTTCACTGGAGAGTTCTACCAAACTTTCAGAGAAGAGTTAACAACACTACTACTAAAGGTATTTCAGAACATAGAAAAGGATGGAATACTCCCAGACTCATTCTATGAAGTCAGCATAACCCTGACACCAAAACCAGGTAAAAACACCACAAAAAAAGAAAATTACAGAACAGTATCCCTCATGAACATAGACACAAAATTCCTCAACAAAATTCTACCGTATAGAATTCAACAACATATCAAAAAAAAATTCACCATCACCAAGTGGGCTTCATACCAGGTATGCAAGGGTGGTTCAGCATTAGAAAAACTATCAATGTAATCCATCACATAAATAAAAGACAAGAACCACATGTTCTTATCAATTGATGCATGAAAAGCATTTGACAGAGTCCAACACCCATTCATGATAAAATCTCTCAGCAAAATAGGAATAGAAGGGAAATTCCTCAACATAATTAAGGGCGTTTATACAAAGCCAGCAGCCAATATCATCCTAAATGGAGAGAGTCTGAAAGCATTCCCCTAGAGAACAGGAACCAGAGAAGGATACCCTTGATCACCACTCTTATTCAACATTGTGGTGGAGGTCCTAGCCAGAGCAATTAGGCTAGAAAAAGAAATAAAGGTCATTCAAATTGGTAAGAAGAAGTAAAAGTATGTCTGTTTGCAGATGATATGATCTTATTATACACAGAAAACCCCAAAGAATCCACAAGAAAACTACTGGAACTAATAGAAGATTTCAGCAAAGTATCAGGATACAAGAGAAACATACAAAAATCAGTTGGATTCCTCTACACCAACAAAGAGAACTTCCAAGAGGAAATCACCAAATCAATACCATTTATAATAGCCCCCAAGAAGATAAAATACTTAGGAATAAATCTGAACAGAGACGTAAAAGACCTATACGGTGAAAACTAGAAGACACTACTGCAAGAAACCAAAAGAGACCTACATAGGTGCAAAAACATACCTTGCTTATGGATAGGAAAACACAAAATTGTGAAAATGTCAATTCTACCCAAAGCAATCTACAGATACAATGCAATCCTGATCTATATTCCAACAACATTTTTTAATGAGATGCAGAAACCAATCACCAAATTTATATGAAAAGAGAAGATGCTCTGGATAAGTAAAGCATTACTGAAGAAGAACAAAGTGGGAGGTCTCACACTACCTGATTTAAAACCTATTATATCGCCACGGTATTCAAAATGGCCTGGTACTGGTACAACAACAGATGCATAGACCAATGGAACAGAATTGAGAATCCAGATGTAATTTTATCCACCTATGAGCAGCTGATATTTGACCATCTCACCCCAACAAAGCTAGCATTAATCCAAAAAACACAAAATAATAAATGTTGGAGAGGTTCTGGAGAGACTGGAACACTTATACACTGCTTGTGGGAATGTAAAATGGTACAACCACTTTGGAAATCAATTTGGCATTTTCTTAAAAAGCTGGAAATAGAAGTACCATATGATCCAGCAGTCCTGCTCCTTGGAATATATCCTAGAGAAATAAGAGCCTTCACACGAATAGATATATGCCCATCCATGTTCATTACAGCACTGTTCACGATAGAAAAAAGTTGGAAACAACCTAGGTGCCCTTCAGTGGACGAATGGATAAACAAATTACGGTATATTCACACAATGGAATACTATGCAACGATAAAGAACAGTGATGAATCTGCGAAACATAACGGATGAATCTGGAAGGCATTATGCTGAATGAAATTAGTCAGTCACAAAAAGGACAAATATTGTATGAGAGCACTATTATAAGAACTCAAGAAAAGGTTTAACCGCAGAAGAAAGCATTCTTTGATGGTTATGACGGTAGGGAGGGAGGGAGAGGGGTATTCACTGACTAGATAGTAGACAAGAATTATCTTAGGTGAAGGGAAGGACAACACACAATACAGGAGAAGTCAGCACAACTGGACTAAACCAAAAGCTAAGAAGTTTCCTGAATACAACCAAACACTTCAAGGGACTGAGTAGCAGGGTCATGGGTCTGGGGACCATGGTTTCAGGGGACATCTAGGCCAACTGGCATAATAAAGTTTATTAAGAAAATGTTCTGCATCCCACTTTGGTGAGTGGCGTCTTGGGTCTTTAAAGCTGCGAGCAGCCATCTAAGATGCATCAATTGGTCCCAACCCACCTGGAGCAAAGGAGAATGAAGAACACCAAAGACACAAGGAAAATATTAGCCCAAGAGACAGAAAGGGCCACATAAACCAGAGACTCCATCAGCCTGAGACCAGAAGAACTAGATGGTGCCCAGTTACCAGCAATGTCCGCCCTGACAGGGAACACAATGGAGAGTCCCTGATGGAGCAGGAGAAAAGTAGGGTGCACAACTCAAATTCTAGTAAAAAGACCAGACTTAATGGTCTGACTGAGACTGGAGGAACCCCAGAAAACTTGGCCCCTGGACTCTCTTGTTTGCCCAGAACTGAAACCATTTCCGAAGCCAACTCTTCAGACAAAGAATATAGTGGATTATAAGACATAAAATGATGCTCATGAAGAGAGTGCTTCTTAGCTCAAGTAGATACCCCAGACTAAATGGGCAGCTACTGTCCAGTGGCAAGATGAGAAGGCAAAAAGGGACAGGAGCTGATTGAATGGACACAGGAAATCTGTGGTGGAAAGGAGGATTGTGCTTTCACATTATAGGGATAGCAACTAGGGTCACATAGCAATGTGTGTATAAAGGTTTGTATGAGAAACTACCTTGAAATGTAAACTTTCACTTAAAGTACAATTTAAAAAAATGGGTCACATAAACCAAAAACTCCATCAGCCTGAGACTAGAAGAACTAGATGGTGCCTAGCTACCGCCAGTGGCCTCCCTGATAGGGAACACAACACAGAGTCCCTGACAGAGCAGTAGAAAAGTAGGGTGCACAACTCCAATTCTAGTAAAAAGACCAGACTTAATGGTCTGACTGAGACTGGAGGAAACCCAGATGACATGGCCCCCGGACTCTCTGTTAACACAGAACTGAAACCATTCCTGAAGCTAACTCTTCAGACAAAGAATAGACTGGACTATAAGATGTAAAATGACACTGGTGACGAGTGTGCTTCTTAGTTCAAGTAGATACACAAGACTAAATGGGTAGCTCCTGTCCAGATGCGAGATGAGAAGGCAGAAAAGGATAAGAGCTGGTTGAATGGACACGGAAAATTGGGGATGGAAAGGAGGAATGTGAGGTCACATTATAGGGATAACAACTAGGGTCACATAACAATGTGTGTATAAATTTTTGTATGAGAAACTAACGAGTTGTAAACTTTCACCTAAAGCACAATTAAAAAAAAAGTTAATCCCAGCCTCTGTAGTAAGCACCTTCTGTAGCATCTCAGAGATTAATATGTGAGATTTGCATTTCATTTCTTTTTCTCAAAATAAAGTAAAACCGAAACTGGAACATAAACTAGATCATTTACTGACTCTTTTCTTGGTTTCAGACACTTGGGAACACGGATTTAAGTAACCCTGTCCTCAGGTAGGGCACCCTGGTTGCACAGTGGTTAAGAGCTTGGCTGCTGACCAAAAGATTGGCAGTTTGAATCCACCAGCCACTCTTTGAAAACCCTATGGGGCAATTCTACTCTGTCCCATAGGGTTGCTATGGGTTGGAATCCACTCGACGTCAAAGGGTTTCATTTGGTCCTCAAGAAGCTCTGAGTATACTGGGTAGACAAAAGGTGATTTTAACGTGTCTGCTGCCAGTTTTACCACCTTCATTGTTACATTTAGGATTGCCTTAATGTTTTATTTTTAATGATATGACAATTCTCCTATCTTGGTATATTGTATAATGCCTTTCTTACCCCCTTCTTCCCCTTGAATTCCCCTTTTTCCCTGTTTGCAGTATCTGGCAATATGTTCCTTACGCAGAATGCCATGTGCAGATCAGCTGGTGTTTCTATGGAGCAAAAGTAAGAAATAGAAAAATTGATTGCTTTTCTGTGCTTGTTAACATTGAAATATATTATGTGCCTTTGTATTTTCATTGATGGGGTCATGTGTGTCAGCCCACCCATTGGGTTATGTATTTGTTTTTGCCAGTTAGGCCAGTTGAGATGGGAGTATTAGTTTATTTGAACCAACATGTGTCAATATCACTAGTAAAACAAGATACCAGTATGCCATACCAAAAACCAGCACCATCCCACTCACCTGCACCACCTGGCTCTTCCCTTGGCCTTAGTACAACTGTTAGGAATACATTGTCCTGTTTCCTTTACCCCTCTCCCTCGTCCAACCCACATCACCTACACTAAAACTAGAAGTAACAAACTGCCTTTCCAGTCCTTTCTTCCTCTCTCTTCCTGCCCATTGCTGTCACATTTACCCCCTAAAATATCTTTATCATGTTACTCTTCAGAAACTGCAGTGACTCCACTGGCTTTCCAGGTCCTTCATGATCCATCTCCATCCATTTGCTCTCAGACACCTACCGTAGCCTTTATCCAAGCACAAATTCCAGCCTCACTCTCATCTCCAAGCCTTTGACCATTTTGTTTCCTGGACCTAGAATACCCTCTCCCATAGAGCCTTCTCTAGCTTACAATCACCCTTCCATTTTCCAAATGCCTCTTGCATTTTTATTCTAACAGTTTAACACTTAACTGTTGTGTAATTGCATTATGTGAAGGTTTTCTCTGTAACTGGATCATAAATTCCTTGAGAGTAGTAACTGAATAACCAATCTTTTTTTTAAAAAAAATAATACTTTATTGTGTTTTCGGTGAAAGTTTACATAGCAAATTAGATTCCCATTTGACAATTTCTATATAACTTGTTCAGTGACATTAGTTACATTTTTCACAATAAGTCAGCATTCTCTTTATTTGCCTTATGATTGTTCTGTTTCCAGTGCTCTAGTTTCCCTGCTCCTTATCTTCTTATCTTTTCTTTAGAGTAATTGTTGACCTTTTCTTCTCATATAGATGGTTTTTTAATGGAGCAGCATACTCACAGGTAGTATCCTTTATTTTGTGTGCCGATCTGTTATTTCGCTAAAAGGTGACCTCGGAATAGTTTCAGTTCAAGGATTAAAGAGTATCGCAGGGCAGTAGTCTCAGGGAGTCCTCTGTTGTTGTTGCTGTTTTTGTTAGGTGCCGTTGAGTCGGTTCCGACTTATAGCGCCCCTATAGGACAGAGTAAATCTGCCTCATAGGGTTTCCAAGGAACAGCTGGTGGATTCAAACGACTGACCTTTTGGTTAGCAGCCGAGCTCTTAACCACTGCGCCACCAGGGCTCCAGGAGTTCTCTAGTCTCAATTAATCCAGTAAGTCTGGACTTTTTGAGAATTTGAGTTCTGTTCTACATTTTTCTCCTGTTGTATCATGGTCAGTCTGTTGTGGCTCCGATCAGAACTGTCAGTACTGGTAGCAGGCACCATCGAGTTTTTCTGGTCTCAGTAAATGAGGCAATGGCTCAAGTAGGCTATTAGCCCTGTAAACTAGTTTCTTCTCTGAGATTTTGGTTTCCAACAAACTCTTTTTATAACCCCCAGTCACCCTTGCCTCAAGTGCAAGGTATAGATTTATTGAGCATCAGCTGTAAAAATATCATTTTTTTTTACTTTTATTTATTTATTTTTTATTGTGCTTTAGGTGAAAGTTTACAGCTCAAGTTAGTTTCTCATACAAAAGTTTATACACACATTGTTATGTGACCCTAGTTGCTATCCCTATAATGTGACAGCACATTCCTCCTTTCCACCCTGGATTTCCCGTGTCCATTCAGCCAGCTCCTATCCCTTTCTGCCTTCTCATCTCACCTCTGGACGAGAGCTGCCCATTTACTCTTGTGTATCTACTTGAACTAAGAAGCACACTCTTCACAAGTATCATTTTACGTCTTACAGTCCACTCTATTCTTTGTCTGAAGATTTGGCTTCAGGAATGGTTTTAGCTCTGGATCAACAGAGAGTCTGGGGGCCATATCTTCTGGGGATCCTCCGGTCTCAGTCAGACCATTAAGTCTGGTCTTTTTACTAGAATTTGAGTTGTGCAGCCTACTTTTCTCCTGCTCCATCAGGGACTCTCTGTTGTATTCCCTGTCAGGGTAGTCATTGATGGTAGCCAGGCACCATCTAGTTCTTCTGGTCTCAGTCTGATGGAGTCTCTGGTTTATGTGGCCCCTTTTGTCTCTTGGGCTAATATTTTCCTTGTGTCTTTGGTGTTCTTCATTCTCCTTTGCTCCAGGTGGGTTGGGACCAATTGATGCATCTTAGATGGCTGCTCGCTAGCTTTCAAGACCCCAGACACCACTCACCAAAGTGGGATGCAGAACATTTTCTTAATAAACTTTATTATACCAGTTGGCCTAGATGTCCGCTGAAACCATGGTCCCCAGACCCATGCCCCTGCTACACTATCCCTCGAAGTGTTTGGTTGTATTCAGGAAACTTCTTAGCTTTTGGTTTAGTCCAGTTGTGCTGACTTCCCCTATATTGTGTGTTGTCCTTCCCTTCACCTAAAATAATTCTTATCTACTATCTAGTTAGTGAATACCCCTCTCCCTCCCTCCCCACCCTCATAACCATCAAAGAATGTTTTCTTCTGTGTTTTAAACCTTTTCTTGAGTTCTTATAGTAGTGAAAATTACCATATTTTTACACGAATAACATGCTTCTTCTACATTTATTTGCCAAACGCACCCTCCCCCCACGAGGTATTTTAATTATTTATTTTTTGTACTTTAGATGAAGGTTTACAGAACAAATAGTTTCTCATTAAACAGTCAGTACACATATTGTTTTATGACATTGGTTAACAACCCCAGGACATGTCAACACTCTCCCTTCTCGACCTTGGAGGACCTTTTTTTTTTTTTTTGGTGGAAATACACATAGCCAAAGATACACCATTTCAAAAATTTCTACATGTACAATTCAGTGACATTGATTACATTCTTCTAGTTGTGCTGCTATTCTCACTATCCTTTTCCAAATTATTCTGTCACCATTATCTTCAACTCACTGTCCCCTAGGCTTCCCATCAAACCTTTTGAGTTGCTGTTGTCAATTTGATCTCATTAGATAATTCTTTTTTTTTTGTACTTTAGATGAAAGTTTAGAGAACAAATAGTTTCTCATTAAACAGTACACATATTGCCCTGTGACAACGGTTAACATCCCCACAACATGTCAACACTGTCCCTTCTCAACCTTGGGTTCCCTATCAACAGCTTTCCTGTCCCCTCCTGCCTTCTAGTCCTTGTCCCTGGACTGCTGTGCCTCATTAGTCCAATTTTGCTTTATGGGGCTGTCCAAATCCCTGGCTGAACCGTGAACCTCAGAGTGACTTCACCACTGAGCTAAAAGGGTGTCCAGGGGTCATACTCTCAGGGTTCCTCCAGTCTCTGTCAGGCCAGTAAATCTGGTCTTCTTGTGTGTGTTAGAATTTTGTTCTTCATCCTTCTCCAGCTCTGTCTAGGACCCTCTGTTGTGATCCCGGTCAGAGCAGTCACTGGTGGTAGCCGGGCACTATCTAGCTGTACTGGACTCAGTCTGGCAGAGTCCTTGGTAGCTGTGGTCCATTAGTCCTTTGGACTAATCTTTTCCTTGTATCCTGTTCTCTTCATTCTCCCTTGTTTCCGAAGGGCTGAGACAATAGATAAGTGGTAACTTTCGTGAAGGGTAAGATAGTATACCACAAGGTATTTTAGTAAGGGCCACTACACCAATTTTTTTTACATGTTCCCATACAAAAAATTAGCATAGCATGCTTATGAAAATATCTCACAGAGGGAGGTTGCAGTTGGTAAACAAATGTAGAAGGTGTGCATTATTCGCATAAAAATATGTTGATCAGCTGTTAACCTTCCTTCCCAACTGGAATTCTCTTCAGTAAACATTAATTGAACACCTGCTCTGAAATGACACTGGAATTTCTGAAAGAACAGAGATGAGAAGGACATGGTGTAGTCACAAGACTCATGTGGAAGAGATTATGTAATCAGCATGGATGTCTGAACAAAAGGAGTATTGAAGAAAAATCCTTTTGAGCTGGTCCTAGATGGATTGATGGATTGAATGGGGATTTCACCATGCTGAAAAGAGGATTGAGGGGAGTAGGGTGCTCAGGAGGGACTCCAGATAGAGCAGCTGGCCTGAGCAAAGGCATGGAGGTATAAAAGTACATGACCTATAGGGGGTGTTATGAATTGAATTGTGTCCACCCAAAATGTGTATCAGTTTGGCTAGGCCATGATTCCCAGTATTGTGTGATTATCCACCATTTTGTCATCTGATGTGATTTTCCTGTGTGTTGTAAATCCTACCTCTATGATGTTAATGAGGTGGAATTATCAGCAGTTATGTTAATGAGGCAGGACTCAATCTACAAGATTAGACTGTGTCTTAAGTCAGTCTCTTTTGAAATATAAAAAGAGAAGCAAGCAGAGAGACATGGGGACCTCATACCACCAAGAAAGTAGTGCCAGGAGCAGAGCACATTCTTTGGACCCAGGGTCCCTGTGCTTAGAAGCTCCTAGACCAGGGGAAGATTGATGACGAGGACTTTCTCCCAGAGCCGACAGAGAGAGAAAGCCTTCCCCTGGAGCTAGCACCCTGAATTCAGACTTCTAGCCTCCTAGAATATGAGAGAATAAGTTTCTCTTTGTTAAAGCCATCCACTTGTGATATTTCTGTTAAAGCAGCAAGAGGTAACTAAGACAGGGGGTATTACAGATTTGTGACAGGAGATAAAGTCTGTCTGGGTAGATGGGATCCATATTTCAAAGGACCCTGAATGCCATGCACAGAAGCTGAGACATGACCCTGTAGGCAGTGGAGAATGAGCCCGTGATTTTAAGCAGAGAAGTGACAAAAGGAATGTATCATCTCTGTAACACATATGTCAACCAAAAAACATTTCATCTGATTGCCCTCCTCCCTAACCCTCTATTGCAAGACAAGTCTTATGTTTGAACCCACCCAGAGGTGCCTTGGATGACAGACCTGAAATCCCTATGGAGCAGTTCTACTCTGCACACATGGGGTTGCCATAAGTGGGAATCGGCTTGATGTCAACTAACAACAGTAGTTGGGAAAATGAATCAAATCCCCTTACTTTGTTCGTGGCCTGCTTCTGGCTGACTTCAGGCTTGTGGCCATCTAGAAGTTTGATTTATTCCAGATGTGCCATTCTCTGGACTGACATGTCATAGTGAAGCCCCAAAGTGTTATGGAAAGAGCACTGGGATTTGAAGTTCACCTAGATATGGGTTCAAATATCAACTTTCAGGAACTTTTGTTTCCTTATATTCTGCTGCTTTATTTTTTTTCCTTGAACATTTTTATATTTGCAAAATAAAACTGTATCAGAATGATTTGTGGACATATGTCACTTTCAGTTTTACTGATTTTATTTATTTCCTTTGTTGAACTCCTATTTATAGCATCTGTTTTGCTTGATTTACTTGCTTCTTCTAATTCTCTTTTGTTGACTCTTTCTATGCATGTATTAAGGAAGCACTTTATAACCCAAAACCTACTGTCACTGAGTCGATTCCCATTCATAGCAACTCTATAGGGTTGCCAAGGGTGTAAATCTTTACGGAAGGAGACTGCCACATCTTTCTCCTGTGGAGCGGCTGGTGGGTTCGAACCATCAACCTTTTGGTTAGCAGCTGAGCGCTTAACCACTGCACTGCCAGGCCTCCTTTATAACCTAAACAGTAAACCAGATAGCTGCCCCAGGAAATGTTTCAAATGAGGCAGCTCAATTTAGCTGGATTGTTCTGTGTCAGTGGGTTACAGGAAGGAGTGTGGAAGGTCCCTATGCAGAAAAATGAAGTTTTCCAGATTCCCCTTTGTTGTATTGTCATCCTGTAGCATCATTATTTTGTTTTAATTAATTCCCAAAACAATAGGTACACTCATCTGAAAATATGACTGTAAGACATATTCTAAAGCCAAACATAAATTATTTTTGGACTCCCCATACGTGTGACTAATGTAGAGTTGCTGGAACCCTGTGAAACAAGTAACCAATAGAGAGGGAAGGATTCTGTATTACTTCACAAATTGTCTTGCTTTCAGTGCTAGTTTTACTGTATGGAGTGCTAGGAACTCATGGGCACTTAATAAATTCAAACTGAAAGAAAACTTCTTGAGTCGTGGTACTCTATTAGCCTCAGTTCTTCCCATTATTAAAATGGTGCTTATTTTCAACTAAGATTTCTAGAAACCTGGAGTGCCTACTCTTGAGATTGCTTTTTATAGGTTTGTTGAATGTAGTAAATGTTAGACAAATATTAACTGTAAATATTAACTCTGATATCTCCCACTATTAAAAAGGAAAGTTGATGTAGGGGTGGGGACAGGGAGCATGTCTTGTTTGGATTTTATTATATGTGTTCAGGTTAATGTTATTTCCATTGTTTTTTCATTTTCCCTGTTGAGTTTGAAGTAGCAACAGAAGTGTCAAGTGGAGTTGTTGGGAATTCGGTCCTGGAACTTGAGGGAGAGATGAGAGCTAGAGATACTAGATTTGCTTAAAGTATAAAGCGAAGTAAATCAGTGTAAGGCCAGGAAGGATCTGTTTTCTTGGTCAGGTGGGAGCTAAGACCTAGAGCAAAGTGGAGGGGTGATTTTTTTTCTTAAGAAATAAAGACACTTCTTGGAAAACAGGAGGGAAGACAGTGAGTTTCAAGATGCCCTATGTATTGTTAGTAATAGGAAAAAACTACTAACAATCCTGTTTTTTGTCAGGTTCCCTAGAAGCAGAAGCTGAGACAGGAAGTTTTGTAAAAGTGCGTTATTGAGGGAGGACTCTCAGAAAGCGAGTGAAGGAAGCCAGATAGAGAAGGGGAAGAAGCTCAGCCAGGATGAATGATTGGTGAGTAGCGAAGGAGCTCAGCTGAGGCTGCAAACCAGGGATTATTAGTATTCTAGGAACCATTTTAAAAAACCGTACAGGACAGTTCTACTCTGTCCTATAAATTCTCTATCAGTCGGAATCGATCCAGCGGCAATGGATTTTTTATTTTTTAAGGACCCATTTGATCCACACAGCAAGGTTAGAGTTTTTGAAGCTGAGGACGTAGTTTTGTGGTCAGTAATTTTGTACATTAACAGTACCTTTGAGAAAATTCATCCCCTTCTCTGCCTGACCATATGTAATCATGTAAACATGATAATGCTCCTGTTTAACCTAGTATTTAGTTTTTATCTGTACGGATTTCAAGCTGTTTGTATATACTCAAGAAGGCTATTGAAAATGCGTTTCTTGTGTTTATATTCATTCTTATCCTTAAAAGAAAGAAAGGTGTCCCTTGGAGGATTATCTGTTCTCTTGGTTTCAGCCATCACCTTGATGTTAAAACCAACCAAACCTGTTGCCGTCAAGTCGATTCCGACTCATAGTTACCCTATAGGACAGAGCAGAACTGCCCCATAGAGTTTCCAAGGAGCGCCTGGTGTATTTGAACTGCCGACCTTTTGGTTAGCAGCTGTAGCACTTAACCACTGTGCCACCAGGGTTTTCACCTTGATGTTAACAACTCCCAAATCTTTACCTCCCAGTCTTCATCTCATCTGGCCCTTATTCTGAGCATCATGTTTGTATCTGCCCCTCCATCCCACAATGATTCATGCATAATAGGTAGTTCATAAATGTCACTCACACTGTAGTCAGGCTGGTCTCTATCACAAGTGAGGTATTATCAAATGAGCACATGATGTGGACCTTAAATTTTTTTTAACAATAACTGTAGTCTTGGGCAAGTTACTTAGCCTCTCAGAGCTTCAGATTCTGTTGTAAAAATTAAATGAAAGAATTCACCCTAAGCAAATAGCCCAGTGCCTGGAAATTGAGAAGTACCTGGTACATATTAGTTCTTTTTCCTTTATAGTCAGTGTTTAAAATATTTTACTTATCTGCTGTGATTCCAGTTTTTCAGGTCTGTCACTTAATGTGGATTTATCACATGTAATTCTGATATCCTAGAGTAAGAAGTTTCTTAAAAAGAGTTGGAATACCTCAAAATATTATTTGCCTAATCTAACAGATCTTTGCTGGCCCTGACTCTTTGACTAAGAGTTCATTAAAAAAAATTTTTTTGGAGGGGGGTAGGGCTAGATAAGGTAAAGTTGACCATAATTCTGTGTTGTTGTTGTTTTTAATCAGAATACTAAGAATTTTTTTTTTTTTTAGTAAAACTTGGAATCTGAAGACTTAAACTTGAGATGTGGAAAGTTTTTTATCTTTAATTTTAAATTGTTGAGCAGAGAACAACGTTGATTGATACAATATGCCTCTTTTTCCCTTGTGTCAAGCATCCAATATTTCCATGCATCTACATTGTATTAGGAGCTATGGGAGAGTCAGAAGCATCAGATAATGCTTCTGTTTTACCAAATGGCCATAATATTTCTCAATACCGATACCTGTTTTTTATTTTAATTGATTACTTGTGAACTCCATGATTTGTGTACACATGCCCTCATTTGGTTTTACGCTCATTTGCATGGTTTTAAAAAAACTGTTGTTAACTACATGGTAAGGCTAGAGGTACGTTATACCTAGATGGTAACTGAATATATTAAGTAGTTCGTATGTCTATATTGTCAAAGTAAGAGCATGAGAGAAGACATAAAAATAAGTGGTAAGGGACTTAGAGGTCATTGTAATAAGTCTCATATTTTTCTTTCTGCATAGGAGCCATGGATAACAGAGGCTTTCGGCAGGGAAGTTTTAGTAGCTTCCAGAGCAGCACCAGTGATGAAGACTTGATGGACATACCAGGGACAGCTATGGATTTCTCCATGAGAGATGATGTTCCTCCCTTAGACCGAGAAATAGAAAGTATTATTATTACTGATGACAGTTTATCTAAAATTTACATGTAGTAAAAATTTTTTTCTGGTATACAGTCCTATGAGTTTTAACACATGCATAGATTCTTGTAACCACCACCACTAACAGGTTACAGAACAATTCCAACACCCCAGAGGATTCCCTCTTGCTACCCCTTTACAGGCATACTCCACTCTCCACTCTGTTTCTACAGTTTTTTTTTTTCTTTTCAAGAATGTCGTATACAGGTAGTCCCCAACTTATGACAGGGTCCTGTTCTGACGACTCCATTGTAAGTTGGTTCTGACATAAGTCAAACACCTCATTTTATTTTATTTTTTAGTTTTCATTATTGTCTTAGTCATCCAGTGCTGCTATAACAGAAATATCACAAGTGGATGGCTTTAACGAAGAGAAATTTATTCTCTCACAGTCTAGTAGGCTACAAGTCCAAATTCAAGGTGTCAGCTCCACTGGAATGCTTTCTCTGTCGGCTTTGGAGGAAGGTCCGTGTCATCAATCTTCCCTTGGTCTGAGAGCTTCTCTGCGCAGGAACCTCAGGTCCAAAGGACACGCTCTACTCCCGGCACTGCTTTCTTGGTAGTATGAGGTTCCCATGTGTCTCTGCTCACTTCTCTCCTTTATATCTCAAGGGAGATTGGCTTAAGACACTATCTAATCTTGTAGATCTCATCAATATAACTGCCACTAATCCATCTATTACATCATAGTGATAGAATATACAACCCATAGGGAAATCACATCAGATGGCAAAATGTTACACAGTCATACAATACTGAGAATCATGACCTAGCCAAATTGACAGATATTTTTGGGGGATACAATTCAATCCATGACAATTATTATTGCCTTTTATTATCAGTATTTTTATAAATCTGATCTTTGTCTTTGGGGTTGGAAACATTACATATAAACTTAGAGATATATTTTAATACATGCATAAAAAATACACAAATCATAAAAATTTACTCTGATGATGAAGAAGAGTTGGACAGTTTTGGCATTTTGTCAGTTGCAGTACTGACTCCACTTGTGGAAGGTTCTGGATCATCTGGAGTATCCCTGGGAATGCAGATGGCATTTCTAGTCAGAAAATTAGTGAGAGTTGTCTGTATGGTCCTTTTCTTTTGTTCTTCATGTATTTCGTGGTAACATATCACTTCTTCCCAAATCTGCCTATCAGCTTTAGCTAAGTGATCAGCGTTTGGGTCTATGTTTTCAAGCAACTGAAGCCCCTGATTTAGTTTAGAAAACTAAATCTGTACAGCAGTGTTTTGAACACTAAATCATAAAATTGAATAACTGCGAGTAAACATCTGAGAATGATAACACCAGCAAATTATGTGCTGCAACATTGTATGTAGTACATATGATTAACGATAGGATGTACAAAAAAATGGACAGTCGTAAGTGCAGTTCATCATAACTTGACTAAGTCATAAGTTGGAAACTGCCTGTATGTGGAATCATATAGTATGTCACTTTTTGAGACTGTCTTCTTTCACTCAGCGGCCATTCTAATAGATGTAATGTGGTATCTCATCCTGGTTTAACTAATGACTAATGATGTTGCACATCATTTCATGGGCTTATTTGCCATCTTTATATTCTCTTGGATGAAATGTCTGTGCAAATCCTTTTCTCTTTTTCTAAATGGGTTTTTTATTTGTTGGAATACATCTATAAAGTGAAAATTCTCCTCATCTATTATTTGGTTGCCTAGGTATGTCATTCTTTTCAGTGGCTGCATACAATTTCATGATACAGTTGTACCATAATTTATTTAACCAAACTTCTATTGATGCACATTTCATTTGTTTCCAGTCTCTTTCTAATACAAACATTGCTACAGTGAACAACCATATATATCTATATCTAGGAAACCCTGGTGGCGTAGTGGTTAAGAGCTGTGGCTGCTAACCAAAAGGTCGGCAGTTCGAATCCACCAGGTGCTCCTTGGAAACCCTATGGGGCAGTTCTACTTTGTTCTGTAGGGTTGCTGCGAGTCAGAATCAACTTGACGGCAATGGGTTTTTGGGTTATATCTATCTATGTATGTAAATATAGATAATATCTTTTAAGTATATGAGAGCATTTCTGTAGCATAGGTTTCTGTAGCATGTGCTTATTTCCCAGCAACTTAGCCAGTGCTGAATATTATTATTTCTTTTTCATCTTAACCAATATAATAGGTTAAAATAAATAAATAAATTCATGTTGTTGTTTTATTTTTGTTTTTTTAAATTAATGAGGCTAAGTATATTTTCATATGTTTATTGACCATTTTAATTTCTTTTTCTGGAAGTTTCCTGTTTACATGTTTTTTTCTATTTTTCTAATAGGCTGACTATCTTTTCTTATTTATTTATAGGAACCCTTTATATATTATTATTAATCCTTTTTCTTTATGACTCTTAAGTTCATGCTGTACTTTAGAAAAGACTGTACCACTTTACCACCAGCCACTCCTTGGAAACCATACGGGGCAGCTCTACTCTGTCCTACAGGGTCGCTATGAGTCAGAATTGGCTCGATGGCAATGGGGGTTTTGGTACCACTTTAAGATTAAATTTGTATAGTTGCTTTAAAACTACTGTCTGGTTCTTTAATTGATTGGGATTGCCATTCTCAAAGTCAGAGAGCAAGAAACTACTGCCAGAATTCATTATTTGTGTTAAGGGTATATGATATTTAGACACTTTTCTAGGTTCTAGGAATTAGCAAGACTTAAGACACCATCCTTGCCTTCATGAGGTTGTTTCTAGCTAGCTATACACAGCCCTGGTGGTGCAGTGGCTAAGAGCTTCAGCTGCTAACCAAAAAGGTCTGCAGTTCGAATCCACCAGCCACTCTATAGGGTTGCTGTGAGTCGGAATCGACTCGATGGCAACAAGTTTTTTTAAAACACACCTAAGTACTCATGATAGTACTTACCTGTTAGCGTTGTTGTGAGGATTAAATGACATAATAAATATAAAGTGCTTATGACTGACTGTACCTGGCATAGAGTTAAAATTTTAGCTATCTTTTTTTATTACTACCATAACCCATGTTATAAGGGCTATGAGAGCTTAGCAGAGGAAAAATTTTGTGTGTATGTGTGTTTGTCTGTGAAGGATTAGAAAAGGTATCACAGAAAAGGTATGTTTGAGCAAGGCCTTGAAAAATTAGTTATTTGATAGAAGGAAGAGCGTTCTAGGCAGAGAGAAAGCTTTTATGGAGCTATCAACAGGCATAATATACAGAGATATAAAAGGGCAGAATATAAGCCCAAATAGGTAAGTTGGAGCCTTGAATGTCATGCTAAGGAGTTTAAATTAACCTTATGCTCATTTTGAGGACATAGTGCCTTCACTCATTCATTCAACTGTTACTTTCAAGTACCTGCTATGAACAAGTCACTGTTGTAGGCACTGGGGATACAGTGGTGGAATTAAGATAGATATGATCCAAACTGACCTGGAATTTAGAATCTAGTTGAAGAAGACAGTAAATGAGTTAATAAATACATTACCTAGATAATCACCCATTGCAATAAATAGTAAACAAAAAAAAGTTGCTACTGAGTCGATTCTGACTCATGGTGATCCCATGGGTGTCAGAGTAGAACTGTGCTCCACAGGGTTTTCAATGGCTGATTTTTTGGAAGTAGACAGCCAGGGTTTTCTTCTGAGGTGCCTCTGGGTAGACTGAAACCTCCAACCTTTCATCAGCTGTCAAGCACATTAATGCTTTGCACAACATAGGGACTCTGTGATAAGTAGTAGGAAGGAAATAAACTGAATGACAATAGAAAATAAATAGGGAATAACACTTTAATTAGGAAGGTCAGAGAAGGCCTCTCTGAGGAGGTGACACAAATTGGGATATACCAATACAAAAACCACGGGTTAAAAAGGATGAAAAATAAGAAATATGCTCAGGGAATATACCTCATGAAAGCAGCAGTAGGAGATAGCCCCCGAATTTAAAGTTCATAAAAGAAGGATACTCATGGTTTGATATTTGCCTACTTTAGTAAAGGGAAATATGTTTGTGTATCACTTCCTCTTATGTGTAGTTATAACCATAATGAGTCAATTATACCAGTCACTGGCTCTAGTGAAGTGATCATTTAGGGTATCCATAAACTTCAGCCTCTACTTAAGGCTTCTGGCTAAACCAGAGAGGTTTAGCTTAGTTATTATTGTTGCTTCTAATAGAAAACGGTTTCTTATAGCACTGTATCACCAAAGTACTTTTTGTGTGTTTGTGTTGCTCTCAGTAGATGATTGAGGCAAGTGAGTCTCCATTATTTCCATTTAATAGACTAGAAAGCTGAGGAAGAACAAGATTTTGACATTGCCTATGACTGTAGAATTTGTGTTTATATGAGTAGTCTTTTCACCACTTCTCACTAGGTTTTATAGGAGGAGAATTACTGCTTGTGGTTTACAAGGTATGACCATAAAATAATGAGGCTGGTTTCCACCAGCCACAGGCAAAAATCAGTCCCCTTATGACACCCTGCAATGATATAATTTTCTTGCTTTGCTTTTTAATTGTTCCTGCTTTATTTACTGTTTTCACATGGGATTTCCTAAGAAAAAACTACAGAAAAAAAAAATCACGAAGTCCTTGGTATTTGGTGAAACTATGCATAAAATACTACATTTTATTCCAGGCACAATAGCACACACTAAACAGATTAGTTAGAAGGAGCTTGAAAGACAGTAAATGTGGTTCTTGTTTTCCAGATGGCTGGAGGGATTGATTTATGAGGAATGAATAAATAAATTATGCATGGCATGGTTAAATGCATCTGAGGTAGTGTTATAGTAGTCTATAAATTAGAAGAACTATAAACATGGAATCTAAAAAAAATAGAGGGGGAGGAAAATAGAAAAAGTGTTTGAGTAACAGAAAATGAGTCAGAGTTGTTCTTATAGTCCATCTGTTCTTACTTGGCTGCCTCCGAAGTCTGGACCTCACAGTCTACAATTAATTAATTCAGTATCTATGGAGCACAGCACTGTGGTGTTTTAGTAATGTTCTTTGATTCCTTTCTTTCCCTCACCTCCTTGTCTTTCTATCTAGCGTGGCTTGCTACTCCCTAACTGTGGAATGAGGAGACATTCCTGGCAGACAGAGCAACACAGGTAAAGGCACAGCAGCATGAGAGAGTCTTTTATATTCAAGAAACACAGAGTCTGCGTGTCTGAGGTCTAAGACTCCTGGGGTGGGGATGGTGGTGACAGTTGGTGCAGGAGGGAGGGCATCAGAGAACCAGGCAGGACGGGAGATCTAGTTAGAAATCTAGGTCGGGTCCAGATTGTGTCCCATAGCCAAGAAGTCATCCAATGATTTAAATGCAGAGGAATAATAAGATTTGTGTTTTGGAGAGAATTTGTGGCAGTGTGGAGGATGGATTAAGAGAATGAGCGTTGGGATATATTGTTGCCCACCCACTTTTTCCACCTCTCAGGTTCATTGGGAAGCTGCTTTCCCACTGGTAGTGCATGCTGCCACAAGGCAGGGGCCTTTATGACTGTTCAAAACTGCAAAAATGGGTAGGTGCCACAAATTGCTGTTTCTACAAGGTGTTGTATGAGGTGTGTACATTTTTGGTAGGAAGCATAGAAATTTTAAAAATTTTTCTTTGGGACACCATATGTTCCTCTGAACTCTAGGGGGCATCTGAGAGTAGAATTAGTGGGACAGGGTACGTCCCTCGGGACTTGGAGGGTAGGATTGTTGGTGGGAGCAAAAAAAAAATCCACACTACCTACTAAAAATTTAGCAACATTCACTGATTCAGCATGCTTCCATTAATGAAAACACATGGTATCAACAAAAAATTCAAAGCAGAAAATAATTGGATCTTGAAAGGGTTAAACTGTTATTTTTTAAAAATCAGACAAAAGATCAAAAGGCCTGAATGGGAATGGAGAGGAGGGAATAATAAATTCTGGAACAATTTCAGAGGTCAAATTGATAGGACCAATTAGATACAGAGAATAAAAGAGAAAAGAAGTCACGGGTGAATTCAAGGCATAAGCATAGTATGAGGGTAGGCTGTGTTTCCCCTTGTTGTTGTTAGTTGCTGTGGAGTCTACTCCGACTCATGGCAGCCTTGTGTGTAACAGAACACAGCATTGCCCATACTACCTCCTGCCAAGTCTCAACATAACCTCCCAATATCCCAGAGATGAAAAAATAAATCTTAGTTGTCAAATGGGATAGAATGAAAAACATGACAGTACATGAAATCCATCAAGTAAATTGTCAAACATTTCTGTTTGTTCTGCCACACTGTAAAAATCATAGTTTTCCTCCAGATAGAACTGGAAAATATCTTGGGCTCCAGCTCGTGATGAAATCTACCCTTATCACCTCGGTTATGCTTCTCCCAAGATGTCCAAGTTGAGCAACTGTGTGGATGGTGTGGGGAAGACAAGGAAAAGTACTTTGAAATCCATCATCTTCATTACCTTTAAACTTCCTTACACATTTAGCCTGAGAGAAAGGCAATCGTTACTGCCACTTTTTTGAGCTTCATGGGGCCATAAACTATACCAGTGTTACATGCCGAGCCTTTAAAATGAGACCTGTGATGATGTCCACAGGCTTTAAAGGTTTCCTTTGGGTTACTTAATAGGAAAATGTCTGGCCAAATTTTAGAATTTATATCCTCTTATCATTCACTCACTCAAGTATTTATTATTATTATTTTTTAACTGAAGTCTTTATTCAGATTTATTTAATTTTTACCACATTACATTTCGTTGTCATGTCTCCTATGCTCCCCTTGCCTGTGACAATGTTTCAGTTTTTCCTTGTTTTTTATGACCTTGACAGTTTTGAGTACTGGCCAGGTATTTTGTAGAATGTTCCTCAATTGGGATTTGCCTGATACATTTTTTTTTTTTTGTGATTAGACTGGGGTGATAGATTTCTGGGAGGAAGACCACAGAAGTCCCATTCTCATCCCATCATATCAAGGGTACATTCTATCAACATGACATCACTATAGATGTTAACCTTGATGACCTGACTGAGGTGTTAGGTTAACCATTTGTTAGTTTAAAAAAAAATAGTTGCCACTGAGTCGATTCTGACTCATGGCAGCCCCATGTATGTCAGTTGGTTAGCAGCGAAGCGCATTAACCATTTGTACCACCCAGGGACTCACGTTTGTTAGGTTACTTCACTGCAAAGTTACTTTCCCCCTCCCCTTTCCATACTGTACTAGAGAGTTTTGCTCCACCTCCTTAAGGATAAAATATCTACAGAAATTATCTGGAATTGTTCTGCATGGGAGATTTATCTATTCTCTCCCATTTATTTATTTATTCAATCATTTATATAAATATGGACTCATACCTGTTTTATATTTTGGCTTATAATCCAATACTACTTTATTATTTTGTTGCTTGAGTTGTTCCAGCTTTGGCCATTGGGAGCTCTTTCAGTTGGCTCCTGTGTCTCTTTGACATAGCCCCATCATTTTTTAAAAACACTTCCTTCCTTTCTAAGTACTACAAGATGCTCCGGGCTCATGATATATATTTCCTGCCCCAGTCCTAGAATAAGCCATTTCTCTAAGGAACCCTGGTTCCTTTTATTGCTGAACGGTGTTAAAAATAGAGATCTGGGCACTAGTTTTCTACTGGGTACTGTTGCTTCTAGGCCCCCTGAGGCAACAGAGCGAGGAAATATATGTGTGTATGTATACTAACCCATGTATATACATATATCTGCAAATATATCTCCATGTAACCATCTGTATGTGTATTAAGCTAAATATGAGTTCATACTGATGTCTTCAACTCTAATCCATTTACCACATGGCTCGTTATATAGCCTCCTTGCTTGTCTGTAACTTCCCACTCCAACAGTGAGAAATCTGGCTGCTACCATCCACCATCCATTTACTTGACTGTTCAGTTCCAGTATACATGTATAGTGGTTTCAGAATTGTTAACCTATACCACTCTTGGGAAATAACTTTATCAACTAGAGTATAATGCTTATGCACAGTTCCTTTTGCCTTTATTCTTACAGATTCCACTCATTTCCAAAGTTCCTTAGGTCAGCACTTTTCCTTCCATCGCCTTTGGTTATGTTTCTTCATACATTTGTAATACAGTTCGATTCTTTTGTCACATTCTGCATTTCATCCTGGGATCCCTGATCTCCTAAATGCTTTTTTTTTAAAAAATGTGCATACATTAAGATTCATTCTTTGCACTGTAAAGTTATGGGTTTTGACAAATGCATAGTATCATGTACCCACCATTACAGTATCATACAGAAGTGTTTCACCACCCTAAAAAAAAATCCCCTATGTTTCACCTATCCAATCCCCCCACCTCCTGAACCCTTGGCAACTGTTGATCTGTTTATCATCTCTAAATTTGCCTTTTCCCGAATGTCATATGAATGGAATTAATACAATATGTACCTTTTCAGACTGACTGCTTTCACTTAGCAATATGTATTTAAGATTCATCCGTGTCTTTGTGTGGCTTGATAACTCATTGCTTTTTATTGCTGGATAGTATTCCATTGTATGGATGCATCACAATCATGGACTGATTACCCAATAAGTAAGGTATACACGGGCTTACTTGTGCTTACTTATTTATCTGTAGTGCACAATTTCACCTGTTTTATCTTTGATGTGGTGAAACCATTGTGCACTACAGATTAGTAAGTAAACACAATTAAGCCCCTGCATACCTTGCTTACTGGTTAATCTGCTGCAATTATATATATATATATATATATATATATATATATTTGGAGGACATCTTGGTTGCTTCCAATTTTTGATAATTATGACTAAAGCTGCTATAAACATTCACTTGCTTGTTTTTGTGTGGACATAAGTTTTGAAATCAGTTGAGTAAATAGGAAAGCAATTACTGAATCATATGGTAAGATTATGTTTTGTAAGAATTTTTTAAGGAACTGCCAAACTGTCTTCCAAAGTGGCTGCACCATTTTGCATTCCCACCAGCAATGGATGAGAGTTCCTATTATTCCACATGCTTGTGAGCAGTTAGTACTGTTAGTTTTTTTGGATTTTAGCCATTTTAATAGTTGTGTAATAGATCTTACTGTTGTTTTAATTTTCATTTCCTTAATGAAAAATTATACTGAGCATCTTTTCATATGCTATTTGCCGTCTGTATATCTTCTTTGGTGAGGTGTCTGTTCAGATCTTTTGCCCATTTTTTAACTGAGTGGTTTGTTTTCTTATTTGTGAGTTTTAAGAGATCTTTGTATTTTGGATACAAGTCCTTTATCAGGTGTGTGCTCTGCAAGTATTTTCTCCCAGTCTGTGACTTGTCTTTTCATTATCTTTATCAGTGTCTTTCACAGAGTAGAAGTTTTACATGTAAAACTTTTTGCATTCGTTAAAGTCTAACTTACCAACTTTTTCTTTCTTGGGTTGTACTGCTGGTTTTGTATCTAAAAACTCATCACTAAACCCAAAGTCATGTAGATTTTCTCTTCTGTTTTCTACTAGAAGTTTTATAGTTTTGCATTTTACATTTACATCTATGATCCATTTTGAGGTAATTTTTGTGAAAGGTGTAATATCTGTCTAGGTTCACTTTATATATATACATCCAATTGTTTCAGTACCACTTGTTAAAAGCATTATCCTTTCTCTATTGACTTGCCTTAACGCCTTCATCAAAGATCAGTTGACTATATTTGTATAGGTCTCTTTCTGGGCTGTCTGTTTTGTTCCTTTGATCTGTGTCTTTTCTTTCAGTTATATCATGCTGTCTTGATTACTATAGCTTTATAATAAATTTGGAAATTAGGTAATGTGAGTCTTTCAACTTTATTCTTCTTCAGTATTATGTTGGCTATTCTAGATCTTTTGCTTTTCCATAGAAACTTTAGAATCAATTTGTCGATATTTACAAAATACCTTGCTGAAGTTTTTGTTGGGATTGTGTTGAATCTCTACATCAAGTTCAGAAGAATTGACATCTTAACACTATTGAGTCTTCCAATTCATGAACATAGAATATCTCTCCATTTATTTAGATCTTTGATTTCTTTCATCAGTGTTTTATAGTTTCCCACATATAGATTCTATACATATTTTGTTGGATTTATACCTGAGTATTTAATTTTTTAAAAAAGAATTGTTCATTGCTGGTATAAGGAAAGCAATTGACAGTTGTATATTGACCTTATAGCCAGTGATCTTGCTATACTCACTTATTCGTTGCAGGATTTTTTTTTTTTTGTAGATTCTTTGAGATTTTCTCTATGGACAATCATGTCATCTGCTAATATAGTTTTATTACTTCCTTTACAATCTGTATACCTTTTATTTCCTTTTCTTGTATTATTGAACTAGCTAGGATATTGAATAGGAGTGGTTAAGAGAGGAGATTTTTGCCTTGTTCCCAATCTTAGGGGGAAAGCATCCAGTTTCTTACCATTTAGTATGATGTTAGCTACAGGTTTTTTGAAGATGTTCTTTACTAAGTTGAAGAAGTTCCCCTTTATTCCTAGTTTGCTGAGTTTTAACCATGAATGGGTGTTAAATTTTATCAACTGCTTTTTTAGTGTCAACTGATATGATCTTATGATTTTTCTTCTTTAGCTTGTGGATTAAGGAGCCCTGGCGGTGCATTGGTTAAGCACTCCACTGTTAACCAAAAGGTTAGCAGTTCGAACCCACCAGCTGCTCCCCAGGAGAAAGATGTGACAGTCTGCATTCTGCAAAGATGACAGCCTTGGAAACCCTGTGGGGCAGTTCTACTCTGTCATATAAGGTCTCTATGAGTTGCAATCGACTTGATGGCAATGGGTTTGGTTTTGGTTTTAGCCTGTGGGTTACACTAGTTTTTCGAATATTGAACCAGCGTTGTATACCTGGAATAAATCCCACTTGGTTATGGTGTGTAATTATTGTTATACATTGTTGGATTAGATTTGCTAATATTTTGCTGGGGATTTTTATGTCTATGTTCATGAGCGATATTAGTGCGTAGGTTTTCCTTTCTTGTAATGTTTTTATCTGGTTTTCATATTAGAGTAGTGCTGGCTTCATAGAACAAGTTAAGACATATTCCCTCTGCTTCTATTTTCTGGAAAAGATTGTGGAAAGTTGGTATTATTTCTTCCTTAAAAGTTTGGTAGAATTCACCAGTGAAACCACCTGGGCCTGGTACTTTTATTTTTGGAAGGTTATTAATTATTGATTCAATAATAATAATAGATACAGGGCTATTCAGATTTTCTCTTTATTCTTGTGTGAGTTTTGTAGTTTGTATCTTTCAAGGAATTAGTCAATTTCATCTGTTATTAAATTTGTGTGCATAGAGTTGTTAATAAACCCATTGCTATTGAGTCAATTTCAACTCATAGCAACCCTATTATAGGACGGAGTAGAACTGCTGCCTAGGGCTTCTAAGGAGCAGCTGTGGATTCGAACTGCCAACTTTTTGGTTAGCAGCCATAACTCTAACAGTATTTATTTATTAACCTTTTAATGTCCAAGGGATCGGTAGTGATGACTTCTATTTCATTTCTGATATTGGTATTTTGTGTCTTCTTTTTTTCTTGGTTAGCCTGTATAGCAGTTTATCAATTTTATTGATCCTTTTAAAGAACCTACTATTGGTTTTGTTGATTTTCTCTATTGTTTTCCCTGTTTTGAATTTCAGTTTTTTCTCTTCTGATTTTTATGTTTTCTTCCACTTGTTTTAGGCTTACATTGCTCTTTCATTCTCTAGTTTCTTACGTTATTGATTTTAGCTCTTTCTTTTCTAATAGGTATATTTAATGCTATAGATTTCCCTCTAAGCACTGCTTTCACTGCATCCCACAAATTTTGATATGTTATATTTTCATTTAGTTCAAAGTATTTTTTTTAATTTATCTTGAGACTTCTTTGAGCCATGGTTTATTTGAAAGTGTGTTATTTAATTTGCAGATATTTAGGAATTTTCCAGCTATCTTTTGGTTATTGGTTTCTAGTTTAATTCCATCGTGTTAGAATTTATGGTAAACTGATTAGGAGTTGGGCGTGTCTAATGTTTTGTGTAGCTATAGGTGCCTGAGGATTCACATTCCTCTAATGTCCTTGTTTTTGTTTTCCATCCTGATTTTGGACTTGCCTAAGTACAATTACTGGAGCCCTGGTGGCACAGTGGTTAAGAGCTTGGATAGTAACCAAAAGGTCAGCAGTTTGAATCCACCAGCCACTCTTTGGAAACCCTATAGGGCAGTTCTACTCTGTCGGCTATGAGTCGGAATTGACTAAATGGCAACGGGTTTTGTTTTTGTTTTTTTAAGTACAGCTACTAGAGAGATTTTGTGTCTTGTAGCTCTTTCAGCAGTAATCCACTGTAATCCACTGGAGCCCTGTTGGTGTGGTGGTAAGGTATGGGTGAGAGGAACATTTAATAATCTTCTGATTAAATCTTTGTCTTTTAGTGAGCCTGTGTCTCTAGGCTGTGACCTTCACAGTGTTTTTCCAGTGGTATAGCTTTTTCTTCTCTCTAACCCCTACTTTCTTCTCAGACTATATTCCCAGTATATTTCCTTGAAGCCCTGACCCTGATGACTTTTTTTTCCCCTTAGATGAGACAAGAAGGTTAGAGGGGGCTGGAGTGGGAGTGGCAGTCCCTGGGTGGTGAAACTTGTTTAGTGCTCAGCTACTAACCAAAAGGTTGGTCATTTGAACCCACCCAGAGGTGCCTGGGAAGAAAGCCCTGGCAGTCTGCTTCCAAAAGCCTTGAAAACCCTATGGAATGCAGTTCTGTTCTGCTTCCAGGAGTCTGAATTGACTGGATGGCAACTAGTTCGGTTTGGTTTGGAATTGGAAGAATGCCCTTCCTCCACCTGGGATAAGGCTCAGGCAAAGTATTTTGCCCTGGAGCATAGGCCTTTGTTATGGAGAAAGCTCTGGGCTATTTCACAGTGATTACTCTTCCCCTCCCTTTGTCTGGAGGGCATCTTTCTTGGATCTTCACTACGAGAACCTGGTGGAGTTCTGGAGGTCAAGCCCATGCAAGTTTGGCTGCCCACCTAAGACTGCAGTCCCCAGGAGTTTCTCACTCTCCTGCTAATCCATACTCAGCCTTCAGCAGTTCATCAGAGTTGTCATTTAAGTGTTTCTACCCGTTTGTGGCTCCAGCGGTTTCTACTCCAGGTAAGCAGATCTCAACTGTGTCTCTTTGGATAAACCTGTCTCTGGATTTCGGGGTGACAATTTCCTTTGCAACCTCAGTTCTCTGATGGGTCCAAGAAAAGTCATTGATTTTCAGTTTCTCCAGCTTTTTCTTGTTGTGAGGGTGGAAGTGATGACTTCTAAGCTCTTAAAGCAGCTGAATCTGCAAGTTTCCTGTTTATTTTTCAGTTAGTGAAACCATTTTGGTCCCTTGGAGGAAAAACTAATATTTTAGAGTTCTTTGGCAGTACATAATTCCTGAGTGGATTATTTTAAACCACACCCTGTTTCAGTTTATGGTGTAGGGTAGGCGAAAGGATTACTATAGTGATTCAGAAGTGTGTGCTAGATGTTTCTGGGATCTGTGGCTACCAGGTACTCCAAACATACTGTAGCCGTATTGGTATAGCTCTAGTTAACCATATGCCAGAAACATTGGATTTCAGTGAGTTACTTGGTTCTCCTACCCTTCACTGATAAGCTAAGTCTTACCTTTTTTTTCCCTAAGGATTGGCAGTGCTGTTTGATCTTAGCAGAAAAAGTGTTCTCAGATAACTATGTACTCAAATACTATTTGGAATTTCTCAGATCTAAGATCCTCTGAGAAGTCGTTTGGTGTAATGTGTGAGTGATCCAACAAAAAATCATTGCAAAAATTAGATAGAGTTTGAGAGTTGAAAGAGATCTTAAAAATCATTTTACAGACGGGGAACGTGAGACCCATAGAGATTAAGGCAATTAACCAAGATCACACACACAACTAGTGAGTTGTGGAGCTAGGATTAGAATCCAGATCTTCTCACTGTTGAATAATAAGTCTGATCACAAAGACCTTCTTCCCATTAGTTTTAATTTAAAAAATTAGTAAGCCATCTTCCTCTCAGTGCTTTTCTTCTGGGGTTCACCAGGAACTATTATCTGTTTTGTCTGTAAATATCCCAGTGGTCTGCCTTTAGAATATAGGTCTGCCCTTTGCAATGTCCTATGTCTACTATTAGACAAGAGAAATTCCTAGATGTATTTTTATTTACTCCCTTTTCTGTTCATGACATCACAATATTCCCATGAACCCAAAAGCAATCTCCTAATTGGTATTTCCTCTCTTGAAGTCCTCTCCCCACAAAGAATAATTGGTACTCTCTTCTTCTCAACTCCCTTTTGTATATTAATAGGGAGAAATCAACATAAACAAAGCACAGAACTGGAGAATTGCTGCTTCTTAAACAGTAATTACAAGTTATTAAACAGGTTTGTGCTACCCAAAGAGTTTCCCAACACTGGTATGTAATGTGCATTTTAGGACTGTGCCTCCCTACCCATTACATTCCCTGATCCTTTTTGTCAATCTCATTAATGTGTAAACTTGAGAAGGAAGGAATAAAGAGCAAGTAATGGAGCACAGGGCTATTTTCTTTATACAGCTAACCCTCAGCAACTTTGTCAAGTCTAGTCCATTTGCTTTCAGTTCTATATTGATTTCTGTGGCATTCTAGCCAAGTGGAATCCTGCAGATACAAGCCAAAATCCTCATTGTATTTTTTCCTAAGTCTGGCAGTTAGCACCCTGACTCCACTGGCAATGAAAGAGGATTGGTGAGGAACTTCAAGATCAGAGCAGATAGTGGTGAGTAGGAGGCATAAAAGAAGTACCTACCAAGCAAATATCTACAACCTAGTAGGGATAGAGCTGTACCCAGCAGAAAACAAGGAGTCAAAAGGTGGTGTTAGAATATAGGTTCATGCTTGTCTCGAAAGCTCTTCCTGTCCTTTTCTGCCATGCCCCACCTTGTATACTTCTCATAACTCTAAAACTTCATTTCAATAGTATATATAATACATTTGTTATAGTTTTTGTAGTTCTATTATCCACATCTTTCATTATCCTTTTATTGTCTAACTCTCAGCAGAGTTAGATTAGTTTCCATTGTTCTTCCTGTCTCTTAGACACCTTCAAGTTTTAACCTGATGTGAACGGGTCAGTCCCTAAATGAAATGAGTGCAGGTGTGATATTCAAAATGTTTAATAACGTAATACAAGCACTTAGCAATCAGACTGGATGTCAGACATAGCACTGGAGCAGTGCCCTGGAACCTCCTGGTATTCCAGGAGTTTCTAGGGGAGGGCGGAGGGAAAAAGGGTCCTCAGGGAGGAGTTATTATTTATCTACAGCTAAAGAAGTATTTTCAGTATTTAACAACCAGTTTGGCTATACTGGAGCCCTAGTGATGCAATTATAAAGAGCTCGGCTGCTAACCAAAAGATTAGCAGTTTGAATCCACCAGCTGCTCCTTGGGAACCCTATGAGGCAGTTGTACTCTGTCCTATAGGGTCGTTGTGAGTCGGAATTGACTCAATGGCAATGGGTTTGTGGGTGTTTTTTTGGTTTATGGCTATACTAGGTCCCTGGGTAGCACAAATGGTTTGCACTCGACTACTAACCTAAAGGCTGGCAGTTTGAACCCACCAGTGGTGCCATGGAAGAAAGGCCTAGCGATCTGCTTCCATAAAGATTATAACCAAGAAACCCCTATGGAGCAGGTCTACTCCGTAACACATGGGGTTGCCATGAGTCCGAATTGACTCCATGGCAACAGGTTTGGGGTTTTTTGTTTGTTTGTTTGTTTTTTGATACTTATACTAGGGGGCAGTGGTTGTTCATGGTAGAATTCCCTGCAGGAGAACCAGGTTTGATTCTCAGCCAGTACACCTCAAGTACAGCCACCACCCGTCTGTCAGTGGAGACTTGCATGTTGGTTTGATGCTGAACAGGTTTCAGCAGAGCTTCCAGACTAAGATTAGGAAGAAAGGCCTGGCAGTCTGCTTCCAAAAATCAGCCAGTAAAAACCCTGTGGATCACAACAGTCAGATCCTGTTGTACATGGGCTCACCATGAGTCAGGGGCCAACTCAACAACAGCTAATTACAACATGGCTGTACTAATGTGTACTAACTAAATTAAAAAAAATAAAACCAAACCCATTGTCATTGAATTGATTCCAACTCATAGTGACCCTATAGGACAGACTAGAACCTGCCCCATAGAGTTTCCAAGGAGCGCCTGATGGATTTGAGCTGCTGACCTTTTTTTTTATTATTTTTTTATTGTAATTGTACTTCAGGTGAAGGTTTACAGAACAAATAGTTTCTCATGAAACAGTAGTACACGTATTGTTTTATGACATTGGTTAACAACCCCACGACATGTCAACCCTCTCCCTTCTCCTTTTTTTTTTTTTTTTT
>NW_004443982.1:2841260-2891737 GCF_000243295.1 Trichechus manatus latirostris | reverse complement strand
GAAAATATACATAGCCAAAGATACACCATTTCAAAAATTTCTACATGCACAGTTCAGTGACATCAACTACGCTCTTCCAGTTGTGCTGCTATTCTCACTTTAGATGAAGGTTTACAGAACAAAACAGTTTCTAATTGAACAGTACACACGCTGCCCTATGACAATTTTCAACAACTTCACAATACATCAACACTATCGTTACTCAACCTTGGGTTCCCCATCACCAGCTTTCCTGCCCCCTTCTGCCTTCTAGTCCTCGTCCCTGGACTGCTGTGCCTCATTAGTCCCATTTTGTTTTATGGGGCTGTCCACTCCCTGGCTGAGCGGTGAACCTCGGAGATAACTTCACCACTGAGCTAAAAGGGTGTCTGGGGGCCATACTCTCAGGGTTTCTGCAGTCTCCTTTAGGCCAGTAAATCTGGTCTTTTTTTTTGTGAGTTAGAATTTTGTTCTGCATCCTTCTCCAGCTCTGTCCAGGACCCTCTGTTGTGATCCTGGTCAGTGAACTGCTGACCTTTTGATTAGCAGCTGTAGCACTTAACCACTACACCACCAGGGTTTCCACTAACTGAATAGTTGCCCTAAATCGGTGTCCCAGAAGCCAAACTAAGATAGTATATTAAGCGTAACATGATCTGGTAATCCTGTCCAGAGCTTAGATGGGAGGGTTACTTCAACATTTGCTTTTCACTCACTAGGTTTGGATAAGTGGGAAAGCAAGATAGAAGCAAAATGGAGGCATAAGTTAGTAGAAAGAAAGGTCCTAAAGATATTAACTAATTATTAGGGCTTCAGCTGTAATGTAGTCTCAGACATACAGGTGAAATGGAATGTGAAAGGGTTCATGATTTATTGGGAGATCTGCAAAGAATGAACCAATAGAAGAAAAGAAGGCATGCAGGTATGGAAGTAAGAAGTGGCATATAATAGGCTTTTAGTATTTGCTGTTGAATGAAGATAAAATTTAAATGACCACAGAATGAATATCTGTTGATGTGTTCTAGGCATAGTGTTGACATTTTTGTAAATGTGGCGCCAGCCTTGCAAAAACAGAATATATCCCTGTGAAAAAGGAACTACGTTTTTAAAATGTGACTATTTTCAAGTCTTATGATACAAACCAGTATCCTGCCCCATTTCTTTCAGTGCTTTTTTTTTTCTTTAGGCTGTTGCCAATAAGGGAGTCCTCACACACAGTTGTGATATTACTAAAGCAGTACTTCAGGATCTGTGCATGAGGTTTCTAACTTCTTTCCGTTGTGTTTTTTGTTAGCGTTTTACTAGTTCACTTAATCAGTTACTGTTTCGCCCCCCTGCCCCAGGTAAATTTCTAATGGCATATTGGTTAGGGATTGACATAAACATTATTCTCAAATTGGAATTTCTTTTCTTGTATTTTAAGGAGTTTTCTAGTTTTAGACGATCATGTGAGATTTAGGAAAAAAATTAGAAAGTGATTTTCGTAAAGGGAAATAGGTTAAATGCATTCATTTATACACCTTATCATTCTAAAGAATCATTGTTAAGTCTTTAGACTTAAGTGTAACCTATAGGGAAAACTGTTTCAATATTGACTTTTTTTCTGACTAGATTCAGGTAATGCAAGTTAGCCTTTTGGGGGGAACTTCTGTCGTTCAAGCTGAAATCTAATTTGTACTTTACCTTGAATAATTTTCCTGTTACAGCATTAAATTATTTTATATGTAATTTAGAGTTCACTGCCCTGGTGGCACAGTGGTTAAGAGCTACGGCTGCTAACCAAAAGATCAGCAGTTCAAATTCACCAGCCGCTCCTTGGAAACCCCATGGGGCAGTTCTACTCTGTCCTTTAGTGTCGCTATGAGTTGGAATTGACTCAATGGCATTGGGTTTGGTTTTTTGGGTATGCCTTCAAAACTCTTTTGAAACATTCTTTTCTTTTCTTTTTTTTTCTTATACAGGCAAAAACCTAGACTCACCCAAGTCCCCCAATCTGACATTTAGGCTCATAGTTTAATTTTGCTGTCTTCCTTGACAGAGTGTTTACACACTAGAAGCTTAACAACGCTTAATGCAGTTTTTTGAAAAGGCCTTTGCGATTTGTTACGTTGTTTATACTTCGTTAGTTGGTCTTGAATGGGTAGATAATCTCTGCTGCCATTCGTGATAACTGAGTTTTATGAGTTTACGCTTTCTTTCTAGTAAATTAAAAAATGCTAAGAAAAGAAGCCAGTTGGATGTGGAATATGACTACCAGTTTAAGCTATTTGTCATCAAGACAGATGTACTGTGATGAAAGAGTACAGACAATTAAATCCCTCTCATTGATGAAACCTTATTATCATTATCATCATTACACATTTAAAAATATTTTATTCTAAAAATTATGAATATTTTAAAATTACTGATCCACACATGTAACCAATGCCTGTTAAGTGGTCTTTATACCCTGAAAGTTTTAAAAACATTGCTGACATTTTAGACATCAGAAAATTATCTGGCCAGATGTGTATTTCAGAAAGATAACTTCTTGGCCACAAGTATTAACTATATTATTGTTCTCATCATAGCAAGCCTTAAATATTGGTAAGCTTCTTTGTCTTATTTTCACAATTATATCAGTTGACCTACACCTGGCAGTCTGTATAATTAATATGTGTCAGAGATTACAAATTCAATAAAAAAGGAATGGAGGGTGTTGTAGGGGAAAAACATCATAAAGTTTAGTAAAGCAAAAGAAAGTTTTATTTGGCATATATTCGAAAGGGCAGAAGTGGGAAGCGGACAACCATACTTCCAGAGTCCAAAGAATATTACAGAACAGGCAAGAACAGGAAAATGGACAAGCATGCTGCCATAGCCGTGTCTGCCCAAGTCCAGAGAATATTACAGAATAGGCAAGAATGGGAAAACAGACAAGCATGCTTTCACAGCCATGTCTGTCCAAGACCAAAGAATATCACCAAATAGGCAAGAATGGGAAAACGGACAAGCATGCTGCCACAGCCACTTCTGCCCGAGTCCAAAGACCAGTTACAAAGCCATCAGTATATATTGACATTACAAATGGGCAAAACCATTGAAAGCTTCACCTTTTCACAGATTGGCTAGAAACTGTGGTCCTACATTTTGAATCAGCTTTCTTAACAATCATTGGTACAGGTTTTTGTAAGGAGAGTCAGGAGGGTTTTCATTGGTCCAAGAAATTTCTATTCACTAAATGCTAATAGAAAAAGATAAGAGTGGAAAGTCTTTTGTGTTGTGCTTTATGTGAAAGTTTCCCTAAAAGATATTTTCCAAGATTATCTTAGCTATTGTCTTTCTACCTCACGGCCCAGCTGATGTGTCCTTGTGAGTCCTTGTGAGCCCAGCTCCAGCTGGGCCACATTCTCTATGCTCAAGGAGAGGGAATAATAACTCCAATATTTTTTCCTAAATCAGGGGTGAAAAAGAGTAAAAGATATGTACCATATCAAATTCTGAATATTAGTGCCCCTTTTTTTTTTTAACCAAAATTGTAATTAAGTCTCATTTTAGCATGAGAACTGCATCATAGCTACCAGCACTGTACTTCTCAAAGGAAGTACTTTGATGTGGAATGAGAAAAAGTCCTTCCTTTAGAAGCGCTGATATAACATTTGAAAAACACACGAACTTTCCTTAAAAATTATTAACCTGGTAACATGTATACAGTTCCAGCCACTGTATACCAAAAAACTATATTTTTTAAGTACCAAAAAAGATAATATCTTTGCTAAATTGACTACTAAATACTATATCTGATGAAATGTGAAATAATCTAATAAGATAATATAAATTTTCTTATATATTGTAAGTAAATTCTGTAGCGGTCTTCAGACACTACAGGTAAAATCTTATTTGATGAAGAATGACTTCGAAAGGGGTCTTATGAGGTTGGGAATATTATCCTCGAAGTAAAATATACACACTTGCCTAAAATTTAAGTCATTTAAGATAGTCACACTTGGGCCACAAAATAGCTATTGCTTTTTACAGCATTGTAGTTCATTGCTACTTAATACTGTTAGTTGCTGCTTCATTTTAATAGTCGTCACTCATGGAGCTCTGGTGGCGCAGTGGTTAAGAGTTTGGCTGCTAACTAATAGGTCGGCAGTTCGAATCCACCAGCCACTCCTTGGAAACGCTATGGGGCAGTTCTGCTGTGTCCTATAGGGTCACTATGAGTCAGAATCGACTGATGGCAACAGTTTGTTTGTTTTTGTTTTTTTAATGCTAGATTAGTTCACCAAGAGAGTGAGATATTATAATAATGATGGATTATAAGCCTACAGGCTTCATGAAATGCCTCACATTTCATAGACTGTTATATTACCATTTCAGGATGCATGAGGCCTTTAAGAATTGATGAGAGAAATCACAGCATTTCAAAGCCCTGTATTTAGGGTTTGATTATTGGAGCACACTGTGGCGGGGTTAATGTTTAACAGTGTCTGTCCTGTGGATTCACTTAGGGAGTTGGAAGACGGCAGTTTCATTCTTCTTTACCAGACTGGCCTTGTTACCCAATTAATTAATACCTGCTTAAAAGTAGCCTTTGGAATAGGGTGGGGAAAGGGAAAGCCTTAACACTTAGTAGTAAATTTATTTTTAAAGCTGAAATAACAAGTTTCACCCAAGTTGGATTAATGAGTATCAAGTTTTATGTTGCTTTCTGGGTAGACCACCACTACTAAAAACAACTCATTTTTTTGACTCTCTTTTGGGCTTTCAGAGTTACCATCTGCTATTAAAGAACTGACCTTGTTTAGTAAGCTCACGTGCAGTTCAGTTTTCACATTTTTTCTTTAATTATGATGTGTACATAGAGAGAAGACATATTTAAAACATGCATACAGTTTAGAGAACAATTATGAAGTGAACACAGGTAACTACCACCAGATCAAGAAAAATTACCAGCGTTCCAGAAGTCCCACCCATCACCCCACGTGCTCCTCCCAGATCACAACCTTCTGTGGGTAACTCTTATCTTTACTTCTGTCATTTTTTTTTTTTTTGCATTTCTTGGTAATGCAATCACTTACATTTATATCCTAAAACAACTTAATTTAGGTTTGCCTATTTTTGAACTTACACGATGTGTTCTTTTGTGTCTGGCTTCTTTCACTCAGCATTTTCATTTCTGAGATTTTATCTAAGTTTTGCTATCCAGTGCATTTTTAAAAAGCATTTTTTTATATTTGCTGCTCTCCCTTTTTACTTAGGATCTCTATGACTATAGATGCTTTTGGATCTTTCTACTTTGTTTTCCTGGACTTTCTGCTAAATAGGTCTGAAGACTAATCTGGACCCCAATTTTCTGAACTGACCCGACTGCCCCTGGTTTGATGGCATTTGTTTAGATGAGACTACATCTTTAAGGCTTCTGTGCTCAGTTAAAAATCTTTCTTTCTCCAAGGCTGGTCCAAGGGTCTGGTCATGTGACTCCAACAGTGACATCACATTCTGACTGCCGGGGAACACTGGTGGTTCTTTAGGTGGCATTTGTTCCTGTGAAAGGCAGAGAAGGCAGCAAGTGCCCTCCTTCTAAAGCAGTTCATACCAGGTTTCCTTCTGTAAAAGCTCCTCAACCTGAATGACCAAATGTGGGCTACCAAGGTTATTTCTTCCCTGAGGCAGAAAAAAAGCTGTGACTGAAGGTAAGCAGACTTTAGCCATACCAAGGAAGGAAGCATGACCCCAGGGAGAGGGGGATCTGGATAATCACAAGTAGTATGCTATAGGATTCTAATCACTGCTTGCTCTTTTAGAGCTGCCTGGCAATTTGTGTTTATAACAGTAGACTAACTACAAAGAAGAATGATGCAGTGCTCATGTTACTTAGTGATGTAATAGGATTTTTTCTTTCCTGTTAGGAAGCTGTTACAGATCTTCATTTTGTCTTAAAATCCTTAGAGCTAGGGGACTCATTTGATATATTGTGTAATATTAGATAGCTATCTGATGCTTTTAAAAATCAGTTTCACAAAATCCTTTTTTTTTCCCACTCTGTCTCGAAAGGAGAAATCTTAAACCAGAACAAATTCAATTGAAGAATTAACTTGCTTTTAAAAGTAAATTTCTGGTTGTTTGGAATCCTGTGTTCATGTCAGCATTTGACTTGAGAATTGAAACAGTTTTTTTCCCCTGCCGTACTTTATTCTCTTTCGGTCCTCATTTCCCAGCTGGCTTTTTTCCTCCAAGCTCTCCACAACACACCAGCAATCTTTATCAGCATGACACTGACATGATAGGAAATGCTGGGTTGGTGATTCAGCAGCCAACCATTTTACAGCCAGGTACGCCTGAAGATATGGAAGGGACTTTGGTTTAGGGTTTTAAGATTAACTTGTTCACCTCCTTCACTCCACACCCTACCCCCAACCCCCAACCCCCAATATGATTCGGATTCTGCAGAGCTTTTCCTTTCAAATGTGTGTGTTGTTATGCTGGATTAGGTATTCAGAAAACTTAGACTTTGTAAACCAGGTACAGTTGAGGGTGGAATTCATACTTACCCTATGAGAGTGCTGAAGTTGTCTGTTAGGAGTCAAGAGTTGAAGATGAGGATGCAGATGGGAGGGAAGGTCAGTCCAGATCCACTTTGGCCTTCTCTGAAGAGGGATTTATTGTCAGACAGTCTGGATGAGGTCTTTTCCCTGCCAAGGTTGGTGCTGCAAATGTGAGCTTTGGCTGGTTGAACTGAATGATGGCAATACTCTGCATTTTTCCCCAGTGTGTATTTGCATAAACTCCTCAGTACATTTTGTGTTTAATAGCAAGTTATTACTCCATCAGACACTGTTGCAGAAATATTTTGAGCAAGTCTGTTAAGCAGTCCTAACCTTGCGTGAGTACAGCTTCTGAGTTTGGATACCTCTTCCTGATCTCCAAACCAAACCCCAAACCCCAAACCCCAATGCCATTGAGTCAATTCCAACTGATAGCGACCCCATAGGGTTTCCAAGGCTGTAAATCTCTATGGAAGGAGACTGCCACATCTTTTGCTGGTGGTTTCGAACTGCGGACCTTTCGATTAGCAGTTGATCACTTTAACCGCTGTGCATCCCCATCATTCATCAAGCAAATTTTGGTTCAGCAGATATTTATTGAGTCTTAGATATGTGCTAGGCACTGTGGATAAGGCAATGATGATCAGATACAGGGTTTGCCTTCAAAGAGCTTATAGTTTAGAAAGTAAGATAAGGATTATGCATAAGTAATTGTAATAGAAGTGCTAAAAGCCACACAGATAAAGGGCTGTCACCACTGGGAGAATGGAATGTTTCTTAAGGAGGGACATTTTATCACTGAGCCATGTACTTTTCTTTAAATCTCATCTTGTAAATCTTACACTTCTCTGGCATACTCAGAGTTTCTCCAGGCCCATTAGATCAGGGATCAATCAAAGTTTATACCTATTGAAGGCAAATTTGTACATTCTAATCAGCTTAACTCTTAAAGAGATGGAATGCTTTATTTGAAGTCCCCAGTCTAGTGAAAGTTGCTTCATAGGAGTGAATTACTGCCTTATAAATGTAAAATGGTTCCTGGTGTGATATGTCTGCAAAAAACTTTCACCCTTTGTTTCCCTTCCATAACAGAAACTGAAATATCCTGATCCTAGCTCCTATCTTTTGTTTTGCACAGCAACTCCTGTCAATTCCCCTTTTTACTGTCACTCTCATCTGTCCCTTTCTATTCACACTGCCTTAAGACGCTACTCATTTTGTGCCTAGATACAGAAAACTCTGAAAGTGATGGATGTTCCCACCAGGTGATTATATTGCTTTATCAGCACACCCTGGCTGTAGTCATCTGATAGTTTACAGGCTCACCTTTCAGTGCTTAGAAAGAAGGGGGTATTAAGAATGTTAGAGTGTCTGAAGTACTAACATCTGTTTCCTGTTCAATACAGAGGACAAGTCATACAATGGTGCAGGAATAGTTTCTGCAAATAGGATGATGGACTTCTTGGAGGAGCCAATCCCTGGTGTGGGGACCTATGACGATTTCAATACAATCGACTGGGTGAGAGAGAAGTCCCGAGACCGGGATAGGCATCGAGAGGTAAGACGGAAGACAGTACGTGAGTGTTAGGAAACACCAGCTGAAAATGTATATATTCTTTATATTTCTTCAGCCCTGGATGTGCTGGATCTGGTTTTTATTGGCAATGTAGGGTCTTATTTATTTTTTATTTTTTAAAGGATTTTGTATATGGTTTTTATTTTAAGATTTCTTTAAAAATTTAATAATGATTTCTCTTCCTATAGTAAGTAGTTGAAAAGGATCCTTGTGGCCCTGAAATGAGTATAAATGACCATGCAGATAGGTGAAAACAAACTTGGGAGGGATCAAAATAAATTTTAAAATTTTCCTCCCCCATCTCAGCCACCTTTTATGGTTTTCCTTTGAAGCAGGATTTTTAAAACTAGGAAAAGTAAATGGGCTTCTCTAAAGGAATAAAAGAAGAAATGTTTAGAGTCCTAATGTTTCCTGGGAGCCCCTGAGTGGTGCAAACAGTCAAGCGCTTGGCTCTTGACCAAAAGGTTGGCAGTTCAAATCCACCTAGAGGCAACTTAGAAGAAAGGTCTAGTGATCTGCTTCCGAAAGATCACAGCCATTGAAAACCCTATGGAGACAGTTCTTCTCTGACATGTATGGGTTCACCATGAGTTGGAACTGACTCGACAACAGCTGTTGTTTTGTTTGTTTGGTTTTTTTTAATGTGTACTGAAGTATACAGGATAAATTCCTTGTGATTACAGTTTTTGTACACCAATAAAACCAAAGCAAATTTACACGTTAAACAAAACTACCAGGCCAATCTAATTCAAATTAAGGACATTAATTTAATGTGATAGGTAATAAAACCAGTTGCCCTCAAGCTGATCCCAACTCATGGCGACCCCATATATGTTAGAGTAGAGCTGTGCTCCGTAGGGATTTCAATGGCTGATTTTTCAGAAGTAGCTCACCAGGCCTTTCTTCCAAGGTGCTTCTGGGTGGGCTTTAACCTCCAACCTTTCAGTTAACAGTTGAGCATGTTAATAGTTTGCACCACCCAGGGACTCTGTGATAGGTAATCCATCCATCCATTCACTGCAGTTGAGTCAATTCTGACTGCCCCGTAGGGTTTCCAAGGCTGTAATCTTTATGGAAGCAGACTTCCACATCTCCAAGGGAGTGGCTAGTGGGTTCCAACTGCTGGCCTTTTGGTTAGCAGCTGAGTGCTTAACCGCTATGCCACCAGGGTTCCTTGTGATAGGTAATAGATGGTACTTACTGCTTTGGCACAGGTTCTTTTGAATTTGGAAAGAGAATTTTTCCACTTTTTTTTCAGAATACTTTGAAAACTTCTTAAAGCACTCTGCAAAGTTCTTTTGCCTTTAACTTAGTACTGTGTATCATTTAAATCAGTTAGTCACAAATTGTAGTTTCTGTAAGGGTCACATGGAGAGCTTATTGAAAAGGTAGGTTACCAGCCCCATCACAGAGATTCTGATTCAGTAGGTGGTCCTCTGGTGAGACATTTCTTCAACAACAGCAGGTAGTATTATTTTTTCTTTCTATTTCTACTTTGATTCCAAATTTAAAACTTGTTTTGTGTTTTTTTTTTACTTTTTTAAAATTGTGAATATATACACAACAAAACATTTGTCAATTTCTACATGTATAATTCAGTGACATTGATTACATTCTTCATGTTATACAACCATTATCGCTGTCCTTGTCCAAATTATTCCACCACCATTAACATAAACTCAGTGCTCCCTAAGCAAAAACTCCCCCTTTCTCCCTCCTTCCCACCTCTGGTAACCAGTCATAATCTTTGGTTTCTATATATTTGCTTATTTCATATAAGTGGGATCATACAATATTTGTCCTTTTGTGATTGACTTATTTCACGCAACATAATATTTTCAAGTTTCATCCATGTTGTGGCATACATCGAGACTTCGTTTCTCTTTATGGCTGAGTAATATTCCATTGTATGTGTACACCATATTTTGTTTATTCATTCATTTGTTGATGGAAATTTAGGTTGCTTCCACCTTTGGGCTATTGTAAATAGTACTGAAGTGAACATAGGTGTACAAGTATTTATTTGCGTTGCTACTTTCAATTCTTCTGGGTATTACATACTTAGGATTGGGATTGCTGGGTCATAAAGTAGTTCTATATTCAACTTTTTGAGGAACCTCAAACTGTTTTCCACAGTGGCTCTACCATTTTACATTCCCACCAGCAATAGATGAGGGTTCCATTAAAATTTGGTTTTTAAACTGACCCCATATTCTCTTCAGAGTTCTTGATTTCCTCCTTCTACAGCCAAGCAAATCTCCAGAGCAGTAGATTTCAGGTCTTTTTTTTTTTTTTTTTTTTTTTTTTTTTTTTTTTTGATATTACTGTAGGTGAAGATGGGATAGCTGAGACACAGTTTTATGGATAGGAAATAGAGGTACAAAGAAGGGGGAAGTACCAATACCAAAGCTGTCAGAATGCTTGGTTTTAAAGTTTGGGTGCTAAAGGGTTAAATTGACAAGCCTAAGACCCAAAAGGTAAAACTTTCTGCACCTTTTGATCACCTCTAGTAGGTTTCTGAAAATTAAAGAACTGCATCCTTGATATCACTTAGTGCCTATGGTCAACTTACAATTACGGGTTTGTGGCAGTCAAGACTTGGAATTTGCCCGACCTGAAGCACACCCTAGGTAGTAAACCACAAGGTGTATTTTCACCACTGAAATTAGCGTGCATTTGTTTATTCTTTGGAAAACAAGCAAAATATTTGCTGTGAGTCAAGAGACTCTCCTTGGAATATCTGATGTCTGGTCAGAAAGAAATCACTGCCGTAAACAAAACAGGTTGGTGCTATAAGAAATTAGCAGCTGAATGGTGAAGCCCTGGTAGCTCAAAGGTTAAGCACTCCGCTGCTAAGGAAAGGTTGGCTGTTCAAACCCACCTAGTGGCTCTATGGGAGAAAGACCTGACAGTCTGCCTCTGTAAAGATTATGGCCTAGAAAACCCTATGGGGCAGTTCTACTCTGTCATAAGGGGTCGCTATGAGTTGGAATTGACTCCCAGGCACCCAACAGCAACTATTACAGTATAGAAGTTTCAGTAAACCTCAAAGTTCTTTATTAAATTGGTTCAGCGAAAAATTATTTGAGAAGTAACTCCAAGTTGGTCTCATTCCCAGGTAATTTGTCTTTGTGTTTCTTCACTGAGCAATTTTGAGATGAAAAAGGAGTATGTGTAGAGTGTATCAATGTTTTCTCATTTCTCCCTAGATTACCAATAAAAGCAAAGAGTCAACATGGGCCTTAATTCACAGTGTGAGTGATGCTTTTTCTGGCTGGTTATTGATGCTACTTATTGGTCTTTTATCAGGTATGGTAAACCAAATCTAAGATTGTGGTGTGCCCTACTCCTCCCCCCTCCCAAGTGTCATGAACTGAGTTGAGTGCTGTGTTTTGCTATTTTCCTACCTGAAATGAATTGCCGGTGAACTTTTTGGAAGCTCGGTTTCCCTGTTTGTAAAGGAGGTCCAATGCTTGAATCACCTACCTCAACTATATGAGGGTTAAATGAGGAAATGTATTTAAAAACATTTTATAAGCTATAAAATCTTGTACCCATCTTAAAGTGTTTTCATTGCATTTTGGTTCTTGCTTTGAGGAAGAACCCATCTGTTGGGGACAATCAGTTGAGTTTAACACGCATTGCATGAGATTTAGGAGAGAAGTTGTTGAAGAGGACTTACTGAGAAATTATTTTTAATACTTCTTTAACTTCTACTCTCTCATTAATTGGTACAGAAAAGCATGTAAGATATGCCTCGTACCCTTAAGGAGTTGATGATCTCAGTCTTTCATACTGGCTTAGGGGTGAGATGGTACCACCTTTTCCTGTAATCTCCATCAACCTCCCAAGCCACCCCAAATTATATACAGTTTAACTAAAAATAGTATACTTGCTATGCAAATACAACTTTAAAACAAGTTCCCAAGAAGACTTCCTCTCCCATCGTAGAAGCGGAAAGCCAAGGATACCAGGCAGAGATGCTAAGAGTTGTGTCCTTATGACATTAAAAGATGAGGCCTAGGAAGATCTGGGATATTGACTAAAATAGTAGTTAGGTGGGAACCTGGAGATCGATGGCATAAAATGCCAGTTAACAGTTTAGGCTCTAAATTTGACTGGATTTGACTTCCAGCTCTGAAATTTGCTTATTTTGTGGCTTTTGACAAGTTTCTTAACCTCTGGAAGCTTTAGTCTGCTGATCTGTAAAATAGGGATAATAAGACTACCTATATTATAAGTTTGTTGTGAGGATTAAATGAGATACAGCACACATAGCACTTAGCACAGTGCCCAGTGTTAATGCTGCTCCTGTCACCCAGAGGTAATGATTCATGAGTCATGGGGTATAAAATTATTGTAGCAAATGAGGAATGGCTCATGCATATCTGGGTTTTCAAAGATTGTCTAGGGCAGGGGTCCACATTTTCTATACAGAGCCAGATAGTAACTATTTGTGGGCCAAATGGTCTCTGTAGCACCTATTTAACTCTACTGATGTAGCACAAAAGCAGCCATAAACAATAGGTAAATAAGGGTGGCTGTGATTGAATAAAACTTTATTTATAACATAGGCAGTGGGCAGGATTTGGTCCACCAGCCGTAGTTTGCAAACGCCTGATCCAGGGGGTTAACTCTGCCCTTTGTGGCTCTCACAGGAGAGAGAGCATGGTCTGGACAGGTTTGGAGCTGGTAATAATACACTGGATAGTCTGTAATGCCAAATATTGCAGAGAACTTGAAGAAGAGGAAAATGACTGCGAAAAGGTTATACAGTTTAGCCGTTAGGAGGATATCAATGATCTTGAAGAACAATCTCCGGTAAACGTTAGGAGCCAGATATTAAGGGGAGGCAACCAGTATAGAAGTTTTAGAGATGTTTGGTAGTCGTTGGAAGGAGAAAAGGGACAAAAACTTGAAGTGGTAACAAAGATAAGGGAGAGCATTTTATTCTTTAGGGTAAGGGAAACCTGATAAAATTTGTAACCAGAGAAGAAAGCCAATTGGAAGAGGAAGGAGGAGAAGTAGAAGGGGATATAGGATTGAGAGTAACAGTGTTAGGTAAAATAAGACATGCGACATGCACAGGTGAAGCAACTAGAGAATCAGCCAAACTATAAAATCATGTTAATACTCTGAATCCAGGCAATAAATATGTAAGAATTAGAAGGAAGAGATACCTGGGGGCTAAAGTGACTGAGAGTAGGTTTCAAACAATGTGTTAGATTTGAATAGGTTATTCAAGTATGTAGATAACCTGTGTTTAACACTTTTAGCACCTACCAAAACATATAGGACACGGCCTCTAGCCTGTTGGAATGTAGGTGTAATATCCTTGACTTCTTAATGTATTTATTGTCATTAGGTGGTCAATGAATTTTTCTTTCCCTTATACACACAAGGCATTTTGTTTTTAAGCATTGCAGAGGCAGTGTGTCTGAATGCAGGAACAATCTGGGAATTCAGGGGCTGTGAATTTTATGGTATCTTTCCTAGTTCCCTAAAGCACAGTTCTGGGCTATTTAATTTTATTATACCAGAGTTTCTTCATCTGGACAACAAAAATGATGATGAAGGCCAGAATCTAAAGTAATATTACTATCTTAACCCTGTCAGTCGATTAGCCACAGTGCGTAAGTCCCCAGTTCACTCTTCCCTTCCTCATGATTTTCCTTTGGTGAACATTCTGTGTATAATTGTTTGCTCTTTCTCACAAAGAAAACTCAGAATGTTCATGTCCTAGTGAGTTATAGGTTCAGGAGGCTTCAAGATGTCTGCGGTTTCACCCTAACCTACGTGCACATCACAGTTTTGTACATTTATACATTTAATTCCCTTAGTCTTGAATGGCTTCCTGCTGTTACTCAAATTCCTTTGTCCATGGAGAAAAATCCTGCTATCCTTCAAGACTTAGCCCTTCTCCTCATAATCTTTACCAGCTCGCCCTCACCCTGTGCCATCTCAAATAAATATAAAGTGATAGTCCTCAATGTGGACAATTCATGTTTTCTAGATCATATGTATATAGTGAAAATTAAATAATCTTTAATAGACTTTGCTGTCTTTATTATCAGTATACAAAAACTCTAAGCCAAAGCAGTGTGTTTGCCATGTAAATTCAGCTTAAAGACAAATCCCCTAGTCCCTTGCTCGCACTCAACCATTTTGCTTTCCTCTAAGTTTCTCCTAAATGGGAATTCTACAGATGACAAACAAGTGTTTAATGCAGAGATAAGGGAAAATCAAGCAAGCAGACCATCAGAAAGATATTGCAGATAGAAAGAGAAAGTATAGGTTGTCCATTATTTTCATTCCTTTTCACTGGTTTTCACTGTAAACTTATTCTGATTACCAAAGAAGAAAGTTTCAGAAATTGAATTTAACTTTGCCCTTTCCCCGTCCAAATCAGGTTCCTTAGCTGGTTTGATAGACATCTCTGCTCATTGGATGACAGACTTAAAAGAAGGTATCTGCACAAGAGAATTCTGGTTTAACCGTGAACATTGTTGCTGGAACTCTGAGCACGTCACTTTTGAAGAGAGAGACAAATGCCCAGAGTGGAATAGCTGGTCCCAGCTTATCATCAGCACGGATGAGGTAACATGTAATAAAGATTTCTGAACCACTGACCTTATTCTTATATTTGTTTTATTTCTTATACTGTATTCATGGCAATTTATGGAATCTTCCCTTATTTTCCTTTCTAAGAAAAGGGAAACCAGTGCCACCTGCCTTTCTCTGTGGTTTAAGTGCAGGCCTATTTCCATCGCTACTGACACGTGGAGTCATTTGATTCTTATACACTGACTTAAAATTTTTGTTTTATTTTTTCCTTTTTTTAAAATTTGTTTTTTCTTATCAAAGAGAATGTCAAGAAACATTAAGTACTAAAGAATCTGTTCATGGCATTGTTTTACAAAAGTTGCTGGTGGAGTGTGAATATTTTATTTTCTGATGTATGCTTCACTTATTAATGATGAGGTGGATGAACTGATGCAATTACTTTAAAAAAACCAGACAGCCTTATAAAGCAAATATAGCCATCCTCATTCTGAATCTGTTGATTGGAATGAATTCAATGATCACAATACCACCACTGGCTAAGAATCCACTCTCCTGAGAGTAGAGCACTATTTGGGTCTTCTCATTGGGTCACACAGGTCTCTCAGATATCGGCACCATGTTTGAAGTCTCACAAAATGTCTGTGTCACTTAAATTATACAATGTGGCAGTGTTTGTTTCATGGGGACATAATCTTGAAAGAAGGGGCAAAGTAAAAAATAACCTGTTTGCATGTTATATGTGAGTACATCATTGGACCGTGCATCAGTTTGAGGGCATTGCAGCCCTTGTTAAAGAGGAATTCAACCAATGAAGCATCTGTCTGTTCTCAGTTGCTTTCGATGCTGAGGGTGTCTACTCACTTAATCACACATTGTTAGGTCAGAGCCTTCTTGGTCTATTGTTTGGCTCAAATGGTTTGAACTAAGTCTAGTTGTTTATTTCTTCCATCTGAGCTTTATTTCTCAGCCTAAGGGTTGGTGGGGTACTTGACTGTCTCTGTCTTCTCTCGAACTTTATAGGAGGGTTATAGGCCTATCCTTCACAGTTTTCTGTTGACACCTTTAGAATTACCATCCCAAGGATTTACAGCGACATGAATAGTATCTCCAGGCTCCATGAGGACTTCATCTGCAGTTTGAGGTTGGTGAGGATAAATGGCAATCTGGTTGTGGGCATTCTGGCCCTCCAAAATAGTAGATGTCATCCAAAGAATGGAAGTTTGCAGAGGCATGGGGGTACAGTATTTGCATGATTTCATCAGCAACTCGACAGACCTGGGATGAAAAAGTACACACTAGGAAGTCTGCCTGGCAGAGCAAGTGTATATCCAGAATTACACCCAGAAGTGTATTTTCTGTGTGTCGATTGTGCCGTCCAGCTGACCAAGAGATGGAGGTATCACTAATAAATTCATAATGTAGGGTACTTTGGTTTTGCCTCCTTTAATAACAAGGGATCATCTGTGGCCAAAATACTCTTTTTTGTCTACTTTCATCCTGTGTGCAAGAAGCTGAAAATGTTCTTCAACATGCACCATGTACTTCTTGATGTAATGGAAGGCTGCTTCTGTTCCCACTTTGTCTGTGCATCTGACATGGACTCCAATAACTGGATATTTGAAGCCAAGCTTCTTGGAGGTCTCTTCTATTAACCTTTTCTAGCCAAAGCTGTGGGTGGACCAAGTATTTGACAAACTAGGACACCCACCACACTGCAGGATCTCCATGGACTCAAACAAGTTGATCTGCAAGGTCTTCTGGTCCAGATGGGTAAATATGGAGGCCGACCACCTGAACATTTTTGTCCTTCACTTCACCCAACCAGTGTCCAATGGAGATGCCATATCTGTGCATGTCTCACAGATCTAAACACAGTCTCCCATCCACCAGTAGCATAGTGCCAATTCTGAGATTCCAAGATGAGTGTTTGCTGGGTGCCATATGCAATCATGAAGCAGTAGACCACATAATGGAGTTGACAGCCATAGCCGCAACCTTTGTTGATATTATACAGTAGCTTCTTGGCTTTGCTGCAGTCCTTGGGATTCTGAAGATATGTTATTCTCCTCTGGACCAGCTGTGTCAGATCTTTGGCCTCTTTTTTCCCACCAATCCCCTGCTCCATCTGTTTGAGGTAGTATAGATCCATCATTATAGACCTTTCATGATGTCCCAAATCTGACAGAAATTCATTTGCATGTCTTTGGAGTTAATTTCCTTCTAAATTCTTTAATTTCTTTAATTCACTCTGTAGAAAAAACCAGAGCTCTTTAGCTCCATTTTTAATCCTCTTCTTCAGGATTTCATTATCCTTCCCCAGGCCATTTCTGGTTAGTTTCTTGTAATTTTCAATCTCTTCTTTGGCCTTTACAAGCTGCTCTTCTGAAGGAGGTACCTTCTGAAGCCAGCCCTTGATCAGTGGGGCCTTCTGGTATCCGGAGAGATTTCAGCCCTTTGCCTCAAGTTTTCACTTGCTGTTTTAAGTGTTCAAGCTTTGCGAGAATCTTGGACAGTTTTTGGCAAGAGTGATCAGGGTGGTCGTTACCTTGTACTAAGTGACCACCAATGTAAAACAGCAAGGTCCCCCAGGCAAAGAGAATGAGTATAAACCAACAGCAGGAACCAGTCTATGGTGGAATTTTCAGATTTTCCACTCACTCCCCTGGCTTCCCGGAGCTCAAAGAATTGAAAATAGCATAACTCTGTTTCTAACTAGTGCAGAGAAGCCTTCTGTTGTTTCAATACATGATGCTTCAAATTATTTTCTCTGGTGGTTCTGTGGAGAATCTTTCAAAGAGATCCTCCTGGTGGTATGAGTAGGCAGCTTTATTGTCCTGTGCTTTGCGGACTCTACATGCTGAATGTGTTCAGTTAATCAATAAAGTCAATAGAGCAATTTATCTTGAATGAAAACACCATCAGGGTCTAGGGTGCCCTCTTATCAAAAGCAGCAACCTGAGACTGGAGCAGAGGTGGTCTGTATGGTCCCCAGTTGCAGCCGCAATCCTCAGCTGCAGCTGCCCCATGTTGGGGGAGTGGGACGGGTGGCTGGATGGAGGAGGATTCTCCTGACTAACGGGAGAATAAGAAACGGAAACGAACCGCATGCAGGCTGAACGGAGCCTTAGGTGCCACTGACAGGGATAGCGCGAGGCGATATGAGACCACTGATGTCGTGAGACCAAGACCGAGCGCAAGCTGGGTCCAGAGCGCACGACTGGCAGCACCACTGGCCCCATTCCTGGAGGAGAGGCAGGGGGACTCGTTGGCCAGGGACTGGGGTGGAGCGGCAGGAGGCTGGGGCCTAGAGCTGAGGGAACTGGGGTACTCCAGTTGGCCCAATTTTTGTTTTAAACAAGCCTGGCATTTCTTCTAGTTGCTAATACACAGTGTGGCTGAATTTCACTCTCTCTGATAATTTCAGTAGAATTGCCAGACACACCCAACAGGTAAGATATAATTTCTAAAAAAAGGATGAAGTGGGTTAAAAATGCGTTTATTGTATAGATTCCAACAGCAATTTTTCTCTGCGGCATTGCGTTAGGACATTAAAAGTGTTATGATACATTCCATGTCAAAATAACAGAAATGCAGGAATAAAATTACCCATAGTCTCATCTTGAGACCAAATCTATATTTTCATTTGTTCTTCTAGCATGTGGTTGTTTTTATGCAAAAGTAACTTTATTTTCAGTTCCTTACCTTTTTATTACCAGTTGATTGTATGTTAGATCTCTACCACTAAAACAAATCAAAAACACACAACAAAAAAAAAAAAGGTCCCCTTCAATTCTACTTTGACTTCCACCAACTAAAACAGATACTATCGTAGCTCACTGTTCATCCACTGTCTTGGTGAAGTGAGGGGAATGAGACTAGGATATATGTTAGTATTTTTTAAAATTTATTTTTATACCCTCCTTGGTCCACAGATAATTTGAAGTGGCTTATAAACACACACACACACGCATGCGCACACATGCATGCACGCACACACACGGAATCCGAGTCAAGGGAAAGAAGGGTAGGAAAATAATAAAATCAGAAATAGGAGTGCTTATGTAAATGACTATGCATATTGGCTTGGGGAAAGATTTTGGTGAAAGGGGTAGATAATATATGCTGTATGTATGAGAGGGCTTAGGTCTATGCTTCTCAGACTGGGGTAAGGTCAGTATGCCAGGGGTAGGTGAAACCAAAGGATAAACATGATGTGTCTTCTCAGAACATCAGTTTTGCCTGAATATTTAGAGGAAATCTTTTTTCCCCCCAAAATTAAATGTAAACTATCATTTTAAACATGGAATGCAAAACGTCCATGTTTGTTGAGATAAAACCTGATCTCTGTTTCAGCTCTGCTCCTGGGTACCCCACCCCCTACTCTGATGTCTCTATTCACTCTGCTAGATTAGGAGTACTTGGGTAGAAAAGTTTGAGAAGCCCTGGAATTTAGGGTGAGTCTGTGTGAGAGAGATTCCCTTGCGTTTTTAAAACTTTTTTATTTTTGAAGTAATTATAGATTCATGGAGTGCCTGGGTGGCTCAGATGGTTAACACACTCACTGCTAACCGAAAGGTTGGTGGTTTGAAATCATCCAGAGGTTCATTGGAAGAAAGGCCTGGTGATCTACTTCCAAAGAATCAGCCACTGAAAACCCTATGGAGCACAGTTCTACTCTGACACACATGGGGTCACCATGAGTTGGAATCAACTCAATGACAACTGGTTTGGATTTTATAGGTTCATAGGAAATTGCCAGAAAAAAAAAGATAAGTGTCTAGAGAAGTCCCATGTGTCCTTCACCTAGTTACCCCCCCCCATCTTGCATAACTATAGTACAGTATCAAAACCAGGAAATTGACATTGGTACAATCCACAGACCTTATTTAGATTTTGCCAATTTTACATGCATTCATTTTTGTGTGTATGTAGTGCTGTGAAATTTTATGACGTGTGGATTTGTGGAACTACCACCACAGTCAAGATTTAGAACTGTTCCATCACAAGGCTCCCCTGTGCTAATCCTTTAGAGCTGTGTATGTGTAAGTGTTCCAACAGTAACTTTCAAACAGGAGCTTGAGAGTTGCTCTTGAGTGACAGATTTCTTTGGCTCTCCTTTTAAAGAACGAAATCCTTGCTTGGCGAAATAATTCTTCTAGGTTTTAGGAGTTCTTCTGCCAAAAACTTTGCCTGTAGTGTCTGCCTCTAGCCAGTTTCAATTACTTTCCCTTTCACTCTCTTTCCTCATTGTTTCATACCTACAGAGTCCTCGTCCTCCCTTAGCCACATTTGAAAGGTGAAGACATAGCAATAATCTGTTTCTCTAAGGGACTAAAATAATGGAATACCTGTGTCAAAATTATAACTCAGAAAAAAAACTAAGCTTTCTGGTTCTCCTTGTTTAGGTCAATGAATTATTTTAATAGTGTTTTTTATAAAGTCAAAAATCTGTTGAGTTTTACATTTTATGTAGCTAGAATTTCACTTTTTTAAAAAATTGTATTGTGTTTTAGGTGAAAGTTCACAGTGCAAATTAGCTTTTCATTAAAAATTTTTATACACAAATTGTTTTTATTATATTAGTTGCAATCGCTGCAGTGTGTCAGCAGTCTCGCCCTTTCCCTTTGCACCCTGGGTTCCCCGTGCGCATGCATCCAGGTTTCCTGTCCCTTCCTGCCTTCTCAGGCTTTGCTTTTGGGCAGGTGTTGCCTATTTGGTTTCGTATACTTGATTGAAGTAAGAGAAGCACATTCCTCACGACTATTATTTGTTTTATAGGCCTGTCTAACCTTTGGCTGAAAGGTGGACTTGGGGAGTGGCTTCAGTTCTGAGTTGGCAGGGTGTCTGGGGCCATAGTCTCGGGGTTCCCTCCAGTCACCATCAGACCAGTGAGTCTGGTCCTTTTTTGTGAATTTGGATTTTGTTCTACATTTTTCTCCCACTCTGCCTGGAGCCCTCTATTGTGATCCCTGTCAGAACAGTAGGTGGTAGTAGCCTGGCACCGTCTAGTTCTTCTGGGCTCAGGCTGGTGGAGGCTGTGGTTCATGTGGTCCATTAGTCCTTTGGGCTAATATTTTCTTTGTGTCTTCGGTTTTCTTCATTCCCCTTTGCTCCAAACGTGCTGGGACCAGTAGATGTTCTTAGATAGCCGTTCACAAGCTTTTAGGACCCCAGACACTACTACCAAAGTAGGATGTAGAATATTTTCTTTTTGAACTGTGTTATGCCAATTGACCTAGATGTCCCCTGAGACCATAATCCCTAGCCCTCAGTCCCTTAAGGTGTTTGTATGTGTCTAGGAAGCTTCTATGGCTTCGCCTTGGTCAAGTTGTTGTCTTTCCCTTCAGCAAAGTTAACGCTTTTCTACTATCTAGTTAGTGATTTCTCCTTCCCACGCCTCCCTTCCTCCATAACCATCAAAGATTGTTTTTTTCTGTGTGTAAACCTTTTCTCGGGTTTTTATAATAGTGCTCTTATACAATATTTGTCCTGTTGTGATTGACTTATTTCACTCAGCATAATGTCCTCCAGATTCATCCATGTTATGAGATGTTTTGCAGATTCATCATTGTTCTTTATCATTGCATAGTATTCCATTGTGTGTATGCACCATAATTTGTTTATCCATTCATCTGCTGATGGGCACTTAGGTTGTTCCCGTCTTTTTGCTATTGTGAATAATTCTGCAATGAACATGGGTGTGCATGTGTCTGTTAATGTGATGGCTCTTATTTCTCTAGGATATATTCTTCTTAGGAGTGGGATTGCTGGATCATATGTATGGTATTTCTTTTTAAGGAGGCACCATATTTTTTTCTATAGTGGTTGTACCATTATACATTCCCACCAGCAGTGCATAAGAGATCCCAATCTCCCCACAACCTCTCCAACATTTGTTACTTTCTTTCTAATATGCCAGTAATGTTGGGGTGAGATGGTATCTCATTATACTTTTGATGTGTATTTCTCTAATGGCCAAAGATCTCGCACATTTCCTCATGTGCCGTGGCTCTTAACCACTACGCCACCAGGGTTTCCCCATGTGTCTGTTAGTTGCCTGTATATCTTCTTTGGTGAAGTGTCCACATCCTTTGCCTTTTTTTTTTCACATTTTTTTACATTGTACTTTGGATGAAGTTTTACAGAACAAACTAGTTTCTCGTTATACAGTTAGTACACATATTGTTTTATGACATTGGTTAACAACCCTGTGACATGTCAGCACTCTCCCTTCTCGACATGGGGTTCCCTGTTACCAGCTTTCCTGTCCCCTCCTGCCTTCTAGTTCTTGTCCCTGGGCTATTGTGCCCCATTAGTCTCATTTTGTTTTATGGGCCTGTCTAATCCTTGGCTGAAGGGTAAACCTTGGAAGTGACTTCATTACTGAGCTGAAAGGGTGTCTGGGGGCCATACTCTCAGGATTTCTCCATTCTCTCTCAGGCCAGTAAGTCTGGTCTTTTTTTGTGAATTAGAATTTTGTTCTACATTTTTCTCTAGCTCTGTCCAGGACCCTCTATTGTGATCCCTGTCAGAGCAGTCAGTGGTGGTAGCCGGGCACCATCTAGTTGTACTGGACTCAGTCTGGTGAAGGCCGTGGTAGATGTGGTCCATTAGTCCTTTGGACTAATCTTTCCCTTGTATCTTTAGTTTTCTTCATTCTCCCTTGCTCCCGAAGGGATGAGACCAGTGGAGTATCTTAGATGGCCGCTCACAGCCTTTGCCTATTTTTTAGTTGGATTATTTGTCTTTTTGTTGTTGAGGTGTCGAAGTATTCTATAGTAGACCCTTGTTGGATATATCGTAGCCAAGCATTTTTTCCCAATCTTTAGGTTCTCTTTTTACTCTTTTGGTGAAGTCTTTTGATGAGCATAAGTGTTTGATTTTTAGGAGTTCCCAGTTACCTAGTTTCTCTTCTGGTGTTTGTACACTGTTAGTTATGGTTTGTATACTATTTATGCATTATATTACAGCCCCTAGTGTTGTGTCTATTTTTTCTTCCATGACCGTTATCAATTTAGGTTTTATATTTAGGTGTTTGAGCCATTTTATGAATTTCACCTGTTAATATTTTCACCAGCAAGCATAATGTCCTAATGTTCAAAATTGCATTTTTTGTAAAGAGTGAGTATTTGCAAGCCCTTTAATGTTAAATCCTTATAAGTGGTCAAAATGAGGTATTTTTTTCGGCACATTCTATTAGCTTAGGGAAATGGCCTCAAAAGCATATTATCTCCATTTTAAAAATAGCTACTGCCATTTATTCTTTGGAATATCTGGCTTCTCACTGGTCTTATTTTATGGTCAGGGCCAGAAACTTTCTACTGCATATGCTTGTTGCTGAGTCTTTGGTAGCAAAATTCTCTCAAAGATGCAGTCATTCTTTAGAGAGCTTAACTGTGTATTTTAAGAAAAAAGACACCTAGGAATTTTAGTAAATATAACTTTTTGGGAGAATTTGACACGAAGAGAGACAGTCAAAGGTGAATTTAATGTAGTTGTAGAGCTAGTCTTGACTTCAAATGTGCAGCCCTTCCCATGAAAAGGCTTTAAGACTATTTAAGACTATTCTATTGACATAGAATCATATATGTTTGACTGCAAAACCAATCAAAGCACTCATAGAAAGTGAATTTTGTTTCAGGGTTTTTAGTGTGCTCTACCTTTTTGTCCATTCTTAGAATCCATTGTAATTTGGCTTTGGGTATAGCAAAACAACTCATTTTCAGTGGCAAGTGGGCTGACAGTGTTTTAATAGTTGCTTTGCTTGCACCCTGGAAAGGAACATCTTGAGCAATTTGACGTTTGTCTTTTATTTTTTTAATTTTTATGACCTCCTCTCCTGAGAAACCATAGCCTCAGTGAGACTATCTAAGCTAAAACAAGCTTTTTCTTTTTTCCCTATTCTAGGGAGCCTTTGCCTACATAGTCAACTATTTCATGTATGTCCTCTGGGCTCTCCTATTTGCCTTCCTTGCCGTAACTCTTGTCAAGGTTTTTGCACCTTATGCCTGTGGCTCCGGAATCCCTGAGGTGAGTCTCTAAAATGGTTTATAAATTGTAATAATAATGATCCTTTTTGGTTAAGGCCCTTTAATATATATCCCAGCATATACCACAGTTTGGTGAATATTAAACAGGATTAGGTCCTGAGGCAATCTAGGACTTCTCTAGGTCTTCCCTTAAGTCTTCTCCTCCCAGCCTGGGCCATCTGGAAGTTAAAGGGAGTTGATTCTGAACCTCCTGAGGGTTCCTGTTGAACCAGACTCCTGAAGACCTCCCCTACTCCCTACCCAAGAAGCACTCAGGATAGCTCCCAAGATTCTGGACTCAAAAAGTAGTAGTATTGTCATCTTTGTTAGAGTGGAAGAAATAAAACTGTCTTACTGCATTTTCCACTATGTAATTTGAACTAGAGAAGGGAGGGTGGTTAAAACCCTATTCATAACTACTTTTAGTTTAGATTGCTTAATGGTGACTGAAACCACCAAGATGACCTTGTCCGTCTCTATTTCCTGACCAAGTAATAGTCATGGATTTCTTTGGCAGAGCAAGGCTATTTCTAACCTTTAAGATTGTTTTGGGGAGATTAACCTTGCCCTCTCAGAACATGTCTCTTGTGCCACCATTTTGTAAACTATGGAAAACAATTATCATTCTGTCTCTGCCTCCCTGTTCTCCATATACTTGTACTCTCATATTTACAATAAACACTTGCCCAGATATCACATGGCCAAAAAAAAGAGAATGTAAACACTTTCCCGGGCCCGCTCCCAAACTGTGATCACTGTGGGTCAAAGTATTTGTATGTACCTTGTACAAAATGTGTAATTTCAAGATTGAGGTTCAGAATATTGCTTCTTAGCTTTGTTTACTTGCTTAGTCTATATTTGATCTCTGTGTTTGACCTGCAGATAAAAACTATCTTGAGTGGTTTCATTATTAGGGGCTATTTGGGTAAGTGGACCCTGATTATCAAAACCATTACATTGGTGCTGGCAGTATCATCTGGCTTGAGCCTGGGCAAAGAGGGCCCCCTAGTGCACGTGGCTTGCTGCTGTGGGAACATCCTGTGCCACTGCTTCAATAAATACAGGAAGAATGAAGCCAAGCGCAGAGAGGTAATAACATAGAGTCTTAATATTCTCTTTGTTGGGGATTCAAGCAATGTTAATCTAAATACCCTTTGACCCAGAAATTCCACTTCTAGGAATTTATCCCACAGACCCCCTAGCATGTGTGTGCACAAATGTCCAACAGTAAGGGACTAATTGAATACACAATATTCTATCCATACTATGGAATATTGTGCAACCATTAAAAGAATGAGATAGCCCTATGTGTACTGACATAGAATGATGGCTACAAAACACTATTAAGTTTTAAATCCAGTTTCTGAACAATGTGTACAGTATAAATAATTCAATTAGTGTTTTTTAAAGGTGGCACAAACGGTTAAGTGCTTGACTACTACCTGAAAGACTGGTGGTTCTAACCTACCCAGAGGCGCCTCAGAAGTAAAGCCTAGCCATCTGCTTCTGAAAGGTCACAGCCTTGAAAACCCTATGGAGCAGTTCTGCTCTGCACACATGTGGTCGCCATGAATTGGAATTGATTCAGTGACAACTAACAACAACAACATATATGCACTTAGAAAATGTCTGGAAAGTAGGTTTACTTCAAACTGTTAAAAATGGCTACCTCTGGTGAGTGGGAAAGTGAGGTAGTGGTGAAAGAGAAGTAAGGACTTTAACTTTTTATGTATATAATTCTATACAAATATGTGTTGTTTCTATTACAAAATAACTTACAAAAAATAATAGATTTTTAAAGAAGTTGTTTATTTCTGTGGAAGAATAAATATACATGCAGTGTATGTTTCAGATGCCAGCTTTTTCTACCTAAGCCACACTGAGTTAATTTCTCTCTATATTAGACCTCTCTTCTGCCTTCAGCCTCAACCCTACTAAATTAATCCTGCCACAGCATCTCTATAGTTATTCTCATGTTTATGAAGTTGTTAATGTATATTGTTTTGAGGAGGAGGAAAGTTTTTTAAAATGTTTCAAGTCATTGGTTACTTTTGTCCTGCCATAATTGAGGACTTTTGAAAATAATGATTCTTGCTCAACTTTCCTTGAATTTCAAAGACGTCACATATGGAATGGGTCAAGACCAAGGTCATTTCATTAAAACAAAATTTTCACAAAAGTGGAAACTAGCAATTTATTCTGGAAAAAAAAAAAAAAGTAAACACAAGACCCAGAAGGAAACTCAAAGATGCTTAAATTTCAAATATGGAATAATTTTGATAGTACAAAGGGGGAAAGTTCCTGGCACAGTTTAAAAGGAGAGGAAGGCTAGCATGAGAGAGATCAGGAAATCTTTTAGCTACCTGTCATATGGTAGAGGGATATATGTTCAACTGGAATACTGTACAAGAGAAGCTAAAGAGTTTAAAGGATGTTTTAATGGGCAAGAGGTTTAGTAAGGTGTTGATTGCTGCTGTGTTTGCATGGGTGGGAGGTGAATTTGGAACTACAGTTTGCTGGTTACTTTCATTCCATAAAATTGGCACTTTTGTTCAAATAGTTCCTTGTAAAATGAGAGGAGAATTTGATTTGGTAGTTTCTGTATAGAAATGTCATATATTTCTCTTAACTATACTCAAGAATGTTTGGATCTTTAATTCCTATTGTTTATTTAGACTTTCCAGTTCTCGTTTTCCTCTTGTTCTCACCATCAGTAACAACTGTTTTATGTCCAATGAATTCCTAAAAATGGGCAGATGGTTGAGAGTAAAATAGAGATTTGAGAAGGAAGGACCCAGACAGACTCCTTTCTGCAATATAAAAATTAAAGCAGATCAGCCAACCTGATTCTTTCTTCTCCCCCATAAGTCATCCTAAACATTGTTACCAAAATCCCCTTTCTCAAGTTTAATATTGGCTGTCCTCATACTGGTGTCCCTGGGTGGTGCAGTTAAAGCAGTCAGCTACTAACTGAAAAGTTGACAGTTTGAGTCCACCTAGAGGCACCTCAGAAGAAAGGTCTGGCGATCTACTTCTGAAAAATCAGCCGTTGAGAACCGTCTGGAAGGACTAGTGGACCACAACTACCACGGCCTCCTCCAGACTGAGTCCAGTACAACTGGATGATGCCTGGCTACCACCACTGACTGCTCTGACCAGGATCACAACAGAGGGTCCCAGACAGAGCTGGAGAAAAGTGTAGAACAAAATTCTAACTCACAAAAAAAGACCAGACTTACTGGCCTGACAGAGACTGGAGAAACCCCGAGAGTATGGCCCCCGGACACCCTTTTAGCTCAGTAATGAAGTCACTCCCGAGGTTCACCATTCAGCCAAAGATTAGACAGCCCTGTAAAACAAAACGTGACTAATGGGGCACAGCAGTCCAGGGACAAGGACTAGAAGGCAGGAGGGGATGGGAAAGCTGGTAACAGGGAACCCAAGGTTGAGAAGGGACAGTGTTGACATGTTGTGGGGTTGTTAACCATTGTCATAGGGCAATATGTGTACTAATTGTTTAATGAGAAACTATGTGTTGTAAAACTTCATCTAAAGTACAATTAAAAAAAGAAAACCCTTTGGAGCACAGTTTTACTCTGACATGCATGGGTTCACCATGAGTCAGAGTTGACTCCACAGCAGCTGGTTTGGTTTTTTTAGTCCTTATCCTTCTCAAAGCCATTCTAGCTATGAATTTGTAAGTTCTCACCAGTTAGCACCATAGATCTCACTCCTCCCTTCATTTTCCTGGGTCATTTTACACTCCCAGAGAAACCTTTCTAATTATTTTGCCAAAAATGCTTTTATTCAGAATCTTAATTTAGTTCAACTTTCTCTTTAAATATTTTCCTACTACTGCAAATCATTTATCTGTCCACAGCAACCAGAATCCAATGAAAGGAATTTATTCTTCCATGAATTTTTGTTTGTTTGCAATTAATAGTGTTTGTTATGCATATTTTACAGGTATATGCATTCATAATACCAGCGTTGTTCTATAAATATATATATGAGCTCACTTGCACTCTTTCCCCACCTCTTTGTCCCTCATTCTCTCCCTGTGACCCCTGCTTTCTTCCTAGCCCCTTTCCTTACCACACCTAAACATATTTAGGTCTACTCTTCCCTTAAAAATCTATCCTCGACCTTGCTTCTAGTTGCCTTCCTATTTCTGTTTTCATAAGGTTCTGGGCATGGAGTAGAACACAAAGAACAAGAAACTCTAAATACTTATTGTATGAGTATTTCAGAATTTGCAGCTCATGAATAGCTGTGAGCCAAATGTAACTTCAGTTTTGTGTTATTAGAACCTTCTTTAAAATCTCATTTAATGTGATAGATATATTTACAACAATAACCAAAAAAAAAAAAAAAGAGTAGCTGTTGAGGCTGCTTATGTACAACCAAACACCTCATGGGATTTAGTTCCTTGGTTTGGAGGTTTAGGGTCATGATTTCATGGGACATCCCAGTTAATTGGCCTAATAACATGTTTAGTGCTTCTGTTCTACCTCCTAGTTCGTTAATAGTACCTGGGGTCTTAAAACCTCACAAGCAGCCATCCAAGGAACAACAGTTGGTCTCTATTTACCTGGAACAACAGAGGAAGAAGGAGAGTCAGGAATAGGAGGGGGAAATGGATGTGTGGGTAATTGCCTTCATGAACAACTGCTTCCTCTGCCATGAGATCAGAAGAACTGGACTGTGCCCAGCTACTGTTACTGAACATGTTAATCAAAGATTCTGTAGGATAATCCTGATCAAAGGGGGGAAAATGTAGAACAGAATTTCAAATTCTCAGGGACTCCAGACTTTCTGGAGCCATGGAAGGTAGATGAACCCCTGAAACTATTGCCTTGAGATAATCTTAAACCTTAAACCAAAAATATCCCCTGGAGTCTTCTTAAAACCAAACAATAGTTTAGCTTAACTAGTAAAGGCTGTCTGCCTTGAGCATTATGGTCTTTTAAGATCTATCTATATAGGATCAAACTGACACAACTCGAAAGATTTAGAGAGGAACCTTAGAGGGCAGTGAGTTCATGTAAATAGGGGAGGAATAGCTCAGAAAGAGTGTGAGAATGGTTGTACAACTCGAATGTAATCAATATCACTGAATTGTACATGCAGAAATTGTTGAATTGGCATATGTTCTGTGTATATTCTCAACAATAACAAAATATTTTTTAAAATTTCATTTTAAAAAGCATTCCTTTACAAAGTGCTATGTAAATACATCACTGTAACTACTTCATTTAGGTGGTGAATAGTCTATAAACTTAGATTCAGTTACTGAATTGGGAGTATTGGGGATGGGGAGAGGGCATAATTTAGAATAAGGTACATGTCTAAATCAATTACAAAGGCAAAGTCCTCTTACCTGTTCAAGCATATGAATCATGTGTTCAAAATTCAGTATCTACAGTGTTTGTTTTAATGTTTAGTAAACTTTACTAAAAGTAATGTTTTTAAAAATGTGATTTGAAGGTAGGAAAATGGCATTATCCTATTACTAATTTTGAGTTTTGGATCATAGGTTTTGTCGGCTGCAGCAGCAGCTGGTGTATCTGTAGCTTTTGGGGCACCTATTGGCGGAGTATTATTCAGCCTAGAAGAGGTAACTACTTTTAACTGTCTGTTGAGCATGTGCATGCTTTTGTGTTGGGAATTTTGGCCAAGATCTGCATATGTACATTGCAGTCCCTAAGTGCTCTGCTCAACTCAGTGCTTACCATGTGACTCTAGAAGTCTATACACAGTTTTCATCCTCAATACTCTAATTTCCTCAGCACAAACTTTTCACCCAAAACAGTTTCTGCATATTGACTGAGTTTGCTTTCTCACCTTCTCTCTTATAGGTCAGCTACTATTTTCCCCTCAAAACACTGTGGCGTTCTTTCTTTGCTGCTTTGGTGGCAGCATTTACTCTACGTTCCATCAATCCGTTTGGGAACAGCCGCCTGGTTCTATTTTATGTGGAATTTCACACCCCATGGCATCTCTTTGAGCTTGTGCCATTCATTCTGCTGGGCATATTTGGTGGCCTGTGGGGAGCTTTGTTTATTCGCACAAACATTGCCTGGTGTCGGAAGCGTAAGACCACCCAGTTGGGCAAGTATCCTGTCGTAGAGGTACTCGTCGTGACAGCCATCACTGCCATCCTGGCTTTCCCCAATGAATATACCCGTATGAGCACGAGTGAGCTCATCTCGGAGTTATTTAATGATTGTGGCCTTCTGGACTCCTCCAAGCTCTGTGATTATGAGAACCGTTTCAACACAAGCAAGGGGGGTGAACTGCCTGACAGACCTGCTGGCCTGGGAGTCTACAGTGCAATGTGGCAGCTGGCTTTGACACTCATACTGAAAATTGTCATTACTATATTCACCTTTGGCATGAAGGTGAGGAGATTCTTTGGGTACTTAGTGGATGCATGTGCGGTTGTGGGTGTTGGAGGGCAAAACCAAGGTATGATATATTCCTGATCACTCATGGAGCTTTCAACTTTACCAAACATCATCCTCCCACCCCCAGTAGTCTTATATCCCCACGTTTTTGTAACTTCCTAGATAATTGTACCTCTGCCTCAAATATTTCAAACTAAGTTTTAGCCCAAATGCAAACCTCAGTGAGAGATTATAGGTAGAAATGTTTTCTCCCTTTCTGAGGAAAACATATTTTTGCCCCTCAAAAAGAATTCTGTGGTATTTATTCCAGTGCGTTTCATATTAAAACAATATCTGACCAACACAGTGTTGGTCCTTATAGAGTGGCTTTAGAGTTTACCAAAATAGCAAAATATGAGGTTGAACCAAATGAAGTTGCCACTTTGACTTCTAAAATAGCAGTTTCATGTGGGTCAACCTCATATATAGCAAAATGTATCTTTTACATATGGTATCAATGCTCAGTTATCAAGAACTGAGCATCCACTTTACAGGTGATCCTAAATTAATATTTAAACTATTAAAAGCAGACATAAGGTCAGCATGTTTTACTTTAAGCACTACTTCTGTATTTCAGAAGAAACCAGAAAGGAAAATTTGTTAAGGTATTTCCTAGGTTTTTTTTTTTTTTTTCCTGTTCTTTAACACCCCACTACCAAGTTACTTCGCTCTATTCTCTAGGGAAACTGAGATTCAAGCCAGAAAATGAGGAACAGAAACTCAGTTTAGGCAACAGTGTAATCTTTGAGATGATTCATGCATCCCTTCAACACAGGGATAAACGGAGATCTTGAAAAGTTTTGCAGTGCTTCTGGACTTCAATTTTCACCTTCATTCTTTCGTTTAGAGTGAATTTGCAGGCCATCAGACCCACACAGATGCAAACATATTCCAGAATCAAACACAATCTATTTTTAATTAATCTGCTGTTTTTATTTATCCTTCACTATATTTGCATCCTAGGAGTCAGAAAAAGGGCAGGCAAGTAGATGAAGTTTCCTCTTTTAGATAGTCATACAACCAGTCACTATCTCATTTTAAAATTTTAATTGTTTAGTTTTTCTTTATACTGTTATAAAAATAAACTGAAACCTCATGTGTCATCTTTTTTGTGTGAGCAATGGGTTAAGATTTAACATATGAGGGTAGTTATGATCAGCACATTTCAGTCCAGCACCAGCATTTACTAAATCTTGACCTTGAGTTAGTTACTTAATTTCTCTGAACCTTAGGTTCTTTGTGATTTGGGAATAATAACACCTACTTCCTAGGGTTGTTGTAAAGAACTGATGAAATCTTGTATGTAGAGCATCCAGCACAGAACATGGTATATAGTAAATTAAGGGTAGTTGTTGTTGTTGATTAAGAGTTCAGAATTAGGGGAAATGTCTGTATATATAAGAAACTCCATCTGTTCTCCTTTTTCTTTGGGAAAGGCTTAATTTCTGCCTCCAGTTCTGCGTTGGTCTGGAGAGTTCAGGCTCTTGCCTGATGGACCCCGAACCTCTAGTCTAGACGGGCCTGCATGTCCCAGAGAACCTCTAGTCCCTATAGTGTTACACAAATGTTTACAGCCATTTGGTAGCATAGTGCGTAGTTAAATTGTCATTGGCCTGTTTGTTTCGTAGAGGGTCAGTGCTATAGCCCTTACCATGTACCAAACAGTCACATCATTTCTCAATCATACATTGCTTTCTCTTTGCAGATCCCTTCTGGCCTGTTTATACCTAGCATGGCTGTTGGTGCTATAGCAGGCCGACTTTTAGGAGTAGGAATGGAACAACTGGCTTATTACCACCATGACTGGGCCATCTTCAATAGCTGGTGTAGTCAAGGAGCTGATTGTATCACACCTGGCCTTTATGCAATGGTTGGGGCTGCAGCATGCTTAGGTGAGTAAGTGTTTAAATTGATGTCAAAGAAGTTGCTCCCCAGGTGACATAAAGAGGAGTGATATTAAACATAATTGGCTGCAGATTTTTTTAATGACCGTCGGTTTTCTGTTGGGTGTGCCATTTTTCAAGGGCTTTAAGAAAACATTATTTCTATATATCTGTATATCTACAGTCCTCCTTTTGAGAGTGATCCTACTCTCTCATACTGAGAAAATAATCAGAAATTTGGATGAAGACATTTTTACAGGAATGCTCATCACAGTATTATTTATAATAGCAAAAATTTGGAATTAACACACACACACACACACACACACACACACACACAGACTTACTGGTCTGACAGAGACTGGAGAAACCCTAAGAGTATGGCCCCTGGACACCCTTTATAGCTCAGTAATGAAGTCATTCCTGAGGTTCACCCTTCAGCCAAAGATTAGACAGGCCCATGAAACAAAATGAGACTAAATGGGCACACCAGCCCAGGGCCAAGGATGGGCAAGGACAAGAATGCAGGAGGGGACAGGAAAGCTGGTAATGGGGAACCCAAGGTCGAGAAGGGGAAAGTGTTGACATGTTGTGGGTTTGGCATCCAATGTCACAAAACAATAAATGTACTAATTGTTTAATGGGAAACTAGTTTGCTCTGTAAACCTTCATCTAAAGTACAATTTAAAAAATGGAATTAACCTAAATGTGCACAGTAAGGGACTGGTTAAACAAATTATGGTACATCCATATATTATATTATGAAGTCAGTAAATATGTTAATATATTTAATCTTTAAATATGATGTTAAATAAATTTGTAACAATATGGGAAATGTTCCCAATATAAAATGGGAGGAAAAGCATGGTATGGAATTAAACATATAATAGGATTTTACCTATATAAAAATACACAAAAAATAAAAATTTTTGCATAGAAAAAACTTAATATTTTAAAATGTTTATAGTGCTTATTTTTAGGCAGTGAGCTTATGGACAATTATTTTCTTTTATATACTTTTTGAATTTTTCACAATGGATGTGTATTATTTTTATAATTAGAAAAAAAGAAGCAACAGACAAATGGGGGAAAAAAAAGAATCAAGGAAGTATCTTGTATCTTCCTAATGAGTGGGGAATGCTTGGGGAACCTCAGATTTACTATTGGCAAAAGGACACAGACAGCTCTGGAATGACGTAGAAATGGTTGTTAGAAATCTTCACTGTTTTTTATATACCTCCCTTGTATTTATTTGTTTTTTCCTTTTAAACAGGTCAGAGCTTTTCTAAACAGTTTGGCCGATATAGACTTAATTCAACATTTTACCTCATAGGAATAGCTGGAGTAATTTGTGCTTTGTGTTCGTATTTTCAAAAGTTCTCCCACAAAATTAATAGTTATTTTTAAGTGTACCTTGGGTAAACTGGTGAGTCCCCAGGGTAACCCAGGGCATTAAAATGCTTTTGAGAAATAGATATTTTCTTGGCCTGAATATCTAGCTGACTGTTTATATTAATTATATTTACTGGGAAACGTCTTTACTCTTCACCAGTCATAATGGCTTAAATGTATACATTTATTTAGTGAATTTTTATGTTATCACCTAGAGAACAGTTTTATATTTTCTTAAATGTTAATAAAGATGTTCTGAAGAAAAAGGTAACTTGTAGTTTTGTGGATAATTATTTTGAGAAATCTGAATCATGTACATTGTAACGTTACTTTAATGCAATTGCTGGGGACTCAATATTGCTGGTAAGTAAGCTTTTCTGGATGGGACCTGTGACAGGCCTATAATTATAATGAATCCTGTATTTTGCCTGTCTTCAGTAACTTGTTTCTGTTGCTTTGCAGGTGGAGTGACTCGGATGACTGTCTCTCTTGTTGTCATAATGTTTGAACTAACTGGTGGCTTGGAATACATTGTGCCTCTAATGGCTGCAGCAATGACAAGCAAGTGGGTGGCAGATGCTCTTGGGCGGGAGGGCATCTATGATGCCCACATCCATCTTAATGGATACCCCTTTCTTGAAGCCAAAGAAGAGTTTGCTCATAAGACACTGGCAATGGATGTGATGAAACCCCGGAGAAATGATCCTCTGTTGACTGTCCTTACTCAGGACAGTATGTCTGTAGAGGATGTAGAGACCATAATCAACGAAACCACTTACAGTGGCTTTCCAGTAGTAGTGTCCCGGGAGTCCCAAAGACTTGTGGGTTTTGTCCTCCGAAGGGATCTCATTATTTCAATTGGTAAGAATTTCAGACAGGGGATAATGGAATCCACTATGGAAATAAATAAATATGCATGAAACAGGGGAAGACAGAGGGAAGAGGGGAGTGGTTGGGGCCAGAAAGCTAGAACTAACACTTCATTTTCAACTTTTTTCCCTCTCACTTTTCAAATAGAAAATGCTCGAAAAAAACAGGATGGGATTGTGAGCACTTCCATCATTTATTTCACTGAGCATTCTCCTCCAGTGCCACCATACACTCCACCTACCCTGAAGCTTCGTAACATCCTGGATCTCAGCCCCTTCACTGTGACAGATCTTACACCCATGGAGATTGTAGTGGATATCTTCCGCAAGCTGGGACTGCGTCAGTGCCTGGTTACACACAATGGGTAAGAACTCTTTGGTGGAGATGAATTGGGAGAGAAAAGAGGATGTAGAGAGAGAAAAGAAAGGAGGAGAACCCAATTCAAATGAACATTAGTAGCACTTACAGGCCTTTTGAGGAGCCCTGATGGCACAGTGGTTAAGTGCTTGGCTGCTAATTGAAAGGTTGGTGGTTCGAACCCACTAGCCACTCCATGGGAGAAAGATGTGGCAATCTGTTTCTGTAAAGATTACAGCTTTGGAAACCCTATGGGACAGTTCTATTCTGTCCTACAGGGTCACTGATTAGAATCAACTCAACGGCAATGGGTTTGGTTTGGTTTATAGGCCTTTTGAAGCTTTCAAACAGAGATGGATGTATTTCTTTTATCATCATAATTAATAGAAAATGAGTTTGGGAAAGAAAGTATGTTTAACTGTTGGTTAACTGTTCGTTGCACATTATAAATAACTCAGCTCCTCCCCCACAAAGGAAACAGCTGTGTTCTTTTAAACAGGCAGCACTAAAATTATAATGGTGTTAGGTAGTATATGTATAGTACTTGGCCCTTACAATACCCTTGTTACTATTATTTGAGGATAAGAAAACCAGGTTTCAGTGAGGTTTAATGATTTGCACAGTGGCTCCCAGTTAATAAATAATAGAGGTAGGCATTTTTTCACATTAGAATCACCTGGGATGATTTTAAAACTGCCCATGCCCAAGCCACATGCCAGACCAATTTCGTCAGAATTATAGAGGTAGGATTTATTTATATTAACTTATATTTAAAATTTTATTTAGTTTGTTGTTGTTGTTGCCATAGTGGTAAGCTTTAAACACACGTCCTATGACTCCCAGAGCCTTGGCTTTTTCCCTTTCTCGGATATTTCTTATCCAGCAATTACATAAGAATTTTACCTTCCTCTAAAATTTCTAAATGGTATAGTAGGTCTCTTGCAAGATTTAAATCAGTAAAGGACCTTTCCCTAACTGGTTCATTCAACATTTACTGAATCCATACTTCATGTAAGTTGGTATTCCACTAGATTCTGAGGAGAGAGATAATTGAATAAGGACCTTTCTCTGCCTCGAGGAGTCTACAGTGTCATAGAAAAGCTAAGAACACACAAATGATTACAGTACAATAGCAGACAGGTCAAGTGCTACAAAAGAGGCACACACAAAAAGTGCTGTTGCTGGGAGGAAGGCATAGTTACTGCTGGTTTGTAGGATCAGAGAAGGTGTTCTGGAATAGGGGCTGGACTGCAAAAGGTAAATAAGATTCACATAGGTAGAGAAGAATATTTAAAGCAGAAGAAATTGCTTGATCTAAGACCTAGAGGTAGAAATGCTTGGAGCATGTTTAGGAGTCTATGCATTGTCCCATTTTCCTGGTGTAATGTTGTCTCATCATTCTGTAAGTGCAGCTAGTGTTCAAAGACAAAGTTGAAAAAGAATCAGGAGGAAAAGTGTCATCTTCGGAAATGTTATTTTAACTACAGATTTGTTTTTGTTTTGTTGTATTGCGTTTTGTCTTTTAGGCGATTGCTTGGAATCATTACCAAAAAGGATGTGTTAAAGCATATAGCACAGATGGCGAACCAAGATCCCGATTCCATTCTCTTCAACTAGAATCGCAGTGCTGTGCTGGATATAAAATAGGAAGGACACTGCAGACCATGGATATATTTTATTAACTGGGTATCCAAAACACATTTCCCATATTTGGATGGTGAAGTTATATTAGTATGTTGTCTCTTTCCTGCAAGTTAACCAGTTGCACTACATAATCTCTGCAAATTAATCTTCTCTTTAGGAGAAAATACAGTTAGGCTTCTGTGATAATTGTATTAGGAAGATTTCATGAAAGAGTAAAAGAAGATTACTGTTGTTTAATTTGATTTAAGATATTTTTAATTAAAAAAATTATTGTTAGCCAATATGCAATCACTGAAAACTATGCAAGAAAAATTACAACCATCTTGACCTATAGCCTTCATGAAACTCATGAAAAAATCAACTTTTTTGAGCTCTGTCATTGGTGGAAGATGAAGTCCAAACTAAGGGGCTTCGCTTTCCAACCACAGAAAGGAAAGCCAGAAGGAAAATAGTAATGGTATTTTGTAGACTGTGAAGATTCAGTTCAAATGTTATCTTTTTCCTGTTACAATATTTAGCATTATTAGTTTTGTGTGTATATATGTTAATTTTAATTTCTGATTATAAGACAATGCTGCTTGATTAATCTCCTTTAAATGAGTGTAGAGAGGTTGACTTTTATAGCTTGCTTGTTCTGGTACTCTTTTGAAGTGCACAAAGATGAGTTACAGAGCTTTCTGCTTGTCTGCAGAAAGGATAATTTTCAGATGGTATTTGTTAGCTAGTAGACAGGGACTTTGCTGTGCGTTTGTCAGTAGCAAGGAATGATTTCTTTCCAGTTTCCTTGAAATGAATGATTAGTAAAGTTCTAAGCAAAGTCACTGACTAGGAATTTCATATTTTTGTGAGATCCAAGTAATCCTCTTACCCACATGCCACCTCCACGAATGATGGTGGTTTAGGCTTCTGGAATATGTATGTAAGAATAGTAAAGGGAACTAAGTCTAGACTGCATACTGGTAAATCAGGGAAGATCCAGAACTGCATCTGCGTTCCTTCACAAAGACCACCAGTACTAAAATAAGTGGACACTCATGCCCTCCTCCCAGCATTAAGTATGTACAACAGGCCAGTGTTGTCCCTGTGAGCATGAAGTAGGCTTGGAGTACTTTCAGATATACTGGCATCGGAACAGGATAGGCAGCTGTGACTCCCTTTTGAGGCTCCTTATAATTCTAAATAAAAATGCAGATCCATTTTAAGACCCAGGGGTATGGACAAGGCCTGGTGACACCAAAGGTGCTTGCATCCAATTGAAAAGGTGCCTGTGTCAATTCCCTACCACCTTTACTGCACTGTAGGGACACCTGGTGGGATTACAGAGCCACCACCATCATTCCTACCACTATTTTCATATTCTATAGTTTTACCCACATACAATTATTCCCCTTCCATTCTCTTCCCCTTTCTACTCCTCAGTACTGAATCTTCTCTTTGGGATTGAGCATTATGCCTGGTTAATCATTGATATTACAAAAAAATAACTCCTGGGGCTAGTTAAATTTTATCCAAAGCTCAGCAACCTTATAACACATGAACAAGAGGTGACACACAGCCATTTTCTTTGCCATGTGGCCCAGTTGCTGCTGCCATTCCTCCATTTCCACACGCATGCTCATGGCAGTGAGACTTAACTGCCAGTGGCGAGCGTCCAGCCTTTCCCATTTTTCAAGTCCGTTCTCAACACTTCTAGCCATTCTTCTAGCCCAGAATCAACAGTCAGTCAGCATATCCCCTCCACCCCTCTCCCCCTACCCTGAACACCTTAGTATACCTCATTGTAAAAATTGCTGATCACTATGCTAGGAATTTTATCCCTAGTTGCTAACTTTCCACAATCAGAAATTCTTTTATTGCATGGAACTGGGTAGCCAAGGCTTATTTTGATTCTCATCTTTCAAATATAAAGGCATTCCTAAGAGTTTCTCATTTTAAGTTCAGTGAAACCTATGAGAGCTGGAACTCGATGGGACTACCTTGTTTTTCCAGGTCTCCCAAGTTCTCTGCTTTTCACGGGGTGCAGTCTTACCACTTTTCTGTCGCTCTCTATTAGTGGAAAATGTTTGAGTTTTCCTTCTTGGACAAGTTACTGTCTTACACAGGTTCCGGCTTTGCAGATTTTACTGTATATCACTCTAGCAGTTGAATGAAAAAGAAAAAAAAATTATATTTTATCACAGTCATGGCTCTGTAACTTTACATCTTTTGTCCCTTCTCCTCCACTGACTTTCTCACATGAGATGAGACTATTTGCCTGACTACCCCTGTATATTGTGTAGAAATCAAAGTTCTTATCTGTATATTTCTGTTTCTCTACCTATCTTTTATTATCCATCCTTCCCCGCTAAAGTATGCAAAACAGGAAATGTTAGTATTTGTGGTATTCAGTGACTGGTCATATTTCATAGTGCAGCAGGGATATGGATTTCATCTAAGTTTGCCCTTGTGTTTCTAGGTTCTGTTCTTTATTTTAGACAGATGAGCCAGTGTTAAGGTGCTACTTCAGAGAAGAAATCAGAAAACACTGTGCCACGGTATACTTTCTAGATGCTAAGCACCAGTTGGCCCTCCAGAGAATGACAATATCCCTTTGATACCTCACTCCTGATAAATCTTATTCATTAACCTCAGCTTCTCAGGAATCCTTTTAGAAGTAGCTATAGTGTAGAAGTAGCTATAGTGTAGGGTATCCATTATATGCCCAGATTTATAGTTTGGCTCAGAGGTTGGCTAACTGTGGCTAGAGCTCTCTGCTAGACTGCTAGCTTAGCACCTTATCACTCAGAGTTTCTTGTCTTGAGGTAAAGGTAAATGTTCTTTCTGCCATTGCCAATTCAGCAGTTGGACATACTTAACAAAACCAGTATAGGGAGGACTGTCAGAAGCATCAAATGGACATAGGCCTCAGTGGTAAAAGATTAGATAGCAATTTACAAATGAATATGAGTTGAGACTAGTCTGTTTTGGTATTAAAGAAGAAAGTTGCCTGACACAAGGGGAAAGATTTACACTAGAAGCCATTAAGTGCTTCAACAGAGTTAGGAGTTTCCAAGGAAAACTATCTGGTAGACTTTCAGCAGTGAAAGGAGTGAGAGTCTATAGATTTGTAAAAGTTTAACTGCTGTATCTTCAGATCTGCAAATTAAAGAATTAGAGAAGCCAAAATAGTTAATGCATGATTAGTTATAACATTGGAGGAAAGGGGCAGGAGGCTGATAATGCAAAATAATGGCTACTTTAAAGATCATTTCTGCTTGGCTGTTTGGTCAGAGATGTGTGTTCAGAAACTCTGCTCTTTCTCTGGCCCCAGCTTCCTTTTGGCTCAGGCCAACTGTGGAGTAGGAGTGGTGTAATCCACAAAATAGATATCCTCTGGTGGGTAATCTGGCATTGACAATAATTTGAATTTGCCAGCTGGCAAAGCAAATAATTTACTGATTGAATTGCAAAGCAATTCAGTTGTTTTGGTACCAAAGGCTGAATCTGAACCCTTTACAGGAAGAACAGAGCAGAGCATAAATTCTTCTATTGGGTCTTCAATTCTGTTCGAACATGAGAATGTTAAAGTAATGGGGACTTAGTGTGGTCTGAGGCTGCTGAGTAATTCAGAACCAGAGTCTTAGGAGACCATTCAGATACAGGGGGAGCACTTAGAATGCAAGAAAGTTCATTATGAGAGATAATCATTGTATGCTTTTAAGTATTTAAGTCACTTGCTGTGGTTGGGTCTTGCTGTTGGTTTGTTCTGTTAGGTGATGAATCTTTTGTTTTTTAATAAATCCAAAGAGCGCAAATTTAGAAGTTCAGTTTTTAATAATGGTAATGAAGACAGTGTTGAGAATTTTAAGTGGCCAGTGTGTTTTATATTGCCAAAGTACTTAACTGATGACTGACCCACACTGTATTGTGAAGTATTGGTTTACCTATACTGGAACCAATCGTGAGCCACCCATCAGTTCAGAGGAAACAGGACGACATCTTTCGTGGTGGTGTATAGGGTATTGAACTCATGAAAGCCTTGAGAAAAATTAGGAATTTAGAAAATAAATGAAGGTAGCACATTGAATCCTTAAAAAAAAAAAAATAGATCTCTAAATACAGGTATACCTCGGAGATATTGCAGATTTGGTTCCAGACCACTGCAATAAAGCAAATATCACAATAAAGCGAGTCGTGAATTTTTTGGTTTCCCAGTGCATGTAAAAGTTATGTTTATGCTATACTGTAGTCTGTTAAGTGTGCAGTAGCATTATGTCTAAAAAAACAATGTACATACCTTAATTAAAAATACTTTATTGCTAAAAAATGCTTATCATTATCTGAGCCTTCATCGGGTCAATCTTTTTGCTGATGGAGGGTCTTGTCTCAATGTTGATGGCTGCTGACTGACTGATCAGGGTGGTGGTTGCTGAAGGTTGGGGTGGCTGTGGCAATTTCTTAAAATAAGACAACAGTGAAGTTTGCTGCATTGATTGACTCTTCGTTTCACAAAGAATTTCTCTGTAGCATGCAATGCTGTTTGATAGCATTTTACACACATTAGAACGCCCCTCAAAATTGGAGTCAGTCTTCTCAAACCCTGCCACTGCTTTATCAACTAAGTTTTAATGTTCACAGCATCTTCACCGGAAGTAGATTCCATCTCAAGAAACCACTTTTCTTTGCTCTTCAACAAGAAGCAACTCCTCATCCGTTGAAGTTTTATTACTAGATTGCAGCAATTCAGTCACATCTTCAGGCTCCACTTTGTTCTCTTGCTATTTCCACCACATCTGCAGTTACTTCCTCCACTGAAGTTTTGAACCCCTCAAAGTCATCCATGAGGGTTGAAATCAACTTCTCTCAAACCCCTGTTAATGTCGATATTTTGACCTCCTCCCATGAATCACGAATGTTCTTAATGGCATCTAGAATAGTGAATCCTTTCCAGAAGATTTTCAATTTATTTTTGCCAGATCCATCAAAGGAATCACTATAGCCTTACAAAATGTATTTCTTAGATAATAAGACTTGAAAATCTAAATTACTCCTTGATCCATGGAATGCAGAATGGATGTTGTGTTAGCAGGCATGAAAACAACATTAATCTCCTTGTACATCTCCATCAGAGCTCTTGGGTGACCAGGTGCATTGTCAATGAGCAGTAAATATTTTGAAAGGAATTTTTTTTCTGAGCAGTAGGTCTCAACAGTATGCTTAAAATATTCAGTAAACCATGTTGTAAACAGATGTGCTGTCATCCAGGCTTCGTTGTTTCATTTATAGAGCACAGGCAGAGTAGATTTAGCATAATTCTTAAGGGCCCTAGGATTTTCAGAATGGTAAATGAGCATTGGATTCAACTTCAAGTCACCAGCTGCATTAGCCCCTAACAAGAGAGTCAGCCTGTCCTTTGAAGCTTTGAAGCCAGGCATTGATGTCTCCTCTCTAGCTATGAAAGTCCTAGATGGCATCTTCTTCCAATATAAGGCTGTTTCATCTACATTGAAAATCTGCTGTTTAGTATAGCCACCTTCATCAATTATCTTAGCTAGATCTTCTGGATAACTTGCTGCAGCTTCTGTATCAGCACTTGCTGCTTCACCTTGCACTTTTATGTTATGGAGACAGCTTCTTAAACCTCATGAACCAACCTCTGCTAGACTCAAACATTTCTTCTGCAGCTTCCTCACCTTGCTCAGCCTTCATAGAATTGAAGAGAGTTAGGGCCTTGCTCTGGATTAGGCTTTGGCTTAAGGGAATGTTGTGGCTGGTTTGATCTTCTATCCAGACCACTAAAACTTTCTCCATGTCAGCAATAGGGCTGTTTTGCTTTCTTATCATTCGTGTATTCACTGGAGTAGCACTTTTAATTTCCTTCAAGAACTTTTCCTTTGCAGTCACAACTTGGCTGTTTGGCACAAGAGGCCTAGCTTTCAGCCTATCTCCTAGCTTTCTACATGCCTTCCTCACTAAGCTTAATCATTTCTAGCTTTTGATTTAAAGTGAGAGACGTGCAACTCTTCCTTTCACTTGAACACTTAGAGGCCATTGTAGGGTTATTAATTGGCCTAATTTCAATATTGTTGTGTCTCAGGAAACAGGGAGCCTGAGGAAAGGGAGAGAGATGGAATGGCCAGTCGGTGGAGTAGTCAGAAAGAACAACATTTATCGATTAAGTTCTCCATCTTATATGGGTATGGTCTGTGGTACCCCAAAACAATTACAATAGTAACATCAAAGATCACTGATCACAGATCACTGTAACATTTATAATAATAATGAAAAAGTCTGAAATATTGTGAGAATCACCAAAATGTGACCCAGAGACAAAGTGAGCACATGCTCTTGGAAAAATGACGCTGATAGACTTGCTTGACACAGGGTTGCCACAAACCTTCAATTTGTACAAAACGTAGTATCTGTGAAGCATAGTAAAGCGAAGCACAATAAAACGAGGTGTGCCTGTAATGTCTGAACTTACATGTCCTAAAACCTTGATTTCTTTTTTTTCTTTTCTAACCACCTCTGCAACTGCCTGGTCTCCCTTTGGAGAAGGAAGTGAAAGTTACGGCAGTTGAAAAGTTCTGGAAGAATATATATGAGTTTGTGTGAGATGGTGGGAGCAAGGCCATTTCACGTCCCAAGCCATACATCCTGGCATTTATAAACTGCTTAATCATGTGCCTGAAGGGGAAAAAAAATAAAGTAACACCCCCCCACCCCCCGCCGCCACCACCACCAAAGACCAGGCTTTTGAAGCAAAGGAGAGGCTCAAAGCCATGTTTGGCTTGAGGGAAGTCTACTTTTATGGAGAAGGCTGACCCAAGACATCTTCTCATGAAGGAGTACAGCCTCTACTGCCTTTGCCTAAGTGATTAACTTTAGGTATATTCTCTTTAATTTCTATAGCAAAATATTTTTTTTTAAATCTATTAAATCTTTATCAGTTACCAGTTGCCTTCAAGTCAGTTCTGACTAATGGCAACCCTATGTGTGTCAGAGTAGAACTGTGCTCCATAGAGTTTTTTCTTTTTTAATTTTATTGTGTTTTAGGTGAAAGTTTACAGCACAAATTACTTTCTCATTCAAAAATTTATACATAAATTGTTTTGTGACATTGGTTGCAATCCCCACAATGTCTCAGTACTCTTCCCCTTTCCACCCCAGGTTCTCCATGTCCATTCATCCAGTTCTCCTGTCCCTTCCTGCCTTCTCGTCTTTGCTTTTGGGTAGGTGTTGCCCATTTGGTCTTGTATACTTGATTGGACTAAGAAACACATTCCTCATGTGTGTTATTGTTTGTTTTATTCCGTAGAGTTTTTAATGGCAGATTTTTTGTAAGTAGATCACCAGGCCTTTCTTCCAAGGCACCTCTGGGTAGACTTGCACCTCCAACCTTTCAGTTAGCAGCCAAGTGCCTTAATCATTTGCACCACACCCCAGTATCTGGGTGGAGCCCTGGTGGCGTAGTGGTTAAGCATTTGTCTGCTAACCAAAACATCAGCAGTTCAAATCCACCAGCTGCTCCTTGGAAACCCTATGGGGCAGTTCTACTCTGTCGTATAGGGTTGCTATGAGTCAGAATCGACTTGAAGGCAACGGGTTTTTTTTTTTTTTTTTTCAGTATCTGGGTGGCACAAACAGTTAAGCGCTCGACTACTAGCCCAAAGGTTGGTAGTTCAAACCTACCCAGAGGTGCCTCAGAAGACAGGCTGGCAGCCTGCTTCCAAAAGGTCACAGCCTTGAAAACCCTAAGGAACAGTTCTACTCTGAACAGCATGGGTTCACCACGAGTCCGAATCAACTGAATGGCAACCAACAACAACAAAATATGTACTTATTGTATATTAAAAAGAAAAAGGTGAGGGTTTCTCAGATCATAGGTCAAAGAGCTGTGCTAAATTTTGAGTTAAATCACTGTAGTGGACCTGTGGTTAGATAACTGAACTTTGCTTTGCTTCAACTTTGGTTGTTTGCTCCAAGGAGAGATGTTCTTGGAATCGTGGCATTAGCAACTTTAAGTTACACCCCAAACGTTTGCTGGCCGCATTCTCATTTCAGAACATCTGGATCTGGGCAAAGTTTTGAAGTGTTGTAGGGAACAAAAGTGGTTTTTCCACAGTGTAGTTTGATTTTGCCAAATCACCCAAGAAAGAAGAAAACGATATGATGTGTGGAGTTTGAATTTCTTGGATGGGGACCTATCAGGTTGTCCAGCCCAATTCTGCAGTCATAACTCCCTACCTCTAAGTTCCTGCCAAAGAGTCTTTAGCCTCTGTGTGTACACTCCTGAATGAATGCCTTGCCTGAAGTTTGGCCTTTTAAGGAGAGACAGCATGTGATGATTTAAAAATATGAGAGTTAAAAAAAAAAGATCTCTCTTTCTCTCTCCTATTCCCTGAATCCAAATTTTTCTCAGTTGTTACAAGCATACTGTTTTGAATATGGACCTTGGAAGAGAGGGAGGATGATTCTGAGAATACAGAATGGAAGATATTTCTGAGTTGAAGGGTCCAATGGGGCTTTTCTCTCCCTTAGGGACTAAAGCCAGTGGTATGTGTCAGGAATGTCGAGGGCTTTAGCATTTCAAGGAAGATACCTTATTATCATCTACTAGTTCAAATCTGTAGCCCTGGTGGCATAGTGGTTAAGAGCTTGGCTGCTAACCAAAGTCGGCAGTTCAAATCCACCAGTCACTCCTTGGAAACCCTATGGGGCAGTTCTACTCTGTCCTATAGGGTTGCTATAAGTCAGAATCGACTTGACAGCAACTGGTTTTTTAGTCCAAATCTGTTGAAATTCACATGAAGTCTAGGATTTGGGGAGTGATAATGCCACCTGGCAAAATGGGAAAGAAGTGGCCTGAGATCATTTTACCAGGGTGGGAGTTTTTAGGTTCATTTTCATATCTGAGTGTCCCTCAAAAGAATATGGTCCTTCAGGAGTACTTTTACCTCCTCCATTTTGCTTTGCCCCCTCTTCTTTCTGTCCCATTGTCTTGGCTTTTTGGTACTCAGCTTTTTGTAAGTATTACTTTTTTATTATATATTTGGTACTTTGGGACTGTGTAATGATTAAGAATTTCATTCTAGATAAAAATGATGTATTAATATTAAATTTTGTTTTCTTAAACTGTCTTTTGAAGCTATGCTGCTAACCAGGTACAGGCCAGAAAGGAGTTGGGCCTGACAGACAGTACCCTGGTCATGTCACCTAAGGATGACATTGATTTCATAATGGTGACTCTTCTCCATTTGACCAAGGTCAGCCTCCTGCTCTAACCTCTGCCCAGTCACTTCTGGCCTTTGGAAAAACACCACCTACTGAGTGAGCCATGAGGCCAGGAGGATCAGAGGAGCCAGGTTCCAGCCCATGGGCCACCATATGAGTATCTCTGTAATACACTCATTTGTAGGGCCGGCTCCAACTGCATTAGCCAAAGAAAACCTGTCTGACTTTACATTTTAGTTCCTAAGAGTTCATAAAAGTTCACCTGAAGCTAATATATAGATATCAGCAGTAACTAGGCATCCAGAAATTATCTTCAACCAAAGCTTAATATAGCCTGAGTTTCCATAGAAGCTTGGTGCTGAGCTGTTCAGAGCAATTATTTGAGTGTTGACAACCCTTTAGCCATGCTTTCTTAGCTTTATTCTAACTTTTAAAGATGTTGGACCCTGTTTATAGGCACAGCCTGAATCAAAGCTGTGGCTCACTGCTCACTTCATTCTGCTCCCTGGTCATGCATAGCAACATAGTCTAAAAAGGAAAACATGGACTGAGGAGTTAGGAGACCTGGTTTATATTCCCTATGCTTCTACTAACTAGCCTCGAGATCTTAACCACTCTGTGCCTCAGTGTTCCCATCTACAAAATGGGAATAGTGTTACTTGCCCTACCTACCTCACAGGGTTGTTGTGAGAATAAACTGAGCCAGTGAACGGAAAGTACTTTGACAAGTAAGTGCTATGCAAATCGTAAGAAATGGAAACAATCATGTTATAAAGGCAATGGAATAGTCCAGCCCTTTCTCTGTGTAGCTTAAAACCAGGTCACCATTGCTTTATACATTTCCACTAACCACAGATTTGTAATTATACATGTAATAAATAAAGCACAGCCTTATCCAACCTGATATATGGTGTTCCTTTGAAGGCCCTAAACTTTGTAGCCATTGATTTCTGATCATAAAAAGTGGGGTGGGGGACATGGGGAGAGTAGTGTAGAAGGCAACTTCAGTTGGGACTGGCAGGCTCACATCTTAAAAAGATTAATTAAATACTTATTTTTACATTTCAAGATTCAGTAATATTTTTTGCCATAAGGAGGCAAATGAGGGACAGCTTGCATTTTTGAGAGATCCCAGATACCTAGATACCTTATTCATTATGGCTACTTTAATTGCGTACATGGGTGATACTTTCCTGATGACCTGAGAATCAACTGAGAGCTGTATTTTGTCTCTCTTTGATCTTTTAATGAGTGTAAGATCATGGGCTTTGACAGGCCTCTTTCCTACAGTCACTTCTTTTTTTTTAAATTATTTATTTTGTTGTTGTTACTGAAAATAGACACAGCAGAACATGCACCAATTCAACCATTTCTAAATGTACAATTCAGTGACATTGATTACATTCTTTTAGTTGTGTAACCATTCTCACCCTCCTTTTCTGAGTTGTTCCTCCTCCATTAACATAAACTCACTGCCTCCTAAGGTTCCTATCTAATCTTTTGAGTTGCTATTGTCAATTCGATCCCATGTGGATAGCTCTTAAAAGACCATAATGCTCAGGGCAGATATTTTTTCCTAGTTAAGCTAAACTGTTGTTTTGTTTTAAGAAGACTTCCGGGGATATTTTCAGTTTAAGTTTTAAAGATCATCTCGGCAATAATTTCAGGGATTCATCCAGCCTCGATGGCTCCAGGAAATCTAGAGTCCATGAAAATTTGAAATTCTGTTCTGCATTTTCCCCCATTTGATTAGTATTCTTCTATAGAATCTTTGATCAAAATGTTCAATAGTGGTAGCCAGGCACCATCCAATTCTGGTCTCATGGCAATGAAGGCAGTTGTTCACGGACACAGCCATGCATTCCATTTCCTCCTATTCCTGACTTTCTTTCTTCCTCTGCTGCTCCAATCTATAGTCACTTCTTACAAGGAGTAGGATGAGTGATTAAAATGGTTCTTTAAATGAATACTAGTGTTCTTAGCACTCTTTTTATGATTTGTTGGGATTAAAATGTCTTCCGTGGGAAACCTGCTGAAATGACCATGTACATTAAAGTGGGTCGAGGGAGGTGCTTAAGTATACAAACATTTCCTTTCCACACTTCTCTGGAACACAACACAAAGTAAAGCTATACTTTAAGAGTATGGCTTACCTGCTTTCTCACCCTATTTTTCCTGCATTTCATCTCTCGTTTTCTCCCTCTCAACATTAGCCAGACACCAGTAAGGCAGTTTTACCTGTGTCCAAGTTTTCATTTAAGAATTTGTCTAGCTGACACTGGATTATATGTGTAGTGTTGACTTGCTATCTTGTTGCTACCAAGAATTTAATGCCTTTGGCTTGCTTGGTATCGTTTCAGGAAGGACACTTCTGTATAAAAATAACTCCCTAAATAGGTCTGAAATTCGACAAAGAAATTTCAGTTCTTGATGATATCATTTCACTGTGCACTTTCCACATTGCTGCCATTTCCTGTCTCTAAATACCTTTCAAGAGGAAACAATACATCTAACTGTTATCAGCTATCAACAGATCTATTCGCTGTAGAATTCAGATAAAAGTTGCTTCAATGGAGTGTGAAGTTCAGGAGCTGCCCCAAGAAAAACTTGGAAATGACCACCGGATGTCAGTGCAATCATTAAAATAGTGATTCGGCTAAGTCTGGGCCACAAAGGAACTGTGCCTGAGGGGTAGGCAGGGCAAGAAGCATGAATTGATAGGTAGAGCTAGACGCTACCCAACCAACCTGTTGCCAGTGAGTTGATTCAGACTCATGGCGACCCCAGGTGTTACAGAGTAGAACTGTTTTATAGGGTTTTCTTGGCTGTGATCTTATGGAAGAAGATCACCAGGCCTTTCTTCCACGGTGCCACTGGGTAGGTTCAAACTGCCAACCTTTAGGTTAGTAGTTGAGAGCAAACTGTTTGCACCACCTATGGACCTTGAGCTAAGTGCTGTTGTTGTGTGCCGTTGAATTGATTCTGATTCATAGCAACCCTATATGACAGAGTAGAACTGCCCTATAGGATTTCCTAGGTTTAAATCTTTAAGGGAGCAGATTGCCAGGTCTCTTCTCCCGAGAAGTGGCTGGTGGGTTTGAACCACTGATCTTTTGGTTAGCAGCTGAGCACTTAACCATGATGCCACCAGGGCTCCTTGAGCTAGGTGCTAGGAATGCAGAATTCAATCACATATTTCTTAGTTTATCATTTTCATCATCTTTTATGTATATAATAAACGTTATGCTTATTAAAAAAAAGTCCATATGGCAGTCCGTGCCTTTAAGGAGCCTATTGTCCTGGAGTCCCAAAGGTATAATTTCCTCTTCAAGCCAGTGTTCCAGATAAAAATAATGGGGGAAACAAGGGCTCCTGTTTCTCCCCCAGTAGTGTGGCCATATAATTTATTGTACAATAAGTCCCCGGGTTACGAATGTCCGGCCGGCTTACAACGTGTACTTCTCCCTTAATGTTAAGTAAATTTGCCCTCACTTTGAAACCGTTGAACCAACCCCTACTCCCAACAAATTCTTCATCACAATCACCTTTATTTGCTGCATGTGCAGCTTTTAAATCACAAAAAGGCTTTGAGCCTTTTCTTGCACTAAAGTAAGGCTAAATAAGAACCGTATGCACCTGTTCTGACTTACCTACAAATTCTTAAAGACACACTCAGGAACAGATCTTGTTTGTAACCCAGGGACTGCCTGTATTACTAGAACACTTTTGACACTGGGAGGATAGTGTTAATAATTACCTGGGGACTACAGATGTAAACTGGGACTATCCCAAGCAAACCAGGAAGTGTGGTCACCATATTCCTTAGGGATTTCCAGCTCCTGTCCTTTGGGCACAAGCTCCAGGTCTCCCAAGCTCCTTCCCTGGGATCTCAGGCTCTGCTCTTCCTTTGAGCTTTGAAGGCCACTTCCCTGGACTCAATTAACGCCTTCAGAATGAGCACTCTCACCTTAACTGCTACTGGGATGTAGGATAAGAGAAATGCTCAAACAACCGCAAGTAAAAAATTCTTAATCTCAATAACCAAAATAAAAAATGAAACGGGATATTGCAAGTGACCCTATAGAAATAGATTTATGACAATATTATGAACAACTGTATGGCAACAAACTGGATAACCTAAATGAAATGGACAAATTCTTAGAAACACACAACTTACCCAAACTGACTCAAGAGGAAATAGTCTCAACAGACCCATAACAAGTGAAGAGATTGAATCAGTGATCAAAAACCTCCCAACAAAAAGTCCTGGACCATATAGCATCACTAGGGAATTCTACCAAACATTTTGATAAGAATTGACATCAATATGGTTTAAACTCTTCCAAAAGATAGAGAAGGAAGGAATACTCCCAAATTCATTCTATAAAGCAAACATAACCCTGATACCTAAACCAGACAGACACCATGAGAAAAGGAAATTATAGGCCAATATCTCTTATAATTATAGATGCAAAAATCCTCAACAAAATACTAGCAAACAGAATCCAACAGCATATTAAAAGAGTCATATACCATGACCAAATAGGATTTATTCCAGGAATGCAGGGATGGTTCAACAGAAAAATCGATCAACGTAATATCTACATCAACAGAACAAAGGAAGAGAACCACACGATCATCTCTATGGATGCAGAAAAAGCATTTGATAAAATCTAACACACTTTTTTTATTGTACTTTAGATGAAGGTTTAGAGAACAGTTTCTCATTAAACAGTCATTACACATAATGTTTTATGACATTGGTTAATAACCTCACAGCGTGTCAACCCTCTCCCTTCTCGACCTTTTTTTTCTTTTTTTGGAGAAAATATACATAGTCAAAGATACACCATTTCAAAAATTACTACATGCACAGTTCAGTGACATCGATTATGTTCTTCCAGTTGTGCTGCTATTCTCACTTTAGATGAAGGTTTACAGAACAAAATAGTTTCTCATTAAACAGTACACATGTTGCCCTATGACAATGATTA
>NW_004443982.1:2835047-2839779 GCF_000243295.1 Trichechus manatus latirostris | reverse complement strand
GCTTGTGCATTGTTACTTATGGTTCGTATTCTGTTTATGCCACGTATTAGGGCTCCTAGAGTTGTCTGTATTTTTTCTTCCATGATCTTTATCATTTTCGATTTTATATTTAGGTCTTTGATCCATTTTGAGTTAGTTTTTGTGCATAGTGTGAGGTATGGGTCTTGTTTCATTTTTTTGCTGATGGGTATTCAGTTATGCCAGCATATGGTCAACTGATTTTTCATAAGGGTGCTAAGTCCATTCAATGGGGAAAAGAAGAGTCTCTTCAATAAATGGTGCTAGGAGAATTAGATTTCCACATGCAGAAAAATGAAACAGGATCCATGCCTCACACCGTACACAAAAACAAATCAAAATGGATTAAGGACCTAAATGTGCAAACTAAAACCATTAAATTCCTAGAAGAACAAGCAGGGGCGATGCTGTCAGGCCTAGCTTTAACAATGGATTATCTAATATAATAACAAAAGCACAAACAGCAAAAGGCAAAATAAATACATAGGGCCTCGTAAAAATTAAAAACTTTTGTTCATCAAGGACTTTACCAAAAAAAGTGAAAAGAGAAGCTACCATCTAGGAGAATATCTTTGGAAACCATATATCCAACAAGAATCTAATAACCAAAATACATATAAAACTTTGACAACTTAACAACAAAAAGACAACCCAATCATAAAATGGGTGAAGGACTTGAATAGACATTTCACCTAAGAGGACATTCAAATGGCCACCAGACACATGAAAAGAATCTCTGCATCATTAGCCATCAGAGAGATGCAAATCAAAAACACAATGAGATACAATTTCGCTCCCACTAGGATGGCTTAGATTTAAAAAAAAGTAAATAACAAATGTTGGCAAAGATGTGGGGAAATTGGAACCCTTATCCATTGTAAAGTATTATAATAAAATATGCAAAGACCTGGAATTAGAAAAGCAAAAGGAAAGAACACGTTCCGCTTTTCTCAAGCTAAAAGAACTGAAGAAACAATTCAAGCCTTGAGTTGCAATATTGAAGGATTCTATGGGGAAAATATTGAATGATGAAGGAAGCATCAAAAGATGATGGAAGGAATACACAGAGTCACTGGACCAAAAAAAACTGGTTGACCTTCAACCATTTCAGAAGGTAGCATATGATCAAGAACCGATGGTACCGCAGGAAGAAGTCCAAGCTGTGCTGAAGTGAATGGTGAAAAACAAGGCTGCAGGAATTGACGGAGTACCAACTGAGATGTTTCAACAAACGGATGCAGCGCTGGAGGTTCTCACTTATCTACGTCAAGAAGTTTGGAAGACAGCTTCCTGGCCAACCGACTGGAAGAGATCCACACGTGTGCCCATTCAAAGGAAAGTGATCCAACAGAATGTGGAAGTTATCAAACAATATTATTAATATCACACACAAGTAAAATTTTGCTGAAGATCATTCAAAAGTGGTTGCAGCCGTACATCGACAGGGAACTGCCAGAGGTTCAAGCCACATTCAGAAGAGGATGTGGAACGAGGGATATCACTGCTGATGTCAGATGGATCGCAGATGAAAGCAGAGAATACCACAAAGTTGTTTACCTTTGTTTTATTGACTAGGCAAAGGCATTCGACTGTGTAGATCATAACAAATTATGGATAACATTGCAAAGAATGGGAATTCCAGAACAGTTAATTGTGATCATGAGGAACCTGTACTTAGACCAAGAAGCAGTTGTTCAAACAGAACAAGGGGATACTTCGTGGTTCAAAATCAGGAAAGGTGTGCATCAGGGTTGTATCCTTTCACCATATTTATTCATACTTGTTGTTGTTAGGTGCCATCGAGTCAGTTCCAATTCATAGCAACCCTATGTACAACAGAACAAAACACTGCCTGGTCCTGCACCATCCTCATGATGGTTGTTATGCTTGAGCCCATTGTTGCAGCCACCATGTTAATCCATCTCATTGAGGATCTTTCTCTTTTTCGCTGACCCTCTGCTTTACCAAGCATGATGTTCTTCTCCAGGGACTGATCCTTCCTGATAACATATCCAAAGTATGTGAGATGAAGTCTCACCATCCTTACTTCTAAGGAGCATTCTGGCTGTACGTCTTCCAAGACAGATTTGTTTGTTCTTTTGGTAGTCCATGGTATATTCAGTATTCTTTGTCAACACCGTAATTCAAAGGCATCAGTATAGTGACAGAATTTTTTTTTCCAAGTCCAATGTCTATGGGCTCGGCAGCCCCCACCTGAATATTAGCAGAAACTTGGTGGCACGTTTCCCACCAAAATGATTCCCAATTTTTTCTGCCCCTGAGACTCTGGAATACACCACTAAATCAGGTACCCAGGTACCCTCAAACCAATCTGTCAACTATGGTTGTCAAAAGAGATGTGCCCGTTTTTTCCCTCCTGCTCCAACTCCCACTTGTCCACAGCTGAAATCTGCAAAACCGCTTGGAGAACCATTATCACAGACATTACCTAGCCTGAAAAAGTCAATTGTATCATTTTCCTCCTGGCCTATACTCCTGTATAAACTTCTCTTTCTAGCTCCGGTAACAAAACAAAAACTCCCTTGCATATGAACGAATACCAGTAGATATGGCTGTGTGTATGTGGGGAGTGGAGAGGAGGGCTAGCTACACTAGCAACAGGCACTAAAAAGGCTTATTACACAAATACCCTTGAACGACCCTATGAGATAGGCAAATATGTGGAAGCCAAAAGTAAGAGGTTGTGATTTGCTCAGTATCTCAAAGGCAAGAAGTGTTGTAACAGGAACTGGAACTCAATTATTTTGACTCCAAGTCCAATGATCTTTCTACTACTAATCTGTGGCTAAATGCTCTTGTTCATTCTGAACTTTTCTACACCAGTTTATGGGAAGAAGGTAACAGCAGCCTACCTACTGAAGTTGGAGAGTTGGCCTAGTGTTATAAATTTGCCATGGGTAAAAATCCTCACAACAGACCAATAAGTAACACTGTGATAAATGGAGAAAATAACTGACGTTGTCAAGGATTTCATTTTTCTTGTATCCACAATCAAGGCCCATGGAAGCAGCAGTCAAGAAATCAAATGACGTATTACATTGGGTAAATCTGCTGCAAAAGACCTCTTTAAAGTGTTGAAAAGCAAAGATGTCACCTTGAGGACTAAGGTGCACCTAACCCATGATTGTATCAATCAACACAGAAAAGGCATTTGACAAAGGCCAACACCCATTCCTGATAAAAATGCTCAGCAAAATAGGAATAGAAGGGAAATTAGTCAACATAATGAAGTGCATTTATACAAAACCAACAGCCAACATCGTTCTAAATGGAGAGAGACTGAAAGCATTCCCCTTGAGAATGGGAACCAGACAAGCATGCTCTTTATCACCATTCTTATTCAACATCATGCTGGAAGTTCTAGCTAGAGCAATAAGGCAAGAAAATAAAATAAAGGGCATCCAAATTGGTAAGGAAGAGGTAAAACTATCCCTATTTGCAGATGATATGATATTATACACAGAAAACCCCTAAGAATCCACAAGAATGTGACTGGAACTAATAGAGGATTTCAGCAAAGTAGCAGGATACAAGATAAACATACAAAAATCAGTAGGATTCCTCTACACCAACAAAGGAAACTTTGACAAAGAAACCGCCAAATCAATACCATTCACAATAGCCCCCAAGAAGATAAAGTACTTAGGAATAAATCTAACCAGAGATGTAAAAGACCTATTCAAAGAAAAGTACAAAACACTGCTGCAAGAAACCAAAACAGACCTACATTAGTGGAAAAACATACCATGCTCATGGATAGGAAGACTCAGCATTGTGAAAATGTCAGTACTACCCAAAGCGATCTATAGATACCATGCAATCCCAATCCAAATTCCAACAGCATTCTTTAACGAGATAGAGAAACAAATCACCAACTTTATATGGAAAGGGAAGAGGCCCCCTATAAGTAAAGCATTACTGAAGAAGAACAAATTGAGAAGCCTCACATTACCTGATTTTAGAACCTATTATACTGCCGTGGTAGTCAAAACAGCCTGGTACTGGTATAACAACAGATACATAGACAAATGGAACAGAATTGAGAACCTAGACATAAATCCATCCATGAGCAGTGGATCTTTGACAAAGGGCCAAAGTCTGTTAAACGGGGAAAGACAATCTCCTTAATAAATGGTGCTGGTGTAACTGGATGTCCATCTGTAAAAAAATGAAACAAGATCCATACCTCAACCCATACACAAAACTAACTCAAAATGTATCAAATATCTAAATATAAAACCTAAAATGATAACAAGTAGGGAAGAAAAAATAGGGCCAACGCTAGGGGCCCTAATACATGGCATAAATAAAATACAAACCATAACTAACAATGCACAAACACCAGAAGAGAAACTAAGTAACTGGGAGCTACTAATAATTAAACACTATGCTCATCAAAGGACTTCACCAAAAGAGTAAAAAGAGAACCTACAGACTGGGAAAAAAAATTGGGGTACGACATATCCAACAAGGGTCTAATCTCTAAAATCTACAAGATACTGCAACATCTCAATAACAAAAAGACAAATAATCCAATTAAAAAATGGGCAAAGGATATGAACAGATACTTCACCAGAAAAGACATTCAGGCAGCTACAGACACATGAGGAAATGCTCGCGATCATTAGCTATTAGAGAAGTGCAAATCAAAACTACAATGAGATACCATCTCACCCCAAGATTACTGGCACTA
>NW_004443982.1:2809570-2834780 GCF_000243295.1 Trichechus manatus latirostris | reverse complement strand
AAAAAGATGGAAACAACCTAAATGCCCATCAACAGATGAATGGATAAACAAATTATGGTACATACACACAATGGAATACTATGCAATGATAAAGAACAATGATGAATCCAAGAAACATCTCACAACATGGATGAATCTGGAGGGCATTATGCTGAGTGAAATAAGTCAATCACAAAAGGACAAATACTGTATGAGACCACTATTATAAAAGACCAAGAAGGAGTTTACACACAGAAAAAAAAAAACAATCTTTGATGGTTACGAGAGAGGAGACGTGTGGGGAGGGGAAATCACTAGATAGTGGACAAGTGTTAACTTTGGTGAAGGGAAAGACAACACACAATATAGGGGAAGTCAGCACAACTTGACCAAGACAAAGTAATAGAAGCTTCCTAGACACATCCAAACACCTTGAGGGACTGAGTTACTGGAGGTGAGGGCTGGGGACCATTCCTAGGGGGACATCTAGGTCAATTGGCATAATATAGCTCATAAAGAAAATGTTCTACATCCTTCTTTGGTAGTAGCGTCTGGGGTCTTAAAAGATGCCAGCAACCATCTAAGATACATCTATTGGTCCCATCCCATCCGGTGCAAAGGAGAATAAAGAAAACCCATGACACAAGGAAAATATTAGTCCAAAGGACTAATGGACCACATGAACCACAGCCTCCACCAGCATAAGCCTAGAAGAACTAGACGGTGCCCAGTTACCACCACTGACTACTCTGACAGGGATCACAATACAGGGTACCGGACAGAGTGGAAGAAAAATGTAGAACAAAATTCAAATTCACATAAAAGGAACCAGACTTACTGATCTGACAGAGACTGGAGGAACCCCCAAGACTATGGCCCCCTGACACCCTGCTAACTCAGAACTGAAGCCATTCCTGAAGTCCAACTTTCAGCCGAAGATTAGACAGGCCTATACAATAAACAACACACATGAGGGATGTGCTTCTTAGTCCAATAAAGTATACGAGACCAAATGGGCAACACCCGCCCAAAAGCAAGGACGAGAAGGCAGGACGGACAGGAAAACTGGACGAATGGACTGGGGAACCCAGGGTGGAAAAGGAAAGAGGGAGAGTGCTGACACAATGCAAGGATTGCAACCAATGTCACAAAACAATTTGTGTATAAATTTTTGAATGAGAAGCTAATTTGCACTCTAAACTTTCACCTAACGCAAAATAAAATTAAAAAGCTAAATAAAAATTATATAAATAAAAAAATAGAGAACTGATTTTTTTCTGCTTCTCCAAACATCCCTTCAGGTCATAGTGATAGGCTCAGGAATATGATCTTATCCCTGGCCTAAGTCAATTAGCACCTAACAGTCATTTGGATACACTGATTAATTCAAGAGTAGGTAGGTACATCATATAAACTGGTCCAATCTCAGAACTTTTGCTTGGAGTGCTGGACAGGACACAGACTGTCTCTTTTCCAGTGCCATGAAGAAGAAAATGGGTATCCCTGGAGAGGCTAATACTATATTAGGAACAGTAGGGGAAAGCATGCCTAAGAATGGAGCCAACGCTAAGGAAGTGTTGTCTTACCACACCTTGGCTGAAGCCAACCCTACCTACCTCTGGTCTTGTTAGTCACAAAAGCCAGTAAAGTTCCCTTTTTGTTTAAACCATTTTGAGTTTTTATGTTACTTACAATTACTTGACTGGCATAGTAATCTTTAACCAATCTCAGTTATCAGGGCCTGGGAGAGAGCCTGCGGATTGACTCACTCAGGATCCATTCCAACACCCTTACGGTGTGCCTTCTTGTATTTCAGAGACAGGAAAGCTGAAACCTCTATTTCCCACACTTTTTGGTAGCTGGGGTTCCGGATGTGACTTTAGGTCTACTAATAAGATGCACTATCTCAATACTTGAATTTGTATCTGAGTTAAGTAGGAGGAAAGGCAGGACTCAAGCCATCCATTTATTGGTGCATTCATAGTAGAGATAGTGCAGTTCAGGAACCAGCAGCTTTTGTGGTGGCTTCCCATTTTGACATGGAGCTTCCTGATCGTAGCAGAGTAGTAGCTACTTAGTTGGCTCAGTTCCGGAGTGTGGATTTGAGAGCATTTCTGGAAGTTAAACCTAAATTATTTTTCTTCATCCCTACCAATGATTGTGTAAGCCATTTAAATAACCTGTAATAAATCTCTTTCTGCTGAAACTAGCTAAAAAAGAGTCTGTTCTTTGAAAATAAACCCTGATCATATAGGGTTCTTCAAGCTTTTGACCATACTACCAGAGTTAAAAGAGCCAGACAATGTAGCAGAAATAAACCAAAAAGTAAAAAAAAAAAAAAGTGGCTGTTTCTAGACATTTACAGTCATCTCTATCCCCACCACCTGAAACTGAGATTTTTTTTCCTGTCAGGTTTAGGCAAGTCCTAAGCTGATCTGTATCCTACGAATAGCCTCTGGACAGTTCCAGTCTCCCCCTCCTTTTGCTTGTACTTGTCCCTCAACCTCTATCCTCAATGGTATACCAGGGGCATCCATTACTGTTACCAGCAAAGAAAATAATGGAGGAAGGAGTCAGTAGGATGCCTCTGAGATCTGACTGCTCCCAAGCATTGACCAAACTCTCAAATTTCAGCTTGTTTGGCTAGAAAAAAATGATGCCAAACAGCAATTTCCAGGAACCATCAATGTAGAGGGCTCAGTAAATGGCTTACATAGACCAATTTTCCTCTGCCAGCAATTCAGCATTTGATTACGCTTTCAATTTAGATTTTGCTTCTTTGTACTGGCACAGGTCAGGGCATGCAGTATACAGTCAATAAATGTGTCCTAAAGAAAGGAATTTTATACCTGCTCTGCATTCTAGGATGATGTGGCTGTTCAGAAAACAAATTATCTCAGCTGGTCAGAGCCAGCCACAGGATGTAGCTGAGTTTATAGGGTAGTTGCAAGAAGGAGGCCATGGGGGAGGGGGTGACTTTGGTAGCTGACTCCAGTAAAAACCTTCATTCATTCAACAAATATTTACCAACTGTCAACAACAAAGTCCTGATGATGGAGAAATGAACAAGTCACCATTCTGTTCACAAGGAGTTCAGTCCAAAGTTGGGAGACACAGAGTAAACACTTAATCCCAATTCATTGTGATCAGCACTGGGACACACAAAACACAGGAAAAGGAACCACTAACTCAATCTGCAATAGTTATAAAAGGCAGGCGTATACATGGGGCTGGGGCCAGTAGGCCTGCCAATGTTGAGTCTAGTAATGTCTTAGTTACCAAGTGCTACTATAACAGAAATACCGCAAGTAGATGGCTTTAACAAACAGACGTTTATTCTCTCATAGTCTAGCAGACTCGAAGTCCAAATTCAGGGCACCAGCTTCAGGGGAAGGCTTTCTCTCTCTGTCAACTTTGGAGGAAGGTCCTTGTCATCAATCTTCCCCTGGTCTAGAAGCTTCTCTGCGCAGGAACGTCAGGTCCAAAGGATGTGCTCTGCTCCCAATGCTGCTTTCTTGGTGGTGTGAGGTCCCCATGTCTCTCTGCTCACGTCTCTTTTATATCTCAAAAGAGATTGGCTCAAGACACAATCCAGTCTTGTAGATTGAGCCCTGCCTCATTAACATAACTGCCGCTAATCCCATCTCATCAACATTGTAGAGGTAGGATTTACAACACATAGGAAAATCACATCAGATGACAAAATGGTGGAAAATCACACAATACTGGGAATCATGGTCTAGCCAACCTGATACACATATTTTTGGGGGACACAGTTCAATCCATGACAAGTAACATGATGTCATCTGCCTGGGGCAATACTGGGACATCCAAATAGACAAAATATGTGGCTAGGGCATCTGAAAAGCAGGGGCATCACAAAAATTAAAATCAATTTTATGTTATATATAAAGCATGGGAAAAATCAAATTGGTTAGACTTTGTTCCATTTATTATATGGTTCAGTATCATTTTTAGTTTGAATTACATATGGGGTGGGCATAGCTTTTCCTAAAATACAAGTATTATGAAAAATAATACACAAACTTAAAAATGCATAAAACATAAATGTACAGCTAAAAATGATTATAAAGTAAACATGTGACAACTACCCAGACCAAGAAATGGAACATTGCTACTGCCTAGGGTGGTCAACTGTCCTGGTTTGGCCTGGACTATCCCAGTTTTAGCATTAAAAGTTTCACATCCCATGAAACCCCTCCTCAGGATGTGAAAAGTCCCAGTTTTCAGTGATGGGTGAAGAAGGCTGGGGGAAAAGTACAAAACTCATACAGTGGCCCAAAATATAAAGGGCGAAAACAACAGTTTTTAGTGTCAAATGGATATGGCATAGACTATTTGCCTTCTGTGACTGCTGTGGCTAGTTTTTCCCCTGACCACTGATATTGACAGCCATGATTTGCAGTTCACAATAATGGATCAGCGATTTTTGTACCACCCTAAGTGATGTGACTTAAGTGTGCAACTTAAATGTGTTGTAATTGTGAGCATTAACACTGAGCCTTGGACTTTGCCTGTGGATCAACTGTTGTGATTTGTATTGAGATAGTGCTAGTTTGACTTTTAACATTGTGAATATTATGACTGTGTTTTCTAAGAATTCATATAATAAAAATGAGAAGGATGACAATTCCTACGCTAACATTACTGACAAAGAAAGCTAAACTACTGTATTATTTTAATGACAGATGGAAGGGCACATACAACTGGAATAGGGAGGTAAGTAAACAAAAGAGAACAGACTACACAATATGGAGAAAGGAATTTGGGATTGCACATAGTGGTGAAACCCTGGTGGCATACGGGTTAAGAGCTATAGCTGCTAACCAAAAGGTCGGCAGTTCAAATCCACCAGACCCTCCGTGGAAACCTAACGGGGCAGTTCTACTCTGTCCGACAGTCCAATATGAGTCGGAATTGACTCAGTGGCAAGGGATTTGGTGTCTTTGTTTATAGTGGTGAAAGTACATGTAAGAATGACTCTCACAAGTCTGGAAGGAGACAGGCAAGTACTTCTAAATCAATCAAAAGTCTCTCCAAAAGACATCAATACTTAGTTGAAAATAGCGGCTGCTGAATTAGTTTGGGCATATCACATGAATGAACATGCATTATCGTATTGTTTCCTTGACTGCCCTATGAAACTGACTCTATTAGTTTGCTAGGACTACTGTAACAAATTATCAGAACATGGGTGGCTTAAAAAACAGAAATTTAAGAGCCTCCGCGCCTGCAGGCCTGTGAGTGCACCCGGAGCACGGGCGGCGGGGGACCTGCTGGACCTGAGCCGCAGGAGGGCGCCGTGCAGGCTTTCCTGGAGCTGGTGTTGGGGGGCGTTGCTGGACACGATGCTCGTCATCCTGGAGGTGGCCGCTGTCATCTCGCTGGTCCTGCCTTTCTAGGAGCCCCAAGACGGCTCGCAAGCTCAGGCCTGTCGGGTGGTCCAGAGCGTGGACCATGGTCAAGAGAAGGAGCAGCCGCCCTGGCTGGAGAGCGTCATCCTGCTGCTCTTTGTGGCAGGCGTTGTGCTGGTGACCATCTTCCACGACTGGAGCAAGGAAGCGCAGTGCTATGGCCTGGAGAAGTGCATCCACAACGACCAGAAGATGCCGTCCTGTGGGGCGTCGAAGTGGAGGAGATCCCCATGGTGGACGCAGACCACCACAGCAACATGCTGCCGGTGGAGGGGCTGCTGATCTTTGGGCAAGACCTGTAAATGAACGAGAGCGTCCTCACTGGAGAGTTGGCGATGGTGATGAAAGTGCTAACCTGCAACCCTACCCTACTGTCCTGGTCCTACATGTTGGAGGGTCCAGCAAGATGCTGGTGACTGCAGTCGGTCTTATTTCACAGGCAGACCTTATAGTGTCACTACTGACGTCTGGAACAAAGAACAAAGAGAGTGTAAAGAAATTATCATAGGACAAACGGACAAAACAGCCCAAGACGGTGAAGGCAAAAATGCAGCCAATTCAAACATCACTGACGACAAAGAAAAGTCCACCTACAAGACAAACTTACAAAGTTATCCATAACAATTGGCAAGTGGGGTTTGCTAATGGCTATCCTGTACATCGCCCTGCAGATTATACAGAATATATTGTTCAGTTTTTCATTATTGGAAAAACAGTCTTGGTGATAGATGTCTCATGAAACCTTCTCTTTGCAGTTACTCTTTCCTTATTCTGTAAAGAATGATGAAAGGTAACACTTTAGTGAGACATTGTGGATGCTTGTGAAACTATGGGAAATGCAACAATCATTAGCTGAGATAAACTGGGAACTTTGAACAGGGATCACAATAGAGGGTCCCGGACAGAGCTGGAGAAAAATGTAGTACAAAATTCTAACTCAACAACAACAACAACAAAAAAAAGATCGGACTTACTGATCTGACAGAGACTGGAGAAACCCTGACAGTATGGCCCCCAGACACCCTTTTAACTTAGTACTGAAGTCACTCCTGAGGTTCACCCTTCAGCCAAAGATTAGACAGGCCCATAAAACAAAACAAGATTAAATGGGCACACCAGCCCAGGGGCAAGGACTAGAAGGCAGGAGGGGACAGGAAAGCTGGTAATGGGGAACCCAAAGTTCAGAAAGGGAGAGTGTTGACACATTGTGGGGTTGGCGACCAATGTCACAAAACAATAGGTGTATTAATTGTTTAATGAGAAACTAATTTGCTCTGTAAACCTTCATCTAAAGCACAATAAAAAAATGGGAACTTTGACTATTAAAAAAAAAACAAATTCATCCTCTCACAGTTCTGGGGGCTAGAAGTCCAAATTCAGGGTGTTCTAGGCCCATGCTCTCTCTGAAGGCTCTAGGGTAAGATCCTTCCTTATCTCATCCAGCTCCTGGGTTGTTTGCCTTGACAAAGCATAACTCCAGTCTCCTCTGGCTTCATGTGGCCATCTTTCCTCAGTGTCTGTCTTTCTGTCTGTATCTCTTCTCCTCTTCTTACGACGACACCAGTCATAAAGAGATCAGGGACCACCTAATGATCTCATTTTAAATTACTAAGTGACCCTATTTCCAAATAAGGTCACATTCACAGCTACCAGGGGTAACGACTTGAACGTATCTTTTAAGGGGGACACAAATTAACTCATAACAGTCTGCCTGTCCTCTGGTCCCCAAAATTCATGTCTTTTCCGTTTGCAAAATACATTCAACCCATTCTGGCATTCCCAAAATCTTAACCCATTCCAACATGGACTCTTTAAGTCTAAAATTTCATCTTCTAAATCAGTTATAGAAGAGACTCTGGGTATTGTCCATCCTGGGACAAAATTCCTGTCCATGTGTGGATCTGTGAAACCTAGAGAATAAGTTATCTGCTTCCAAAATACAATGGTGGGACAGGCATAGAAAAGATATTCCCATTCCAAAAGGGAAAAAAATCGGAAGAAAAAAGGAGTCAAGTGTCCTAAGCAAGTTTGATACCCAACAAGAAAAATTCCATTACTTTTAAGGCCTGGGAATAATTTTCTGTGGCTTGATCCACCCTCTGGGTCCACAGAGGCCCCCATCAACCTCTGAGTTGCTCTGGTCTGAGGTGGCCATGACCTCTCTGCCCAAGGCATAGGCCCTGACCTCTGGAATCTAGGAGGAGGTGGCCTCCTGTGGAACCTGGGAGACAGTGCCCCCTCCTTCTGGAAACTAGGAGTCGGCCCCTCCCTTGGGCCGCCAGCCAAGTAGTTCTGTCAGCCCATTTCTTTCTTGTAGAATCCCAGAAGTCCAACAGCCTTCCTTCAGTCCATCACGTCTCCATCTCCTTCAGTCCAAGCTGGCAGTGTTTCTGCTAATATGGTTGATCAGATCCATGCATCACACAACTGATCTCCAGCAAAAGTTTTTCCAGCCTCACCCTTGGTATTCTCTTCAGAGCATGTTTTTTCATTTTTTGCAATATAGATAGGCTGAGAATTTTTCAAATCTTCAAGTTCTGATTCCTTTTTGAGTAACAGTTCACTTCTCAATTTATCTCTTTCCTCTCGCATTTTACTATAAGTAGCAAGGAGAAACCAGGCTGCACCTTCCACACTTTGCTTAGAAATCTTCTCAGATGGATGTCCAGGTTCATTGCTTACAAGTTCTACTTTCCATCCAACAGTAGAATGTAATTCAGCCAAGTTCTCCGCCACTTTATAACCAAGATCACCTTTCCTCCAGTGTCCAATAACATGTTCATCATTTCCTTCTAAGGCCTCACCAGAGGCACATTTAATGTTCATATTTCTAGCAACATTCTGTTCACAATAATATATGTATTCTTTAAGACAATAGACACTTTCTCTACAGTTGTCTTCACTCCTTTCTGAGTCCTCAACAGCATCTCCTTTAAGATCCATAATTTCACAGTCTCTTCAAGGCAATCTAGGCTTTTTCTAGCCTGAACCTCAAAATTCTTCCAACCTCTACACATTAGCCAATTCCAAAGCCAATTACACATTTTCCCCCCACTTTTTAGATGTTTGTTACAGCAGCACTTCACTGTCTGGTACCAAAATCTTTAATAGTATCCTAGTGCTACAGTAACAAATTACCACAAAGTGAGTAGCTTAAAACAACAGAAATTATTCTCTCTCAGTTCTAGTGGCTAGAATTCTAAATTCTGGGTATTAGCAGGCTCATGCTGTCTCTCTCCAGATCCTTCCTTGTCTCTTCTATTTTCTAGTACCCCAGGCATTCCTTGGCTTGTGGCAACATAACTCCCATCTCTGCTTTCGTCTTCACATGGCTATCTTCCCTCTGTGTCTCTCCAGCTCTATGTCTCTTCTCCCCTTCTTATGAGGACACCAGTCATAAAGAAATTAGAGCCCACCGTAATGATCTCATCTTAACTTACTAATTACATCTGCAATGACCCTATTTCCAAATAAGTTCACATTCATAGGTATCAGGGGTTAGGACTTGAACATATCTCTTTGGGGGACACGATGCAACCCATGACACTGACTGAAGTTACATTTTCTGATTCAGAAGTTGCAACTAAAATGTCCTGTAGGTGAACAAAGGGGGAAATTTTGAGAACAGATATGTTAGTCCCTTACAATGGAGAGCTGAGTTTGTCAGATCATGCTTTCTAGAGTAATATAGAAAGTGATTGGTGGATTACGGCAAGAAAAAAATATTCCCCCAGCTCTTAGACACTTTGATTTTTAAAAATGGAGTTTCAAATTGTCTTCTTGATGTCTATGAAGATTTTAATGAAACTACAGAAAAAATGAAACAAATGATATCTTGTCCAAATATTCAGATGACAGTGAAAATGTAAATTTTGGAAAATTCCATTTAGTCTATAAACTTCTTACCAAATGAAAAGATCTTATCTGTTAAATGTCCTGCACGTCTTGTACACAACACTGTTAAAAAAAAAAAGGGGGGGGTATGTTTTTAGTTCATAAAGAAAATGTTCTACATCCTACTTTGGTGAGTAGAGTCTGGAGTCTTAAAAGCTTGTAAGCGTCCATCTAAGATACTCCACTGGTCTCACCCCATCAGGAGCAAGGGAGAATGAAGAAAACCAAAGATACAAGGGAAAGATTAGTCTAAAGGACTTACGGACCACAACTACCACAGCCTCCACCAGACTAAGTCCAGCACAACTAGATGCTGCCCAGCTACCACCACTGACTGCTCTGACAAGGATCACAGTAGAGGGTCCTGGACAGAGCTGGAGAAAAACATAGAACAAAATTCTAACTAAAAAAAAAAAAAAGACCAGACTTAGAGACTGGAGAAACCCTGAGAGTATGGCTCCTGGACACCCTTTTAGCTCAGTAATGAAGTCACTCTTGAGGTTCACCTTTCAGCCACAGATTAGACAGGCCCATAAAACAAAATGAGACTAAATGGGCACACCAGCCCAGGGGCAAGGACAAGAAGGCAGGAGGGGACAGGAAAGCTGGTCATGGGGAGCCTAAGGTCGAGAAGGGGAGAGTGTTGACATGTCATGGGGTTGGCAACCAATGTCATAAAACAATATGTATATTAATTGTTCAATGAGAAACTAGTTCTGTAAACCTTCATCTAAAGTACAATAAAAATAAATAAATAAAAAGGGGTATGTTTTGCTTACCTGTGACATTTCATAATAAAATATTTTGGTCCCTTTTCAATTTCTTTAAAACATACAGTAGCACTTAATGAGTTTTTTGACTGTATAGAAATGGAAGGAGAGAGCCTCCTTAGACATGTGCCTACAAGATGACTATCATTATTGCCAGCCATAGAAAAGATGTTAAAATGTCAGCCTGCCACAAAGTCATAATTTCAAAGTGTGGGACCAGAGGAATGTTCTTTTCTGATTTGGAAATACCTTGAGAATTAGAATGGAGAAAAGGATTATAGCGAAACAGAAATTTATCTGTTTCTCCAGAACTGTTTAAAGATCCTTGAAGAGGCCATATGGAGCTGCCTAGAAAAGGATAAACCGACTGCACCTGAGTTGTTCAATATCATGTGTAGGTGGCAACAAAAATTCATAAGGTTAAAAAATGACTCACTTTTTATAAATAAGACTGCTTCAGAGTTAAAAAAAATATCTGAAAAAGGAAGCCAAGTCAAACAGGACTTTCTCAATTTCTTTACTAAAACTGTAACTTATTTGGAATCCAACTTCAATTTCACAAGTTCAAATGACCTCTGTGCTTTAAAGCCATTTTCCTTGAGAAAGAGAGGTTTAACTTATAACATTCAGTTTGTATCAGAGTATTTAAAAATGACAGGCCCCGTAGAAATGTATAGCCTATATTATGAATTTATAGATGCAAAAGACCTCATTGACAAACAATCCTGTAGATACAAAGTGGATGGACATTTTTGTAGAGCTGGAAACAAATTCCTATTAAGTCTAAGAACCTGCTGTTGCTAGCAAGTAAAGTCCTAATTATTCTATGCTCAAATGCTTTTGTTGAGAGGATATTTAGCTTGATGTCATCACATTGGACTGACACCAGGAATCAGTGAAATATAGGCTTGATAAGAGAACTTCAAGTCAAAGTGAAAATTTTATCAAAGTGAAAATTTCATGTTTGATTGTATGCAGTTTTACCACTACCTGAAATAAAAAATAAGGTTATCCTAAATGCTGTAGGCAGTTCAGAGAAGTATTATTGGAAAAGGAAACATAAAAAGTAAAAATATCCTACTGTATCATAGGACCAAGAGAAACATGTCATTGTTATATTTTATTAAATATAGATAATATCTGTTTAATTAGTCCTATTGTATTTATATTCTCTTTTTAAAAAGTCTTACTTCTATGCACCTTAAGAATACACAATAATATAGCCTACAAAATTTAAATATATAATAGAGTTTTAAAAAAGTTAAAATAAATTTCTGTATCAGAGAATGGAAAGAAACATTATAAAAATATTGTTATATTTTTGTCACAAATATTTGTTTAATTAGTCTTACTATTAATTCCCAACTATTGCCACTGTTAAAATTCATCCTACTTTTGTTTTGTTTAAATAATAGCGTTTATAAAACAGAAAAATAATACAGTAAATAATAAAATTTTAAATAAAACCCTATTTTTATGTTAGAGTAATAATAGATGTATAATTATTTATTATATAGTCTATTATTATGGTTTTATTTTTGGTCTGGTATGGCTGTGTCCTGGGTTGGCTCTCTGAAAGTCGGTCGTCTTAACCACCACCACCGTCACTACTCATACTTCGTCTTCCAGAAGTTTTAATTTGGCTTTGATCTAGGGTCTGAGGGTGGAGAGTCAAGTGTACATTGAAATTTGTCTGGCTGGTAATTTCAGGAGGCAAGTCTATACCTCTCTCTGGGGAGAGTCCTGGTTGTTACGGGAAAAATTAGGAGCTGGCAAGCAATACTCATAGCCTTGGGCTCTGCTACTCACCATTTGAGCTAAGTCTCAACTTTTCTGTATTCAATTTCCATACTAGTCAAAGGCAGATCCCTACTTCCCTCTAAGAGTAGTGGCAAGGGCTCAGAAATTAAAAGGAATATGGGGATGGGGCAATAAGCTCACCACTCCCACTTGCTCAGAACCTCTTCCTCCTCAAATAATATTTCTTTTGCTTTGTGGATCACTAGGTATTTATTCAACAAGTCTAGCGTAGAAGTGAGAGATTTTCACTAAATCAAAGTTCTCATTGTGCGTGGGGCCAAGTGTTTGCATATGTTTACCTTTTGAGGGGTGGGAGGGAGGAGGTGGTTGGAGTTGGTGATTAATGAAGACCCTGGTGGTGCAATGATTTAAGCGCTAGGCTGTTAACTGAAAGGTCAGTGGTTCAAACTTACCAGCAGCTCCTGGTGATCTGCTTCCATAAAGAGTACAGCCTAGAAAACCCTATGGGAAGTTCTACCCCATCATATAGGGTGCTCTGAGTTGGAATCGACTCCACAGCACCTAACAACAAGTTTCTTCCTACTGGGAAGACTCAGGTTGGCTAACAGGAGAATAACTCAGCTTCCTGAATTCTGCCTACAGGAGGGAAATAAATTCCAACTTCAGGGGAAATCCATAACCCCCTTGGAACTAGGAGCTAAGACATGGCTCTGTGTCCAACCAGGAAGCCTTTTCCTCTTAGAAGTTCTTCCCACCAAGCTATTGTACCTTAAATTCATAGAACATGGAGAATAGAATACATTTGATGTCCTGCTGCCCAGCAACTGTTCTTTCCTCAGCTCTCTGTGGTGAACTGTGAAGTGGAGAGGCCACTGGTTCAGAAGTCAGGAGACTGAGCTTTCCACTCACTCACTCCCCACCTTATCCTTTTCCTGCCTTGCTAAGAGGTGTATCTGCAAAATGGGGCTGATAATGTGTACCTAACTGGGTTGTGGTGAAATTAACTGAGTATATGTGAAGTGCCCACACGCCAGATGTGCAATACCTGGCGGCTGTGTCAGAATCAACACTGCCAGGACTAGGCCCTTGAATGCCAAGATTTTTGCCTTCTTTTCCATCCACAATGAAAATAACAGTAAACACTTATAACTTTATGTATATTAACACATTTAATCCAACAACCTTATGAGTTAGGAACTATTATTGCCATTTATGGAAAACTCGGTAATGTGGAACTTGAGACAGAGAGGTGAAGTAACTTCCCTACAGCCACACAGCTAATAAGTAAGTGATAGAGTCACTATTTGAACCCAAGTAATCTGCCTGTGAGGTCCCTGGGTGGTGCAGTTTGAGCTCCTCTACTAACCTAAAGGTTGGCAGTTCAAATCCACCCAGTCACACTGCAGAAGAAAGGTCTGGAGATCTACTTCTGAAAAACTAGCCACTGAAACTCTTATGGAGCACAGTTCTACTCTGTCACACATGGGGTCACTATGAGTCAGAGTCAACTGCACGGCAACTGGTACTGGTACTACTCTATCTGCAGTGTCTGTTCTCTGGGAGGCTCCCAGGCTGAACTAACCTCTGGCTCTTCACCAAAGCCTCAGAATACAATCCCAATCTGTAGCAGTACAAAATATACCTCCCATCCCATCTCAGTGCGGGAGCATACAGACAGCCTAGAGGCCCCACTTTGGTGCATTGATCCCTTCAGGGCAAAACAAACAAGCTCAGCCCTACTCCCATTGGCACCTGTCCACTACATCAGTTAAACTAAGGTTTGGGTCCCAACCTGCCCAAATCCGCATCAGGGCCATAGAGAGGGAGTCTTAGAAATGCAGTCATTCTAGAGAAAGTTGCGAAGGGAGTGAGGTTACGGCTGTAGCTAATGAGCACCAAGAATGCTAAGATTAACTCTTGCTGGTGCTAGATTATCCCTGGGGCACCAGTGGCCCACCTTCCAGGGCTCCCAGGTCTACTCACCTGGGAAATGGACATTGCTAAATAGACAAAGAGGTGGGTAGTGGAGGCGAACGCACCGCCAAAATGAATGGCCTTGGTCACTGTGGGGAATCCTAAGGGGTTGCACAGTTTTGCCTCCCAGGCTCCAGAGCTGTCTCTTCCTGGCCGTTGACAATGTTCAGCCTGCAGGCAGATAAGCCTTTGATGTCTGAGGGGTAATACTGGGGGCACCCTGGCCAGGGTTGGCAGGGGAATAAGGGATGGGAATGAAGGCGACTCCAAGGGTCACCTAGCAACTCTCAGAGTGCACACTAGCCTAGCGGAGCATTTGTCCTCTCCCTCAGCCTATACACCCACTCCTACCCACACTGAAGTAGACAGGAAAAACTAGTACAGAAGAAGACAAATCTTGTGTGTGTGTGTTTGGGGGGGATGGTAGTGGGGGGGGGATGTTGGCATGATTGTTCCAAGAGGAGGAGCTAAAACTACCAAGCACAGAGTGAAGCTTTCATCAGAAAGAGCATCATTTAATAAAGTCTTTATGTGGTAAAATAATTTTAACAACTACTTAGGATAGCATTGGTAGCCAGCTAGCTACATATAGCCTACTCTTCACCTGGAAACCCCTCCATGGGCTGCCAGACTTCCTGAAATCCCAGAAACCAGTCTATGAAAAATAAATTAGGCATAAAAGGAATGGGAAATATTAATTTAACCCAAATAAAAATGAGCAGTGGAAGGCCTTTCTACACACACACACACACACACACACACACACACACACACACACACACACACACACACCCCACCCTTCAGACTCATCCATGGCACCTAGAATAGGCTCAAGAAGTATTCGTTGACTTAATGAATATGGTTTATATCTAAGAATGGATGTATTGGGGATGGGCAAAAGGAGTAGTACAACAACTGAAGGCTATCCTGACAGTACCCGTTGTGGTCACGTTGATTCCTGGGTCCGAACTGATGCGCTGGCAACGGGTTTTTTTTTTTTTTTTTATTCTAACATTGACTAGACGGGCGTGGTTGTAGGGGTGGTCACTACAAGTTCTCTCTTTGCGTATACTTTACCAGCCTGGCAGACAGCTGCTTCCCTAAAATCCAGGGAAATACATCAGTTTCCAGCTGGCCCATCCTAGACTTGGTCACTGCTTCATCTATAGTAAAATCCATTTTCTTGCCAGCTGCTCCATCATACTCTGCTCTTCCCATGGCCAACATCTTCCTTTCACTCTTCCAAACCCACTACCTGAATGACTGTAGTCCCACTGGGGGTAGGGCAGATCCTACACCAGAAGAGCTTCCTTGTGAAGTAATGTCACAAGGTGTTTACGCAGAGGATGGAGATTTACTATTGGGAGTTTTGAGGAGGGTATTCCTGTAAAATATCCCATCACTTACTGTGTATGCATGGTGAACTCACTTAACATCACTAAATTTCAGTTTCCTCATCTATAAAGTGGGAATACTAATAGAATTGTTGGGAGGAATAAATGTGACAATATATGTTGTGATTGTTAATGTTGTGTGTCAGATTGGCTGGGCCATAATTCTCAGTGGTTTAGCAATTATGATGTAGGTTTGGCAGTCGTATAATGATATGATCACCTCCAAGATGAGATCTGATAAAATGTGATCACCTACATGACGGGATCTGCTGTGAGTAGGTTGTTTCTTAGTGTTACCATACCCTGTGATTAAAGTCAACGGAAAACCACAGCAACCCAATTCCGACATAACTACTAATGGCCCATTCCCTTCAGGAATGAAGGTTTGGATCACTCCACTAGGAAAAGAACCATGATCAACTGAAGTGCTTGCTAAGGGCAAAGGGAATATGGAATGGGTTGTGGAAGAAGGTAGTTCTAAATGCCAGTTTACAGCCACATGACCAGTTGCAGAAACAAGGACTATAATTCTATTGGTATTCCTGCCTTGTACATGTGCATCAAATATTTTTGTTTTCTTCACTTTTAAAATAGAAGTTGTAAACAGGGCTAGTGCGTTTTCAGTTGTATTTGAGTTAGTTGTATCATGTTAGGCGCAAGTATGATTTTGTAATTGTCTTTATTCAGAGATCATGTATAGTTTAAGGAGATGTGTACAGGTGCCAAGTTGACAAGAGGTGGGCTGTGATCGTTAAGGTTGTGTGTCAACTTGGCTGGGCCATAATTCTCAGTGGTTTAGCAGTTATGATGTATTTTGGCAGTCATATAATGATGTGATCACCTCCATGATGAGATTTGATATAATGTGATCACCTCCCATGATGAGATCGGCTGTGAGTAGCCAATCAGTTGGAAGGGCATTTCCTTGGGGGTGTGGCCTGCATCCAATATAGGTGGACTTTCTGGCAAGGCTTGTGGGCTTTTGCTTACTATGGATCCTGCAGCTGGATCCTGTTCATTTGACCTCTGGTTCTTGGGACTTGAGCTAGCAGCTTACCTGCCATCTTGCCTGCCAATCTTGGGATTCGTCAATCTTTGCAGCCTGTGAGCCAGAGTCCTGCTGACTGACTTGCCAATCTAGGGTTCACCAGCCCCTGAGGCTATGTGAATCAGGAAAAGCCTCCAGCCTGACCCATGGACTTGGGATGTTCTAGCCTCTACAACTGCATTAGCCATTTCCTTAATATAAATCTCTCTCTGTTTATCTATTTATATGCTTCACTGTTTGCGCTTCTCTAGAGAACCCAGCCTAAGACATATGTAAAATGCTTAGTCCAACTCTTGATATACAAAAAGCACCTAATAACTATCAGTTATTATTCTCATTCTGTTCTAAATGTGTGTTTGCACACACACTCAGGTATGCACTCTATATCCCCTGCCCTCTTGAGTACAGACTGGACTTAGTAACTGGCTTCTTAACAATATGCGTATAGAAATAGAAACATAGTAACTTTGTGGTGGAGAAACCTGGCAAACTCTATGTTGGCCAGGTGATCAAGGTTAATATCACCAGTGATAAGTCATGTTGATATCATGTACTCCTTGATACAATGAGATGAGAAGGGCACTTCACCTCTGTGGCCTTCTTCCCCAAAAGCCATAAGCCCAGGCTAGTCATGAGGAAAACACCAGACAAACCGAAATTGAGGGACATTCTACAAAATACCTGGCCAGTACTATCCAAAACTGTCAAGGTCATGGGAACCATGGAAAGACTGAGAAACTGTGACAGACTGGAGGAGACTAAGGAGACATGACAACTAAATGCAATGTGGTATCCTGGACTGAATTATGGAATGGAAAAAGGACATGAGTGGAAAAACTGGTAGAATATGAATAGTCTATAGTTTGGTTCACAGTAATTGTTAAATAAAATATAAAGTAAAGCTGCTACAAAAACAAAATTGCCGGATAGGCCCTACCTGTGTACCAGCCCATCAATACCTTAGTGCACATCCACTGGATTCATACAACATACCCAGAATACAATTTAGAGCTCTTTATGAAACTAGCAACCTGTAAGGTAGCCTTCACAATCCCAAAAAGGTGATCAGAGGGACTACTTTTGAACAACAGGTTGCTTTGGGGACCCCGGGGGGTAGACTGGCAGTTAATTATAGATGATGATATTTCAGAGTGAAACTTAGCAGACACAGGTATGCCCAGGGAAGTATTTATAGTCCTTCCTACACAACTTTGCCCCACTGATTCTCTGATTAAGAAAGGTAATCCATTAATCCCAATTTAAATTCTGCCTCAGCTATGAGGCCTCCAGGGCCTACCCCTGTTTCCTCTAAACTCCAACAATGCTAGTTGGCCTCTTCATTTGACCTCTAGAATATGCTGCCTTGTGCATTTCTTTCTCTCCTTACTTCTATCATAAGAACCTCAAGGGCAAGCACTACCCTTGTATCCTTCACAGGACTGGGGCTCCTGTGGGAGATGAATCAATAATTCGTGTTCAAGATAAAGCAGAAAGTCCATTCCTCCCTTCATTCATCAAGTTCTTACTGAGCCCTGTGCGAAGGCAGGGGATCTGGAGGATGAAAGAGTTGAATCATTGTCCTCAGGAAGCCCACAGTCTTGGATCAAAATGTTACATAACTTTTGTCTTCACTGGGGATAGGGAAATGGGACAGGGGAAAGGAACAAAGGAGGCTTTGTTTGATTTTATCAGTAATGTTCTTTTATACATAATTTAATTATCTGGAGAAAAAGAAAAATCTCCAGAGGGCATAAAATTGACGTAAGGGTCGGGGGAGCTATCCTGACAGCAGAGAGAGAAATTTGGAACTTGGGGAGGGCAGAGGATAGGTTTGGAGAGAGAAACAGAAAGGGAGGGATGGGAAAGATGGTAATTTTGTGAGCCTTGCTGTATGATCCTTCCCCTAGTCTCTCCACATCTGAAGCAGATTCTACTCCCTCACCCCCAATTTTTTAAAATAAAAGCTTTGATGCAATTGGATTGCTTGTGGAAACTAGAGAAAGGACAGACATTAATAATGCAAAACGAATGAGATCCCCTGGAGTTGTTCCATAGCAGGTCTGTGTGAATGACTACCATCTATAGGTGCCCAGTAGCAGGCTACGTGCTAGTTATAAGGTAGTGAACAAGACATACAATGCCAGTCTTTCTCAAGCTCAGTCTAGGGAGAAAACAGATAATAAACAAGCAAACAAATAAATACATAATTACCAAGTGTGATAACTGCTTGGAAGGAAAAATACAGAGAGAAAGTAACAGAGTAGAGGACTTACTTTAGGCTTGGCACAGAGAGAACACCTCTCTGAGGAAGGAATATTTAAACTGAGACCTAAAGACTAAGTTGCCAGCAGTGCAAAGATGGAGATGGGGTTGGAGACAGTGTTCCAAGTGTGAGAAGTAATGAAAAAGAGAAAGATAAAGGAAAAAAAGAAGAAGAACAAGAAGAAAAAAGCATGAGTGGAAGCAGTTAGTAGGAGATATTGTGTCCACTGAGACTCAGAGAGGTTAAATGACCTGCCCAAGGTTCCACAGCTAGTCAGGAACAAATGAGGATTTATCCATCCTAAGAGATAAAATTGAACAGAAGACCCCTGGAGCTTCAAGGTAGTTTCTAGCAAGAGATCCAGGAACAAAACAACAGAGACAAGGACTCAGAGAACGTTTTAAGATTCTGGAAAACTTGTCAGTATTCCAGAGTTAGTGATGTTTTGTTAGTCCCTTTCTGTTTCCCTGAAGGGGCTAAAAACAAAGCCCTTGAAAGAAAATCATGAAAAGTACCAGCTTAATATGAAGTTCCTATGTGACAGGCCATGGGTGCTTGTCTTTGGGGCAGCAAAGAGGGGGCCTGTAAGCCTGAATCCCACACCTCAATCTTGGGAAAGTTGAAGCCCAAGGGAAAAAGTGAGGGCGGGCAGCTCCTGAAGGAGAGAGAAGCAACCTGAATTCTTGCATCTGTGGAAGAATCCAGAACAGGGTACCTAGATGATTGGAGACATAGTGGGGAGTTGAAGGGATGGAAGGGCTTAACAGACTATCAGAAGGTTACATGGTCCCCTAGAAAATTGGGCATCCCTATTCAGATCTATAGGAGACATCTGAAAGTGGCTTGTCCCCACTCTGCATTGGACCCATTCCAGACCTTAAACCAAAGTTTGCAAATCTGGCCCCATATATGCTTTGTTTTGCTTGCAAAATATGTGAGAAAGTTGATAGTGTTTAAAAATCTAGAAACTTTATATAAAAAAAATCTGGATCTCCAACATTTCTTGAAAAATTGGAAGATGTAGCACTGGGTAGGCACCATATGTGGCAATAATTTACCTGAGCTGAATGATAGATTTTTTTTCTCTCTCTCTAGCTATTGCTCTCGTTCTTGCTCCTTATCTTGCTCTCTATTTCTTCCTCCTTCATTCTTTCTTTCTACATTATTTGTTAAATGGGTAATACAGTTACATGGTCTAAAATTAAAGCAGACAATTTTTAAAATTTTTTTAAAATTAAAAAAGTAAAATGTCTCACTTCTATTACCCAGCTACCTAGTCACTCTAACCAGACACATATAATACTGTCAGATTCTTTAATTTTTTAACATAGCTATTTTATATAAATACAAGAAAATACACATATATTCTCCCCACACACAGTCTTTTTCACAAACAGCAGAGCACTAGCCACACTGTTGTTTATCTTACTTTTCCTACTTAACAATAGATCTTAAAGATAATTCTGTATCTTTACATAAAGAACATCTCCATTCTTACTTACAAATGCACAGTATTCCATTGTATGGAGTTGTCATAACTTATTTAACCAATCCCCTTCTAATGGACATTTATATAATTTTCAATCTTTTGCTATTGTTTTAAACAAGTCTGTAGCAAATAAACTTGTATATACATGTGTGACTATACCTATATAATAAATTCATAGAAGTAAAATTGCTGAATGTGCGTTTGCTACTTTGATAGACGACACCAAAATCTCCTCCACAGAAGTACTGCACATTTACACTCACATCACCAATGTATGAGTGTTCCTGTTTCCCCAGTCTTGCTCACACAGTGTGTTATCAAACTTTTGCTCTTTGACAACCTGACAGGTGAAAAATGAGCTCATTCTGTGCTTTTAATCTGAATTCTTTTCATTATGAATGAGGTTGAGCATCTTTTCATATTTTAAAAGTCATAATGGCTAAGATTAAAAAGATTAATAATACCCAGTGTTTGTGAGGATGTGAAGCAACTGGAGCTCTCATACACTGCTGGAAGAAATGTTAAGTAGTGGAAGCACTTTAGGAAAGTATTTTACAGTTTCTTAAAAAGTTAAACATATACCTACCATATAATCCAGACAGTTCACTCCTAGAAATTTATCCAAGAGAAATAAAATGCATGCAAAAACATGGATGAACCTTGAAAACATGCTGAGTAAAGTATCAATCACAAAAGGACAAATATTGTGCAATCTCACTTATATTTACACTTACAGCACATCTCAATTCAGAGTAGCCACATTTCAAATGCTCAAGAGTCACATGTAACTAACCAGTGGTTAGAACATTTATCAGTGCCAGTGGAGGGTTTTAAGCAGGGGAGTGCCATGATCTGATGTGTGCTTCAAAACAAGAACTCTGGTAGCAGTGGGAAGGGTTGATTAGGGCAGGGTCCACTTAGGACTGCCATGTGCAGTTGTGCATGTTGTGTGCTGTAAATCCAGACCACATTCTACTTATCAAGCCAAGTACCCTGGCACAACACTGCCAGCACTGAGGAAAGAGCAACTTTCCCTAATTGGTCATTCCAGAGGGAGTGCCTTTTTCTAACTTTCAGCAAGATGTTATTATATGTGCTAGAAGTGGCCCTAGGGAACACTAGATCAGTTCAGGAAGCACAAATCTCAATCCATAACTCAAGTGGATAAAAAATTGTCATATCTCTTTATAAATCAGAGTAAATTCCATTTTGAAATCCTATCAGTCTAGAGGAAACTTCTAGCTTAGCTATTCTTGGGATTCCTCACTCAGAACTGTGTCCACGTTCTGGGATTTTATATGTACCAGGGCATGGGGGTATGGTCCTCTGATTATCAAGTCATCTTCTCACACTGGTTAATGTTAAGATATCCACTGGCAGCATTTGGGGTCTTAAAAGCTAGCGAGCAGCCATCTAAGATATACCAATTGGTCCCAATCCACCTGGAGCAAAGGAGAATGAAGAACACCAAAGACACAAGGAAAATATTAGCCCAAGAGACAGAAAGGGCCACATAAACTAGAGACTCCATCGGCCTGAGACCAGAAGAACTAGATGGTGCCTGGCTACCACCAATGACTGCCCTGAGAGGGAACACAACAGAGAGTCCCTGATGGAGCAGGACAAAAGTGGGGTGCAGAACTCAAATTCTAGTAAAAAGACCAGACTTAATGGTCTGACTGAGACTGGAGGAACCCCGGAAGACATGGTCCCCGGACTCTCTGTTAGCCCAGAACTGAAACCATTCCCGAAGCCAACTCTTCCAACAAAGATTAGACTGGACTATGGGACATAAAATGATACCCGTGAAGAGAGTGCTTCTTAGCTCAAGTAGATACATGAGACTAAATGGGCAGCTCCTGTCCGGTGGCGAGATGAGGAGGCAGAGAGGGTCAGGAGCTGGTTGAATGGACATGGGAAAATCTGGGGTGGAAAGGAGGAGTGTTCTGTCACATTATAGGGAAAGCAGCTAGGGTCACACAGCAATGTGTGTATAAAGTTTTGTATGAGAAACTGACTTGAACAGTGAACTTCCACTTAAAGCACAATAAAAAAAAGAAAAAAATTAAAAACTTTTGTGCATTAAACACATTTAAGAAAATGAAAAAAAAAAAAAAAAAAAAAAAGAAATAGAAGATATAAAGAAAACCCAGATGGAACCTTTAGAATTAACATTCTAACATTCATGTCATAGAAGTCCCAGAAGAGGAGAAACAATGAGGGGCTGAAAAAAATGTTTGGAGAAATAATGGCAGAAAATTTCCCAAGTTTGGTGAAAGACATAAACCTACAGATTCAAGAAGCTGAGCAAACCCCAAACTGGATAAACTAAAAGAAATCCACACCCATATGTATCATAATCAAATTACTGAAAGCTAAACACAAATAAAAAGTCTTGAAAGAAGCCAGAAAAAAATTATGCATTACTTATAGGGGAATGATGATTCAAATGATTATTAGACACCATGGGAGCCATTATGCTCAAAGGCATTATGCTGAAAGAAAGAGGTTATATACAGTATGACATTCATTTATATGACATTCTCAAAACAACAGAACTATAGAGATAGATAACAGACCAGAGGTTGTCATGGATTAGGCTTGGGGGAAGTGTGACTACAAAGGGTTAGCACCAGGGAGTTTTTTGGGGTGATGGAACTGTTTCCATTCTGATAGTGGTGGTGGTTACACGAATCCATGCATGTGTTAAAATTCATAGAACTGTAAACCAAAAGAAAAAAAGTCATTTTTACTGAATGGTAATTTAAAAAATAAAATTTTAAAAAGTGAGGGCTCTGGAGCCAGAACTGCCTAGGTTGAAATTCTGGTACCACCACTTACTAGCTGTGTGACCCTGCACAAGTTACCACTCCACTGTGCGTCAGTTTCCTTATCCATCAACAGGGACAATAATAGTTCCTACCCACTAGAGGGTTTGCTGTGGTGAAGGTTAAATGAGGTAATACATGTAATGTGCTTAGAACAGGACCTGACACATAATACATATTCAATAAATGTCTATGTCCAGCATAAGGACTGGAGTGTGGGAGACAAGTTGAGAGGACTGAAGAAATCATGTTGTAAATCATTGCTGGATGTATTTGTGTATTTGTAACCAGAGGAAGGATAGCTGATGTGATCTTATATTTTTAAGCCATCCAACTCACCCAGTCCTTCCTCACTTTACTCCTGATTTCCTTCCAGTTTTTATGCAGTTGCTAACCCTTAGGTTGTCTCCATTTTGGCTCTAGGCCTGCCCTTCAGTTCTTTGACTGGTTCTAACATCTCCAAACTAGTCTTTAAGTTGTTCTCAACCTTGGCTGTGGATCAAAATCTCTTGGACATCCTACAAAACTACTAGCCTGGACTCTTAAAAAGTGACAATGGCGTGAAAGACCAGCAAAAAAGGCTGGGGGACTGTTCTAAAATAAAGGAGACTAAAGAGACATGATAACCAGATAAAAAACATGGAGTTTGAATAGGGTAGAGGGGGACAGCTATACAGGCCATTATGGGAATATTTAAGGGAAACTGAATATGAACTGTATATGGAAGAATGTCCTTGTACACATAATTGAGTATTTAGGGGTGAAGTATCATGGTTTCTGCATTAACTTTCAAATGGCTCAGTAAAATAATAACTTTATATAATTATATATACACACCATTTTAGTCAGTTGTGTAGCAGATAGATATAGCAACATGGCAAAATACTAAGTTGGTGAATCTGAATGAAGGGTATATGAGGGCTCATTGTACTAGTCCTACAATTTTTCTGTAGGTTTGAATTTTTTCCAAATAAAAAGGGGTACTAGAAAATTACTTGGGGAAGAGTTTTCAAAATACACATGCCAGTGCTGCAGCCTAAAACTAAGGAATCAGACTCTCCCTGGGCGAGGCCTGGGAAACTGCATTTTAAAAGTTCCTGGGTCCCTGTGAAGGAGAACCACTGTGAGAACTTCGTCTCAGACCCCCCTCTGCCTCCTTTTGGTTCCCTTCCAGACCCAAACCCTGGCACTAGTTCTACTTGGCAATATTCTAGTTGGGCCTGCCCCCGACCCTCTCCTAAAGAGGTGCAGATAGGGAGTGAGGGTGGTGAGAAGAGCAGTGAACTGAGGACAGATCTGGGGCATTCTAGCATTTATCATGTGGGCAGAGAAAGAGGATTCCATGAAAGAGACTGAGAAGGAAGCAACAGGGAAGTATAAAGGAAACTCCAAGAGTACACTCACAGGAGGATAAAAACGTATGACAGATCATTCTAGGTGTGCCTGGTCTAAAGGCTGCATCAGGATGAGGAGAATTAAGTTGCTATATCAGTTCAGAAGTGGACCATCTGGTACCAGAGGAGATTTTCCTGGCAAGCTCCCTCTTCCCTCCATAGGACTGGCTGAAAAAAGACACCTAAAATTTCGACAGGGGAAATTTCTTTACCAGAAGCAAGGTCACTTGGAGACAACTGCTCTCAAACCCCTAACAGGAAGGTTAGCAGGTTAGAGTGTTTGCCTTTACTTCCCCTTCCTGCCAAGTTCTGGGACAGAATTTATAGTTTATTCCCTCCAAACATCTACCCCACTCCAGAGGTTCCTGTCACCTCCTAGATGTGCCTCTTCATTGTGTCAGTGTTACCTGCACTATTTCAGGACTTATTCTGGGAGGTGTTATGTAAAACCACTTCAGGGTCAGAGGAAATACATCCATTTGTCATTGTGTGTGTGTGTGTGTGTGTGTGTGTGTGTGTGTGTGTGTGTGTGTGTGTATGTGTGTGGTAGGGGAGAAGTCTGGAGTCTATTGTTCCTGTTATTCTGGCATCTTTTATTATTTTTTTGATTCATGGTGACCCTACGTGTGTCAGAGTAGAACTGTGCTCCATAGGGTTTTCTTTTCTTTTTTTCCTTTGAATGTTATTTTTATTTTTCCCATACAAAAATTTATACATACATTGTTATGTGACCCTAATTGCTCTCCCCATACTGTGACAGCACACTCCTCCTTTCCACCTCTGATTCCCCATGTCCATTCAGCCAGCTCCTCACCCTCTCTGCCTTCACATCTCACCTCCGGACAGAAGATGCCCATTTAGCCCCTTGTATCTACTTCAGCTAAGAGGCACACTCCTCACAAGTATCACTTTATGTCCCACAGTCCAGTCCAATCCCTGTCTGCAGAGTTGGCCTCGGAAATTGTTTTAGTTCTGGGCTGA
>NW_004443982.1:2775828-2800748 GCF_000243295.1 Trichechus manatus latirostris | reverse complement strand
TCCTATTTTCAGTGTTTTAGCTTTGATTTACTTTTGTGACTTTCCTAACTGGGTTGATATCTGGTTGCTCTGTCCTGTGTTCTAGTTTTGGGTTGTTATCTGATGTTACTGATTTTCTAACTGGAGGACTTCCTTTAGTATTTCTTGTAATTTTGGTTTGGTTTTTGCAAATTCCCTAAACTTCTATTTATCTGGAAATGCCCTAATTTCGCCATTATATTTGAGAGACAGTTTTGCTGGAGATATACTTCTTGGCTGGCCGTTTTTTTTCTTTCAAGGCTTTATGTATGTCATCCCATTGTCTTCTTGTGCATGGTTTCTGCTGAGTAGACTGAGCTTATTCTTATTGACTCTCCTTTTTAGATAACTTTTCGTTTATCCCTAGCCACTCTTAAAATTCTGTCTTTATCTTTGGTTTTGGCAAGTTTGATTATAATATGTCTTGGTGACTTTTTTTTTTGCGATCTACCTTATGTGGGATTTGATGAGCATCTTGGATAGATATCTTGTCATCTTTCACGATAGCAGGGAAGTTTTCTGCCAACAAATCTTCAACAATTCTCTCTGTATTTTCTGTTATTCCCCCGTGTTCTGGTACTCCATTCACTCATACGTTATTCCTCTTGATAGAGTCCCACATAATTCTTAGGGTTTCTTCATTTTTTAAAATCCTTTTATCTGATTTTTCCTCAAAAATTTGGTGTCAAGTGCTTTATCTTCAGTCTCACTAATTCTGACTTCCATTGCCTCAATTCTGTTCCTATGACTTTTTATTCAGTTGTCTAATTCTGAATTTTATTGTTAAGCCTCTGGATTTCTGATTGCTGTCTCTCTATGGATTCTTGCAGCCTGTTAAATTTGTCATTATGCTCTTCTCTAATATTTTTAATTTCCTCTATTTTATGTTCTGTGTTTTGCTTAATTTCCTTCCTAATTTCTTTACGAGTTCTGTATATTAATCTTTTGTATTCTGCCTCTGGTAATTCCAAGAAATTTTCCTCATCTGGGAAATTTCTAGATTCTTTATTTTGGGAACTTGCTGAAGCCATCATGGATTGCCTCTTTATGTGATTTGATACTGTTTTCTCCGAGCCATGAATAAGTTATTATATTTATTTATTTTATGTTTGCTTACTGTGTCCTAGGTTCTTGTTTTATTTTGATATGCCCAAATAAGCTGCTTGTATGAGCTAGTTTGATTATCGGCACCTTTGAAGCTCTAATGTCCTGTCACCGGGTGGTTAGATCTGTTATTAGGTGTGTGAGCTCAGGAGTCCGCTCACTCTTCCTGTATGGATTCAGCTCAGGAGCCCAGGTAGATAGCCACCAAGTGTGTGATGTAGGCTTTCACTTACAGTCCTAGACAGGTATGGGTGATTGGTGTAGGCACAGGCATCTGACTGCAGCAGGGGTATACAAGCTGAGCAAGGCAGGGGACTGACAGCCACCCCTGAGTGTCCAGGAGGAAGCTGTGTCCCTGTTCCCTAGAGCACATAAGCAGGTGGGTTTTGTAGTTGGACTATGAGCACTTAATGCTGTTGGCTGTAAGGACTGGGGGCACCTCTTATTCATGGGCCCCTATTGCCGGTGGCTAGGTGACATAGATGGACCCACCAGTCCTCAGGCCCCTGATGTGGGGAGGTGATGGGCAGAACAGTGTCAAATGTCAAGAACCCACCACTTCACAGCTGAAATAGTTTGAAGTTAGGCTTCTGGCATATACCCTGTTGTACTGCGGCAATGAGGGCCTACACTGTTGAGATGGGCCCATACAAGTCTATGCAGGCGAAAGGCACTCAGAGTCCGTGGATCCCTTATGCCTAGGCCTAGGCAAAGGAGCTGTGCCTACTCTGGGTTCCTGGCTTAGGGGAGCCGGCATTTTATTTCTTCCCCATTTGTTAATTTGTTCACTCTCCAAGGCAGGGAGAATGGCTCCGCGTGTGTGACAGATCCTACTTTTGGCCCAGGGGACTTCGCAATTGCTGAAGCCACTCCGGGACCCAGTGCAGAGCAGGGAGCAGGGAGGTAAATGGGAGAGAGTTTTTTTGCCTAATGGGGGTGTTTTTGATCCACACGGTAGGCTGTATGCAATTACTTATCTTTTGCTGATCCCGGGCTGCTTCTCACTGGTTCTGGGTGGCCGTGTAGACTCTATGGCACTAGATCTCTCCTGGTGCAGAAAACGTGCTTCCCGGACACTGCTACTTGCCTGCCTCACTGCTCACCCCTGAGCTGATCAGGCCTGAAGGGCTCAGGTTTTCATTGTGTCATATCTGGCAACTCCTCGCTGCTTCTGAACCATCTCTCCCTCCCCCTGCCACTCAGTCCGGTTCCTCAACTCTGCCTTTGATGTTCAGGGCTCCCAGATTGCCATATATAATCAATTCACTTGTTTTTTCGGGTCTTTGTTGTAAGAGGGTCCACGGGAAGTGTCTGAGTTCTCGCCATCTTTGCCACACCTCCATTCCTGGCATCTTGATATGGCTGGTGGGAGTGAGAATGGGGACTACAGGTTGTGAAAGAAAGTGCAGCCTTAGGGATGGAAAATGAAAACCTGTCACCCTCCCCTTCACCAACTGGCTCCATCACAGCTTGGGTTTTCCAGGGAGACATAAGGGGCCCACTTCCTCTCCCCCAGCTGCCCCCTAAAAGATGTGTTGGCCTAGGTATGGATAAATTCTTTTGACCATCAGTAAAGTACAGTGAGGCTGGCATTTGAAAAATGAAAAATAAAAGGAAAAACAAAACACCCAGAAATAAACAAAGGAAGTAAAGAACCTAAAGACAGTTAAGCAGCACATTGCTTCCTCCAGTCTGTCCTCTCACAGTGGACGGAGTCAGCATTACAGAATACAAATCTTACCCTGCTCAAAACCTTCAAATGGTTTCTCATTGCCCATAAGAGTAAGTTTAAATTTTTAAACATGTATACAAGGCTCTTCACATTCTGATGCCCGCTGACTTTGCTAGCTTTGTCACCCATCATTTCTCCTTCACACATCCTGTATATACTTCTGCTACCAAATGTCTCTTCAGGCATGCTTCATTAACCTCTGAACGTTTGCACATGTATGGTCACCCACCAGCCACCCAAGTCAAGCATAGTAGTTAAATGTACAGACTCCAGAGTCAGGCTGCCTGGGCTTAATCCCCAGTTCTTATCCTCTTTGCCTCCATTTCTTCAGCTGTAAAATAGGGCAACCAACAGGGGTACTGTGAGCATCAGATGAGAGAATCTGTGTAAAGTTGTTAGCACAGGGCCTGGCAGAAAGTCAGCATGCAATACTTCTTAGCTGTTAACCCAACAAACATTGATTGGCTGCCCAGTAGATGGGAAGCACTTCATATCCACCTATTACAAGCTATTTACAGTCTAGTGGGACGGCAAGCATGTAAACAGGACATTATATAATACTGTGATGCTAGAGCTGTGTGAGCCAGTAGGAGCAACTCATGGGATCCCTCCCTTCTACCCCTTCCTCAGCTGGACTCACCTCAGATTTTACCTCGAATTCACTTGTTAGCCAGGTCCCCCAAGCTCGAGGAAGATAGAAGAAGGTAGAGAATTTCCAACCCAGGGCTGGTATTCAGCCTTCAGGCACTGGTACAGACCTACTGGGTGTTAAAATATCAAAATACTTTTGTACCGTTTAGCTAACGTCTTCAGCACCCCAAGGGTTCCAAACCCATACACACGCTGCTCTGCCCACCCTCGCTCCCCCAGCATTGAGCTTCTTGGGAGAACTGATTGGACATCATTAGGCAACCGCCATTTTCTCCACCAGGGTGCATGCGTGCCAACGTTGTTCTTCTGCTTTGGTTGTCCTCCCATTCCAGCCCCAAAGATTGCGGCCCTGCACCCTGTGGGCAAATGTGATTTCTCCCTCTAGGCCATGAGGCTGCGTTATGAGCATTACCTCTGCCTGCACTTGGGCATATTACCTGCTCTGTGAGTTCCAGTAGCTGTGTCTGCTTGCTTGTTGGGATGCCCACTGCCTTGGGATAGCTTCCGGCCTTTTTCTGGGCCATGACCCGTGCCTGCAATACCCTTTGGAATCCCGTCCAGGTGCACCAGCCTGGATACCTTTCAGCCAGCCATCCACTCCACTCCAGAGGTTTCTGTCACCTCCTAGATGTGCCTACTCCATTCTGTCAGTGTTACCTGTGCTATGTCAGGACTTATCCTGAGATATAACATTATGGATAAGGTCCTGGTGTTCTATGAAATAGTATAGAGTGGGAGCTTTGGAGCCAGACTATTTGTGTTTGAACCCTAACTCTACCACTTCCTAGCTGTGTGGCCTTAGGCAAGTTACTCAGTCTCTCTGGGCCTCAGTCTCCTATCTGCAAAAGGGGATAATAATAGTACCTACCTCATAAGGTTGTTGGGAAGATTCAATGACACACAATGCAAAGCTTAGAAGCATGGGTGGCACATAGTAAAAACTCAATAAATGTTAGACATTATTATTATTTCATATTGATGCTTCAATGGGTGCAGTTTGGCATATTCTTATACATTTTCCCCTAATTGCCTCTTTTGATCTGCGCAACACCTCCAGAGAAGTAGATATGAAACATATTGATTAGTACCCCCATTTTTGAGATGAGGAAACTGACATTCGGCCATAATAAGTAATGTGGTTGTGGTCACACAGTGAGTAAATGACAAGTTTTCTGATTGCCCATTCAGTGTTATTTTTCTCCACCAGGGAACACCGAAATAGGTGGATCATTATCATTCATTCAACAAACATTTATTGAATGGCTGTTATGTGCCAGGCACTGTGCTGGGCACTGAGAATACAACTGTGAGCAAGACAGGTCCCTGAGCTCCTGGATTTACCATTCTATTGGGAGGAAACCAACAATATGCAAGTAAGGACAAAGAGAAAGGACGTATCAGTGATGAAAACAAAACACAATGATGATGTGATGAAAGAGTAACTGGGAGATGGAGTGGTGAAGGAAGGCTTTTCTGAGGAGGAAACTTTCATGACAAGAAGGAATTGAGCTGGAGCCCTTTCTTTCCATCTTGGATATACAGCTGGGATTTGGGAGGGAAGTTCTCATAAAGAGGTGGCTGGGCCACCACAGACAGTGGAGGGAGCAGGAGAGAAGGCTGCAAGGTAAGAGTGGTTCTGAACCCTAAGTCGGAAAGAGGCAGGAAAGCAAAAAAAATCTGTGAACCGTGGAAGGGGATTTTTTCCCTATAGGTATTTATGAAGTTTAAATATATTTTAAAATCAACTTTATTGCAATATATTTTAGATAGACTAACGTAACCAATTTTAATTGTACAGTTTGATGAGTCTTGAGACATGTTTACACCTTTGTAAACACCTCCTCAATTAAGATATAGAACATTTCCATCACTCCAGTATGTTCCCTTGAGACCCTTTGCAGTCAATTCTGATCAGGTATTTTGTAGAAATTTGAGTTTGTCTGATGCTTTTTCATGATTAGGCTGGGGCTATGGATTTTTGGCAAGTATGCCACAGAGGTGATGTGTCCTCATCACATCGTATCAGGGAATACATGATATCAATATGTCTTATTACTGGTGATGTTAGCCTTGATCACCTAATTAAGGTGGTGACTGATGGTTTCCTCTGTTGTAAAGTTACTATTTTTTCCTTTTATAATTAATGAATATCTTGGGGGAGATACTTTGAGACTATCACATAAAGATTTTAATTGGCATTGTATAAGGCCTACATGTTGAATAAGAGAATGTTGTTTTCTTTATTTAGTTTTACCAGTCAGAAGCATGGTCTATTTTTCTGTTTTCCTTTACTTTCCTCATTCATGTTTTATAGGTTTTTTTTTTTTTTAATTAAACATGAGTTATGAATTAATAGGAAAGCAGTGTGCTAGAATGGAGAAAGCATAGTATTTGACTTGAGGCAAGTCTGGATTTGAATCCCAACTCTCCCAGTTTCTGGTTGTATGACCTTGAAAAAGCCTTTCTGAGCTTTTAATTTCTCATCTGTAGAAAGCAGCTAATAGCAAACCATCTCACAAGGTTTTTGAAAGAAAGCATCTAGTACAGGGTCTGCCACTCAGTAAGTGCTCTGGAAATGTCCTTCCTGGCCTCCCTTAATACCCAGGTGTTTAATGTTATTGTTACTATTGTAAATAGACTCCTTTCTGGCTGGGTGGCTCTAGGATATAGGAATTGAATTGATTCTTTTAGATGTATTTTATGTTCTGACTCTGCAGGGATTTTAGTGTATGGGTGGGTGGGGGAGAACTGCTGAACCTTTTGTGCATCTCTGAGGCATGAGGGGAAAGCAACTGGAACTGTTTTAGTGATGGCAAATTCTTACAGCTCACAGTATCTTATATCCTATACCTTTACAAAACTAATTTATTACTTCTGGTATTTGGGGATTTGATTTTCATGGATGTACAAATATATCATTTGCAAAAGTGGCATTTTTTGTTTCTGCCCCACCTATATTTCTACTTGTTACTTATGCTTCTTCTTTCATTATTGAAACTGTCTTAAGTTAGAATTTTAACGGGAATTCTTGTCTGGTTTCTGTTTTAAAGCAGAATTAATCTAATATAATCCTTTGTTTGGAAAGATGTACTCTTACCATGTCAGGCAAGAAAGAAAACACTACAACACCCCCCCCCGCCAATTTTTTAATGTTAAGTTAAACTTTCCTTTCTCCCTTTGTTTTCCTTGCTCCAAATTTTATTTCCCCTTTCCCAAACTCACAAGGAGCCCTGTTGTACGGTGGTTAAGCGCTCGGCTACTAACCAAAAGGTCGGCAGTTGGAACCCACCAGCTGCTCCTCGGAAGAAAGATGTGGCAGTTTGCTCCCATAAAGATTTCAGCGTTAGAAACCCTATGGGGCAGTTCTATTCTGTCCTATATGGTCTCTATGAGTCAGAATCCACTCCATGGCAGTGGGTTTTGGTTTGGTTTTCCTAAACTTATTTGATTTGTTATTTTGTTCCCTTACTAAATTCTTTAGGCAGGGATGTAACTCATTGTTTCTTTTTTGTACTGATGGAGGCTTTAAGAACAACACACTTATTTAAATACTGCCTTGGCAATCTTGCATAAAGTGCTACTCCATAAAATCAGTATTATTAATTTTTCCTTTTTGCCTTATGGTTCAGCATGACCCTGTTACTGATCCTTTAATATAAACTTTCTGGTATTTTGTTCATCATGGATTATTTGAATTAATTTTCATTTTTTAAAATCGCACAATTTTTATCATGATTACAGTTTTTTCGGCATTTCCTTAAATTTTGCACCCGAGGCAAGTGCTTCTCTCCCCTCACTCACCTCTCCCTAGTCCTGGCCTTGCAGTAACCTCTCCGAAAAGTTCTGTTCACAACTCTCTTTTGAAATGGAGGTCTGATGTTCAGAGGCTAAAACTGTCAGAGATATCAAGCCAATTACACCTCCTGCCAGGGGATAATCATGTTTTCCTTCTCTTTCTGCTCCTGTCATCCCTTTCCTAATGCATGCTGGGCTCTCAGCTTAACAGAAGTCCTTGTCAATTTCCAGCTGCTTGCATTGAGCATGGCCACATTGCTATTAGAATGGCTGGGATTGGTTTTCCATTTAGAGAGGTGAAAGGCCAGGGCCCCACCCTCCAGAAATAAACCCCAGCAGCTATTGAGCTCCTCCAGAACCTGTCAGAGCCCCCTGTGGCCCAAAGCATTCCTTTCTCTACTGGAGTCTGTCAGCTCTGGCAAAAATCAAGTTTCCTCACCCCAAACTTACCTCATCCACACAAGTTTCCCTGAGAAATTATGGAAAAGAAACTCATTCTTAGACTACTCAAATATCAGAACTGGAAGGATCTTTAGAGACCATTTTGCCCCAACTCCCCTCATTTAACAGAACTTATAACTTCCTTTGCTCTATTTCCACGTTCCAAAGAATCCCCAAGACTGTCTCATAATAAAAATCAGGAGCAAGGCAAGAGACAAGTTAATCAAGGAAGTAAACTACTATGGGACCCAGCTGTGCTCAAGGAGGGCTGAGTCATCAGAAATGCAGCTCTGGCCTCAGGATTTATTTACTGAGGATTTTCTTCAAGGACAAAGAGAAGGATCTGTGGTGAGTCAACTCCAAAGCTTTTCATGGGAGGGATGGGGTGCAACTGGAAAAGCTTTGATTAGCTTTCATCCGGGCTGCGGAGTTTAGAAGATCCTACTTTGAAGGGGTCCGCCTTTAATTCTCTGTATCTTACTGGTCCAGGCATTGTTGAAAAGTTGGAAAAGTCACCTTAGTGCCTCTTACCTCCCTCAAAAGATGCCTCTCTGGGTCACATACTCAGAGGATCTCACTTGCAGTTCTGAAAAGGGAGCACTCGCAACTGTGTTAGGTGAGCTTTGAGAAATACAGCTTCCTTTTCATATCTACATTCATAACAAGATTCACCCTGTCCAGTTTAACCTCTAAATCGTGTGAGGGTAATTTTTAACTACATTTTACAGATGAACAGGTTCAACACTTAGGTCACTGCCTAAGGCCATGCAACTATAAGAGGCAAAGCTTTGATGTTAGAGTCCAGAAGGACACCACATCCTGTGCTTGCCACAGCACCTAAGCCACAGCACCTCATGGGTGCTAGGGCATGCCATGAGAGCACACCGGGTCTATAGCAGACGGGCTAACAGAGGGCCACAGGGTTGAAACCACTGTCTTGACCTGATTTGTAATGAATTCTAGCATCATGACTGACTTCTGGGAAGCATACAACAAATCTAGGAACTTAGTGCTAGCCCCAAAGTTCACAGGGTAAACAAACCCAAAGAGGACATTGGGGCTTACATAGGATTGCTTCAAAGAATTCACCATCCTGTAGCTTTATGTTGTCAGAAATTTTTTTTTCCAGGCTGGTGGAAGACAAGGAAATCTTATCAGTTGAAGGAAATGACTTATAAGGGAGCTTTATTCACACACGAGGGAGGATCAGATCCCATCGTAGTTGTGGGTAGTATTTAGCCATGTGCAGTGAACACTGCGGATGTGTGTGGCAAGTGGGGGGGCAATGTTCGTGGGTAATATACTTTCTTCAACTTGTTTTTGCTCTAAGGTAGCCCATCTGCATACTCTTCTAGCAAAGATTAAGAAAGCTGCATCCTTGGGATTAGAAAGGGCATTATCAAGTTAGGTGTGCAATGTTGGGAGAAACAGGGAGGTTACAGGAGCAAAACACTAAATAGTCTGTGAATTGAGATTATCTGGACAAGCCAGATTACCTAAGGATTTGGACATGGGGTTACATCCATGTGTCTTTGGTGCTCAGGAAATAACTCAGGGTGAGATCTGGACACAAGTCCAATACTATATCACCAGTCTTGGCAATCGAACCCATCCCCCTCCCATGCCTCAGATATATCTAATCAAGAAAACAATCACATATTTTTTTGGAGTTTTTTTATTCATGTTCTTGCCCAGCTTTTCAAACACCCGGTATTTGCACAGTGCAGCCACTCAGATGCATTTGGAAATACAATCGTGTAGCGTGCAGTTCACTGGCCTGATGGTGGGGTGCTCTGGCTGGGAGGGAATGCTGCTGGCGGGAGTACAATGGGAAGGAGTTGAAGGAGTTGTTAGCTCACAGGTTAGTGAGCAGCCAGTCTAGCAGTTGTTTTCTAGCCATGTTTCCCACGGCTTCGTCCAGTTGTCGTTCCTTGGCAAACTTCATGACCTCTTGAAGAAGATCTCCTACACTGTACCCCTTCTCTGCTGCCTTAGCAGAAACTTCAGGAAGCTGTGGAGAGAGCAAGGCTAACTTGTGCCACCTGATGGTTTTGGAGGAGGGACCCATCTGGACCCACCCCCCCAACCCCAATGATTCTACATTAGAATCAAGAGTGTCACAGAGCCAGGACTGGAGGCTGTTGACATGGCTTTCCTTTGTCCTTGACCCTCCCCAATGACATAGATCAAAATGCCAAGGGTACTTTCTTTTTGAGCCTCAAAAACAAACTCTGAAATCAATTGTGTTCGCTAAATATTTCTCATCAGGGACTTCAGCTAGTCTGTGCTGATTGTTAGGTAAAGGTTTGGGGTGGCCATTTCCCCACCTCCTTAAAATATCAGTATTTGATTTCTCTGGAATCCATCTAATGCAGCAAATGCCGCCGTGGGATATTTGTGTGTGTGTGTGTGTGAGAGAGAGAGAACTTGCATATCTTGCCATGTGTATGAATGCTGGCCCCTATGGGATATGGAGAGCAGGGCCCAAACTAGCGTGAGGCAAGTGAGGCACCTAGGGCATAACATTTAAGAAGGCATCACTCTTACTTGCCTCTAGGTGCCCCACTTGCCTCATCCTAGTCCCTGCCCTGCTGAGGAGACTGTGCTGTCTGTGAGAATGATGAATAGAAGTTCTCTGGAGACAGCCGGAGCAGTGGGCACTGAGGTTCCCAGTTAAGGTACTTTGGGAGCTTTGATCTACACATCTGAAAGAAAGAGGGAGGGAAGGAAGAAGAAAGAGCAAAACGGAGAAGATTAAGACAACTTTTAGGGTCTAGTACGCGGCTTATTTTCTGCAAGTCTCCTGCTCTACTGGAAAACTGAAAATAGAAAGGAAGCAGCAATTACCTTTTACTAGTTGTGACATGAGCTTCTTTGTGGTTAGTGTGAGTTTGAGGGAGGAACACAGGGAAAATAAGACACTAAGTTTAAGCTGTTTCTGGCAGGCCAGAGAAAAAATGGTCCATGAAACTTTTATCACCACAGGGAGAAGGAAGGAGCTTCTTTTTTCTCTAGTCCTTTGGGGGCCTTAAACCTCAAAACTTAAGACTTGAAAATGATCCCCCCATATTTTACCAAATAGTTTGTTGAAAGGGTCACTAATAAAATGAGCATATCTCACTCTCCTCAGCATAGGCCTGAGGTGTGCACAGCCCCACTTAGCTTGTGGTTCACCACTTTTGTGTGTATGATATCAACAGACTTGAAAAAAATTGGACCAATTTTGTGCTCTGAGTACAGGCCACCCACCCCTCCCTCTCCCCCACCCATTCCAACCTTCTTTCTGTGTCTTGTTGCATTGCTTACCTTCTCCAGTTGTCCATCATCATCTCCCATGAAGTAGAGCATGGGCACGTTAAACTGGGAGGCTGCAATCCACTGCAGGACAGCCTGGAGCTGCTTCTGCAAGCTACTTGTAGAGCACTGATTATTGACAATGACTTCAGGCCCAGGCGTGTCTTGATAGTTCTGTGACACCACAGCATCATGACCACATCTGGAGCTACCAGCCTGGTAATTGGGGTTATTTGCCAAGGCTGCCTGTTCTTCTAACTCAGCAAGGGCTGCCCCATTGTTGCTATACTTAGCCATGATAAGGCACAGCTTCATCACAGATTCTACCAGTTGATCTATAAATTGCCGGTTCATTTGCTTCATCCCACTGATAAAGTCAAGTTCTTGATTTTCCTGGCATTGTTCTTCCCCTCTGTCAGGCTTCTTGGACATGGAAGCAGCTTTAGATGTCCTGGACTCAGAACGCTTGTTCTCACCTTCAGATAGATCATCACAGTTGAAGGGGCTTTCACTCAGCAGCTTCTGAATCAGCATTAGAACGATGTTTGACATATCCAGCTTCTGAGAGTCCAGCTGTTGATTCTCCTTTAGAGAGGTGGATGGTCCAGGAACTCCACGAGATTCTAGATGTTTCATTGAAAGTGCTTTGGCACTTTGGCCACTTCCACACTTCTCATACTGGGCACTTTGAGCCATATAGCCCATGGTAGAACCGGGAGAGTCATCTTCAAATGAATCTTTGCCCTTGGCCTGCTGGGTCAGATGGTACTGGATCAGCATAAGGGCAGAGACAATCAGGTCCTTTGCCAGTGAATCTGTGGAAAGGCTGAGTTTTTCTTTTTTTTCCTCTTTATTGGAGCATAATTTGCTAGCCACCTTGCCTTGGTTTCCTTGCTTTTGGTTCCACATGGTCAGGCTCTCCTTGAGGATATGTTCACTGACTTTTTCAGCACTGGTCAACGACTTGCATTGTTCTGGTTTCATTTTGCCTTTATCTTTCCCCTTCATTTCAGCTTTCATGGCTGAGAATTCAAGACTCTGGTTCTTGCATTTGGGATCATGGGACCCAGCTTTCAAAGATGCATATGACAGACTCTGAGACCTAGTCTCCTTCTTCTCACCAAGAAGGGCACTTACCAGGCGCTTCAGCATGGCCTCCATGATGTCTGCAGCATTTTGTTTCCCCTGGTTGAACAGATTCCTCTTAACAGCTGAGACAAAGTCTGAGTCAGTCATCAGGACCCCAGTAATATTATGCAGGTTCTTCATGCAGGAATCAATCAAATCAGACACAATTTCCTTGGTGTGCTTCAACAATACCCTCTTCAGGACCACGCAGGCTGGAATTGGTTTCCCAGAGCTGTGCACTTTCAAGGTCTTCATAACAGAGACCATCATGTCAGAGGCCACCTGGTTCGCATAAACCATGAGCCCTTTGCTGATAGAATCTGCAAATTCTTTGCTATCTCTGTGGCACATCTGTTTGTCTCCACCCTTGTTCTTGTTGGACAATTCACTATACAGAAAGGTTTTCCGGCCACCTTCCCTGCCCTCTTCCCCAGTGCCCCGCATTTCTGCAGAGGTCACTTCCACAGCATCATGGGCCATTTCAGAAGCGATCTTGCTCACAGCACTGCGGGGGCTGTTCTTCCCTTTGTCACCAGTTTGGGGATAGATTGAATGATGAAGGCATTTGCTTCCTCCTTCCAACTTCTCCTTGATTTCCTTACGGGCCATCTGGATTACTAGAGAAGATAGTCGGTTGACATAGAAGGAAAGGTCATCCATAGAACATTCTCCGTCAGGGGATATAACTGCCCTCTGAGTGCTGGGAGATTTGGCTGGAGGAGTTGAAGGGCTCTGGTTATTGTTGGTGTTTTTGGCTGCTGCCATTTCTAGACGTAGGCTTTGAGGTCTGTTGCCCACACAATCCATGTTCAGTTGGTCAGCGTAGACACTGTAGCAGTTCCCATAGGGTAATTTGTGATATTTGCCCTCTGTGTCTCCTACTTTATGCTTACAACTAGAGGCTGAGGGGCTCAGTGCATGCTGGAAACCCAAGGCATACTTCTGGAGATCATTGAGAAGCCAATTGAGGACACTTATGGGATCAGAGGGAGCTTGTTTGAAAAGGCACACAGATCCCTCCGTCTAAAAAAAAAAGAACACCTATCCATAAGAGTTTGGGGAGGTTGCTTCTTTCCCTTATTTTATTTAGAAGATAAATCTAAAATGCACAGATTAGTGATTTGCCCCTTTAGAATTTGTATGGGAACATAGCATACTTACAATTATATCCATTAATGCACATTCAAGCAGAACTGGCAGCAACACAAGCTATCATTCTCAGAGTATATATATTGGTACACTTTATAGACAAGTGCTATCATTGTCAATTCATGTATGTGTGCTCATCTTAATATGTGTCAAAAATCTGTGAAAATATCTTTTGTTTGTGTATGTCAGTGCATGTAGGAGTGCATCTATGTGGATGTGAATGTGTACATAAATGCATGTTGCTTCCTGAGAATTGATGCATGCGTATGAACCAAATTGTGTGTATAATGATGTAGGTATCTCAATATATCAATTTATTTGTGAGAATGTGTCAGTCTGTATTGTTAATGTGTGTGAAAATGTGCCAGTGTGTGTATATGTGCATATGCATATGTCAGTGCACGTGTGACTATGTGTAAGCATGTGTAATAATGTGTTGACATGGCTACTCATTGTATATGTCTACTGTATAGGCCTATATGTGCATGTTATTGTGTATATGTGTACATGTATGTGAATGTCACAATAAGGGCATGTATGTCATAACATGAGCATGTCTCTGATTATGTAAATGAGTATGTCAATTTGAGTACATATATATACATATATGGAAACCTTGGTGGCGTAGTGGTTAAGAGTTTGGCTGCTAACCAAAAGGTCGGCAGTTCGAATCCACGAGACACTGCTTGGAAACCCTGTGGGGCAGTTCTACTCTGTCCTATGGAGTCGCTATGAGTTGGAATCGACTCAATGGCAATGGGTTTGGTTTTGGGTTTTTTTATATATACATATATAAATCAATTAGCATGTATCATGCAGCTATGAATGCATTTATATATGTTAAAGCATACATTCACATATTAACACACACATTCTTTACTATATTAATGAATATGTGTGTTAAAATATGAATATGTGTACATAGGTGATTCTATAATGACTGTGTATGTCAATAAACTGGGTACCAGTTTATGTTATGTTTATATGTTATGCCAATACTTAAGAATGTGTGTGTCAGTGTTGCATATATATGGCTTTATGTCAATGTGTGTGTCAATGCATACAAACAAGTGTGTTAATGAATATGTTCAACTTTTGAGTCAGAATCGTCTTGATGGCAATTAGTTTGGTTTTTATTTTTTGGTTTGAATAAATTTTATGTGTGTATGTCACATGATTGTGTATGACCATGTATGTCTTTACATATGCATGTATATGGTAAGTGTGGATGCATGTATATTATAAGTGTGTATTACAGTACCTAGGGATCTCTCATGGTGCAGTGGCTAAAGTGCTTGGCTGCTAACCAAATGGTTGGTGGTTCGAACCCACCAGCCGCTCCGTGGGAGAAAGATGTGGCAGTCTGCTTCCCTAAAGGTTTACAGCCTTGGAAACCCTATGGGGCAGTTCTACTCTGTCCTATAGGGTCGCTATGAATTGGAATCGACTCGACGGCAATGGGTTTGGTTTTTGGTTTATTACAATACCTGAGTATGTATGCAAGAATGGCAAGATTCTGTTTTGAGTAGGTACCTGGAAATCAGAAGAGGGCATTCTGAGCCTCTGTGATTAATCCCATTATTAGATACCTGGGCACTAAATTTATTGTTGCCTTGAATTTAGACCCGTGTTCTCTAGAATGTTATAGTATTCATATTTATGGACCTGCTTGACAATAGTCTTCTTACCATTTATGAATCAGAGTCCTCAGACTCAACATTGGGCTTTGGGAGTTAGAAGGGGTGGAATCTCAGAAGCTAAGTATACCTTAGACTGGTCTCGCTTCTCAGTATCTTTGATCACGATAATCTCTTTCTCTTCCAGATTCTCCAGGTTTAAGTCACCTTCTGAGCTGGAACCAGTAGCATCCTATGGAATTAAGGGGCAAGAGTCTTACAGACAGTTGCTTTTTGAGATTTCTCCAAGTTGCCCCACTCCCACCCCAGGCTACCACTTCTAGGCATGAATTTGATGTCTCCTAGCATCCTTCTTCTTCCTGCAGGAGAGGTAGACTTCCCCTCCTAAAGGCTTTCACAGAGCCATCAGTCTCAAGAACCATATTCCATTAATCATCAACCTTTTGGACAGGTTTTTTCTTTTACTTTTCTGGCATACTTAATTATTTCAACCCTATCAGCAACTAAAGTGGCTTCTGAAATAAGACTTGGTATCAAGTGTGGCAGTAAATTATGAACCAGGGATCCTGGGCTCATGAGAATGATGGTTTTCCACCTGAGTCCCCTCCACCTTTCCACCCTCTGCCACACCCGTACTCTTTCCTCATGCTGTTAGTGATAACCCTCTCAGCAGTCTCCCACATGTTCCAACTTCGAGGGGAGCAGAGAATACTCACCTTAGCATCTTTATCTTCCACATTCAGGGTGGACACATCGACAAAGCATATCTACATCAAATTAGGAAGAGGGTGAATTTAGAAAATCTTTAGAGAAAAGACCACAATTTTTCCTTCTGGGGGATGATAACAGCACCTACCTCATAGGATTCTTGTGAGAATTGACTGATATAATGCATGTAAAGCTTTTTAGCAGAGTGCCTGGCACATAATAAGCACTCAATAACCATTATTATTATTGTTAGGCAGACAGACTATTAGCATTATTATATTTCCTAAATGAGGATACCAACTTGCTAGAGAGAGGCCCAAAGTACAACACTCACATTTTATAGGTAGGAAAACTGAAAAGGGAAGTGGCTTGCCCAACTGACACAAACTCAAAGGTGGAGCCTGGATTAGAACTCAGTTTCCCTGGCTCCCAGTTTAGGGCATTTTTTACTAGTGTTTCCAAAATTGTGGTATTTTTACTACTGATGATACAGAAGATTTTAGGTGGTACGTAGTTATACATTTCTGTGTTTAATAGGTGCATTTTTTCTGCGCATTAGGGAAAGTATATTCTAGAAAAGAACATGGAACTTGTGATATGGATAATATTGCTTAGGGTGATGGTAATTTTTAAAATATAAGTCAATTTTGAAATGATTGAAAAAATACATATTAAGTAAATAATAGTATGGGTGGTACTTGAACATGATAAAAATTATGAAGTACTATGCAGATGACTTGAATTTTGGGAAAGAAAGCATGAAGTACTATGCCCTCCTGAGGGAGTCCACTTTAATGTAACATACTGGTAGCTAGGTGACATTATGATGTCTTAAAAGGTATTAGGTAATAGGGCTTGGTAACTAGGCAACCACCACTCCTACTTCCCCTCAGTCTCCCTCCTAGTCTTCCTTGTCTATTTCCATTACATCACTCCTCACCCTGCCCCTCCCTTGATTTATCCCTATGTGATGTGTAAGCATATTGGCCCTGGAGACCTTATAGAGCTTGGTTGCTTGGAGAAGTCACAATATCCCCCTCTGTTAGTCTATACTAGGCCCCAGGATGTCTATGGGGATCCATATGCTAATCCTTTCCACTCCTTGGTAAAACTAGTTTTTTTATCTTACCACTTTTCGGTCCTGATCTTGCTGTCCTGTTGGGCTGTAGAGATCTACCTTGCACACGCCCCTGCGGCTGTGTAACCAGTCAATATCATCAGACATCTGGAAGGAGAAAGAAAGAGATCTGAGAGGCTTATATATGGTTTTTAGTAACTTGTTCAGTTTGAGTAAGAATCTCTGAAACCTGTATCTGTATTTCATATATAGGTTTAGGCTAGGTATTGGTGGAGTGGGGGAACAACACTCTGAAATGTTTGAACTTTGGCAAGTCACGCTCAGGATCATTATCTTTTTTTATTTGTTTGTATCAAGCTTTGGAGCAGTTTACAGGATCATTATCTTTTAGTAAAATCCATGGTTTTCTTTAATTTAGACTCCCAACACCCAAAATTTGGACCCATGGGGTATCATATTGACTTGGGAGAACTTTTTTTTTCAGGAGAATGGTAGGCTGGGAAGCAAATTTTAAGAGTGGTGAGCTGATAGCTTCTGATATCAGAAAGCCATCTCCCAGCCAGCCAATGGCTATTTAGGATACAAACAGATCAAAGGGCAGTAGCCAATCAATAGTTAGCCTGCCTGTTTCCAGGGTCAGTGCTCTATTTATCCAACCATTCTTCCCCTGTCCAACCACTCAATCAGGTCTAGAGACTGTGGGAGATAAAATGTATTCATTTACTTCTTCCCAACCCTACTAAATCTTACCTGTTTCCACTTTTCTCTACCCACTCTTGGGTACCTTCAAAAATCCCCTGTAATTTAATTCTAGCTAACTCCAGTTCAACTAGTCTTTCTCATTACAGTAAAGAAGGTGAAATTAGGTAGTTATCTATAACACGTATCACTGATAGCCATTGGAAAAGACTAAGGTCAGTGCCAGTACAGTAAGTTTTTTTTTACAAAAACATAGAAGACTCCAACATCACCAAGTCTAATAGCCACAAATATAACCAAGAGACAAATGTCTAAGGGAAGATCAGAGCCTGATCCCATAGGATTAAGTTTAATTTTATTTTAGAAAGAAGTAATCTCTGTCAATTCCCTTCAACCCTTCTGCCACCTCCCACTTGAGCCTTGGGGCTAAAAGTAAAAAAACAAAATGGCGGAAGCCACAGACTGATTTTTTTTCTGTTTAACAACTCAGATTTATGCTCAGGAAGACACAATTAAAAGCTCAGTAAAGTTGTTTTGGTATCTGTGGCTTGAATTTGATTTAAAAACATTAACAAGAGAAACCTTTTTTGCCAAGTATTGGAGGGCTATCAAATTCTTCTTTCCCTGTAAGTATCCTTTCCCTCAACTTCCTTCAAAATTTACACCTTTTCCCTCCTACTCTCCAAAACAGTCTCTCTCTCTCTTTCTCCCCCTCTTCCTTCTTCCCTCCCCCTTATTCCCCTCTCCCTTTCTTCATGCCCTCTTTGTCTTCCTCCCTCTTTTCCCCCTCTCTCCTCTCACTCTCTCCCTCTCATTCCCCTTCTCTCCCCTTTTATTCTTTCCTCCCTCCTTCTCTGCCTCCCTCCCTCCCCTTCTCTCTCTCTCCATTATCCCCCTTCTCTCTTCTCTCTCTCATTCTCCCTTTTCTCCCTCTTTCCCTGCCTCCTTCCTTCCTCCCCTCTCCCTCCCTATTCTCTCTTTTCTCCCTCCTCCCTTGCCTCCCTCCCTCCCTCCCCCTTCTTTCCCTTCTCTGTCTCTCAACATTTTTATAACAGTTACCCTCTGATGGCTATCCTTTGACACAGTAATACTAAACTTCCATCCTTTACCATCTCTGCCACCCCCTCAAGATCTTTTCGGGCTCTTCCTTCAAGAATATCTGTGAATTCTTGAAAAAGTTATAGAAAAAGGCTTCCCACACCCTCAGAAGAGGGAGTTACTTTTTTTCAAAAGTTAGAGAACATTAGCCTAGAAAAAAAGGAAGACTTAGAAGTCCCTCATATAATTTGGATACAGCCTCAGTCTAAGTCCTAAAGAACTGTAAAAAATAAAATCTTTGAACTTATTACCTTGATAATGAAGTTCTTTTAGATTTGGCTGAAAATGCGCCACCCAGAAGGGAGATGTGCCCCTTTAGATGGAACTGGGCAGTGCCACGTTCTTGGGCACCTGCTGCTGGCTGCCACCCCCGTCAGCTGTTGGACGTGACTAGTTGGCCAGGCCTTTGCCTGCTGTTATCTGACCCTGAGGTATGACAACAGAGTTTGTTGTGTCACAATACCTGACTCTAGCAACCTCAGCAAGGGCGTGGCAGGTTGGCAAGCTCAGTAGCATGTTCACGTCAAAAGTCCTTCATCTGCTGAAGGAGAAACTTCCTGTTTGTTATTTCTAGGAGGTGACACATATTTCTTTCACATTTTCCACAGCTCTTAATCCCTGGAGATCTGCTTTATCTTTCCTCTTCCTGCTAGACCTCAAGAATAATCTGGTCATATTAGAATGCACAATGCCATCTAGAGCAGCTTCTCTTAACCATACTAAAGTGAAAAATTCAATAGCTATTCTGAACATCTAGGCAGTTTGGTGGGGTCTGTATTTTCCACATACAGAATTACTACCAGTCTTTGTGAACAAAACAATAATAATTTTCAAATCTTAGCTTATTTATCTTTGGGTTTCCCAGTAGAGAATCAGAGTTATGTGGCAAGAGATCCTTCGCTTTATGTAGAAACAGAAATGTTGATCAAAATAATTTCTTGCTATACTGAATAAAGTTATGAAAATAGACAGTTGGGAGCTACTTTAGTAGCTTCTGTGGCCTCATTTCACCATTAAGACACTCCCTTAACGGTAAGACAGTACACAATACTGGGGAATCCAGCACAACTTGTCCAAGGCAAGGTCATGGAAGCTCCATAGACACATCCAAACTCCTGAGGGACTGAATTACTGGGCTGAGGGCTGTGGGGACCATGGTCTCAGGGAACATCTAGCTCAATTGGCATAACATAGTTTATAAAGAAAATGTTCTATAGTCTACTTTGGTGATCAGCGTCTGGGGTCTTAAAAGCTTGTGAGCAGCCATCTAACATACTCCACTGGTCTCACCCCATTGGGAGCAAGGGAGAATGAAGAAAACCAAAGATACGAGGGAAAGATTAGTCCAAAGGACTAATGGACCACAACTACCACAGCCTCTACCAGACTGAGTCCAGAACAACTAGATGGTGCCCGGCTACCACTGACTGCTCTGACAGGGATCACAATAGAGGGTCCTGGACAGAGCTGGAGAAAAATGTAGAACAAAATTCTAACTCACAAAAAAAGACCAGACTTACTGGCCTGACAGAGACTGGAGAAACCCCAAGAGTATGGCTCCCAGACACCCTTTTAGCTCAGTAATGAAGTCACTCCTGAGGTTCACCCTTCAGCTAAAGATTAGACAGGCCCATAAAACAAAACGAGACTAAAGAGGCACACCAGCCCAGGGGCAAGGCCTAGAAGGCAGGAGGGGACAGGAAAACTGGTAATAGGAAACCCAAAGTCAAGAAGGGAGAGTGTTGACATGTCGTGGGGTTGGTAGCCAATGTCACAAAACAATACGTGTACTAATTGTTTAATGAGAAGCTGGTTGGTTCTGTAAACCTTCATCTAAAGTACAATTAAAAAAAAACAGACACTCCCTTAACTAGTCAAAAAGAAGTCAGAGGTTTTATACATCAAAGGACTTTATCAACAAAGTGAAAAGGCAACTTACAGATTGGGAGAAAATTTTCGGGAACTGTATATCAGATATGGGCCTAATATCTAAAATATACATGTATATAAAACTTCTACAATTTAACAACAAAAAGACAAACAACCCAATCAAAAAATGGGCAAAAGACTTGAACAGACATTTCACTAAAGCAGACATTCAAATGGCCAACAAGCACATGAAAAGATGCTCAACATCATTAGCTATTAGGGAGATGCAAAACAAAACCACAATGAGATATCACCTCACTCCCATTAGAATGGTAATGATTAAAGAAAAAGAAAAAGAAAAAAAACGTGTTGGCGAGGTTGTGGAGATACTGGAATCCTTATCCCTTGCTGATTGGAATGTAAAATGGTGCAGCCATTGTAGAAAACACTTTCCCGGTTCCTCAAAAAGTTCACACCATGTGACCCAGCAATCCTAATCCTAGGTATATACCCAGAAGAAGCGAAGGCAGGAACACAAAGAGAAACCTGTACACCAATGTTCGTTGTGGCACTTCTTACAATAGCCAAAAGGTGGAAACAACCAAAATATCTATCAACAGAAGAATGGATAAACAAAATGTGGTGTATACACACAATGGAATACTAAGGCATAAAGAGAAATGACACAAATGAACCTTAAAAACATCATGCTGAGCAAAATAAGTCAAGTTGTGAAAGGACAAATACTGTATGATCTCACTTATATGAAATAAGCAAATATATAGAAAGCAAAGATTATTAATGGTCACCAGGGGTGGGATGGGAGGGAAAGGGGAAGTTTTTGTTTGAGAGACATTGAGTTTGTGTTAATGGCAGCGGAATATTTTAGAAAAGGATAGTAGTAATGGTGGCACAACATGAAAAATGTAATCAATGTCATTGAATTATAAATGTGGAAGTTGTTGTGTTGGCGAATGTTTTGGTGTGTGTGTTTTCACAACAACAACAATAAAAAAGGCAAAGGATACCCCTACCTTTGTAGTATCAGAGTAGACTATTACTGAGGACCTTTGAATGATTTTTTTTTTGGCAATTTGGATGCTGTGATGACACTGCCAGTCTGATGTTGCTTCTTTCTTCAACCCTCCATACTCTCCTAAAGCCTTGACCACCAGCTGGTACCAGAACTTCTACTTCATGACATCACTGTTTCTATAGGGAACAGTGACCACACAAAGCTGGGGGCTCTGTTTTTAAAATTTTGGTTACGGGCTCTGTTATTAAAATTCTGGTTACTCTAAATGGTCCATTATGGCCAGTGCTAGATTGTTGGCTACAGTAGTTTTTAGAGAATCATCCATTACGCTTTGAGATGTTTTCAGTTTAGCCCCAGCTTTGAAATATTAGCCTACAACCAAATGACTCTTATTATGCCCAAATCTCGTCTTGTCTTCTCCTTGTCCTTTTCCCACATTTCGACTTTAACCTCGTGCATGTGAATAAATGATCTGAATAAAAAATCATTTGAGATAACCCCTAAATAATGTAGTTTCATATTCTTGGTTCTACCTCCATTTCTTCTCTTGCCTGTTACCCCTGATACTGCATGTCTTAACCCTGCTGTACACTTTTGATTCTGTTCATGGTGATTAGCTAAAATCCACAGTATGGGACCTATTTTTCCTATACCACCCTTCTGTCAGGGGAAACTTTTGATAATTAAAAAAAAGCTGGAGCGCCTGTGTCCTGTGTCTGGAACATCTCTGTGGAATAAGAAGTAAAGAAATAAAATGTTTATGTATTTACCTAGCACAGGAACATATATCCCTAAGATTAAAAAAAAAAAAAAAGGAAAAAGCTCATGTCTCCTGGCTCAGAAGGGAACAACCATGATCCAGGCCTGGAAAATGTCTTATGAAATCCCCAAATGACAAAGAGAGAACTGCTATGGATGATTAGAACCCTACCATGGCACCCCAATTCTGTCATCCTGGAGCCTAACCAGGAGCAGACAAGAGCAGCGTTTGGACAGAAAACTAACGAATAAAATGTAAGGAAAGACTCAAGGCAGGCATGATTCAGTCATAGGTTACAGTGTATCCACTGCCTCTTTGTTCTCTTGAACTGTTAAAGCTCTCAAACTGGCCTGTACTGAGTAGAAGTGGGAATTGATGGGGTTAAAGGGCTGTTCGAAAAAGAATATGCTGCATTAGTGTATGAAAAGTATGCGCTTAGGTTAGCCTTTAAGAGTCAAACATAGAGATGTTGAACACAAAAGTCTTGGCATCATTTTTTTTTTTCTATCACCTTCCGTTTTCTAAACTTGTTTATTCTACCCAAACATCTTCATCTCTTCCATAACAACTTGTGAGTAACAGTACCAATCAACCCTTTAAATATGCTCTCAGTTTGCATTTGGTTTGAAAGTGCTATTAAAATAATAAAAATGGGATTTGTGTTTGCAATGTGTTTATTATGAATAATGACAAAAAGCCTTCATTAAATCACTGTTTGCCTGTTAGTCCTACTGAATGTCTTCCAGCCTTAGATTTACCTAACTTAGTTTATTTGATGACACTGTGATCGTTTAGAAAATGGGCAGTGATGCCATCTTTTATTGTAGACCAATACGGTTGAGAATTACACTTATTTTTCTCCTGAATTCTTTTCCAGCCATGAGAATGCACAATATCATTGACAGCAGCTTCACTCAACCATACTAAAGTGAAAAATTCAATAGTTATTCTGAATGAACATCTAGGTGCTACATAATGACTTCTGCCAAGTCTTTATGTCTGTATTGTGCATAGCTGTTTGTTTCTGAGTGATTGGAAGAAGGAAGGGAGAAAATAAAAGACTTAAAAAATCTATAAATATTCTCATGTTTTTTTTTTTTTTTTATTTCAGGGGGCAGCTGTTAAAAGGAAAGTGAACTTTTAAAATTTGCTGGAGGTTCCTTTTAAGTAGGAGCTTAATTAGGCAGACAAGGTCTGTTCTAATGCATTGTTTTTTAAAATGACTTACAGCTATTTTTGAGGGGCAGGCTTTGGTTGGCAGTGGCCATGTCCGGTTAGGCTCCTCCCTCTTATAATTGTGAACTTTCCCTCCTCTGACTTCCTAGAGCATTTGCTTATTGTCTATATAATTCATCTGACATTTACTAGATCTGGCTTTGAGAGTTAACTTTTCCTATTCTTGATTCACCTACACGTTAAGCCTGAAGGGTAGATTCTCTGTCTCTTATTGTATCTGCCACAATATTGGGCACACAGCTGGACTGAATAAACAAATGATGGTTTCAGAGTTTCAGGCAGGACACCTAATTCAGAAGACACAGATTCATGGGATCTGTAATAATGACAAAAAACATGGTTAGCTATCTGAGTCGGCAGGCCTCTTCCTGGAGCAATAATTCTCACACTTTAGTTTGCATCAGAATCACCTGCAGGGCTTGTTAAAACAGATAGTTGGGCCCCATCCCAGAGGTTCTATTCTGTAGATCTGGAGTGGGGCCTGAGAATATGCCTGGTACTGTGTTTTACATGTATTATCTCATTTAATTCTCACACAATTTTATGAAAGGGGTAATATTTTAATCTTGATTTTATAAATAGGTAGCTACAGCGCCGAGAGGCCAATAGCGGCGGTAGGGCTGGATCAGGCACTAGCCACTTCCGTCATCTTAGAGTGTGTGTGTGTGTGTGTGTGTGTGCGTGCGTGCGTGCGTGCGTGCGTGCGTGCGTGCGTGTGTGTGTGTGTGTGTGCGTGCGCGCGCGCGGAGAGTTTTTTCTTCTCTTTCTTACAGGGTTAGGAGGTCCAGAAGAGAAATTCCCTGAGAAAAAAGTATAGAGGGTACCTCCTATCTTCTGGCCCCATTGGTGGTTTCGAGTCTGATTGGACCTAGTGCTGATCTGTTATCTCCCTCAGCTGGTCAGAATCGTGAGGTCAGTCAGACCGCCTCTGGCATCAGTTTTTCTGAGGCGGTTATTCCGAGGCTGTTATTTCTGAGGCGGTTATTCCGAGGCGGTTATTTCTGAGGCGGTTATTCTGAGGCGGTTAGTCGCCTCTGTCTCCGCCCCCCATCTGTGTTGTTTGTTTTATTGTTGTTGTTAGCTTGTTTTGTTTATTTGTTTTGTTTTGATTTTCACTTCCGACTGGTGGAGAGCTCCTTTCCAGTGCTTTTGTTCCATTACATCTATGGCTTGTTAAAGGTACAACATGATTTTCTACATATTAAAAGAGACTTTTGTCTTTTATATTCTGGTGTCAAGGCTGGAGATGTGGGAGGAAAAATGCCTGAGGGAACTAGGCTGTTTAATCGGGATTTTTTTTCCTGTCAGACCAACAAACTTGTCCCGAACGTCTGACAGAATAACCTTTAAAATGTACTTATATATAGTATTAATTGATGAAAAAGATTTTATCCTTTCCTCCATATAGTATGTTTATCAGTGAATGAATGTTTTAAACATTACAAATACCATAAAGAAGAGGAAGGGAATCTGGAAGCATGAAGTCT
>NW_004443982.1:2764380-2775728 GCF_000243295.1 Trichechus manatus latirostris | reverse complement strand
CCCCCCCCCCGAAGGATTCCCCTGGTTTTAGGGACACTAAAATGGGCTGAAGACTAGCCTAGTCTTCAGCTTTGTCATGCAGTCGCGCTGTGGGGATGTCAGGCTGAGACCTGTGTCTTTTGCTCCCAAGTGAGGTTGTGAATTGGCGTAATGAGTTCATGTGGCCACAAGGAGGCCGCAATTGCTTGGAAAACGTGATCACCCAGTAAAAACATCATCATCCCGTAAAAACCCAAAAAAGACAAAATCCAAAAACCATTTCGAGAGGTCGTCCTTCAAATTAAAAGGGAAATTGGTGATTCCTCCCTGACAGAATCGTTCCTCATGCTAAAAACTGCATTTTTGCGTATGGTGTATTTATGGATAGATAAATTTCCTTAATATTTCCATCATTAAGATTTGTATAGGTTCACGGAAGGCAGTGACTTTGTCCAGTTTTCTGTATAGAACCTAGCAGTGGCTCATGTACTTAGACACTCAGTAATGTCTCTTGCTGATGCTGGGGGTGATAATGACAAAAGTGATGGTGTTGGCAATAATAGTGTGTTCAACAGCATATGTCCCCTGAAATCCTTACCAGTTGTATATTCACCTTTTTTGGGCATTTACCACGTTGTGCTTTGTGTTGTAGTTATTTCATTATGAGTTTTATCTTTCCAAATACAGGACTGATTGAGGAGAATGACTTATTTTATTCATTTTCATTTACCCTGCAAGTGAGAGAGCAAGGTCCATATATATTAGTAAGTGCTTAAGGATATTTGCATAATTGAAAAGTGGTGGTAATGGTTGCTCAAGAATTGCTATGCCCATAATCATATAGAAGTGCTTGGTCAAGTCCCAGAACACTGGACCACCCTGTCCAAACTGCCTGGATTATTGTACTAATTTTTTAACTGGCTCCACTGAGTCTTTCCTTGCCACTCTCCAAGCAAATATTTTTTTCTTAAATAACTGACACATTTTATTAGCCACTGTGCTATTTTTATGATAGCGTTATTGAAATATAATTCACATACCATACAGTTTACCCATTTAAGGTGTACAATTTTATTGTTTTCATTATATTCACAGAGTTGTGCAACCATTACCATAATCAATTTTAGGACATTTTCACCACCCTAAAAAGAAACTCTGTACTCTCTAGCTATTACCCACAACACGCTCATACTCCTCCCAGGCCTAGATAACCAAGTAATCCACTTTCTATCTCTATAGATTTGCCTATTCTGGACATTTCATATAAATGGAATCATACAATATGTGGCCTTTTGTGCTGACTTCTTTTACTTAGCATAACTTTTCATGGTTCATCGATGTTGTAGCATGTGCCAGTACTTCATTCCTTTTTATGGCTGAATAATATTCCATCGTACAGATATACCACATTTTATATATCCATTCATCATTTGATGGTCATTTGGGTTGTTTTCACTTTTTGGCTATTATAAATAATGCTGCTATCAACACTTGTGTACAAGTTATTGTATGGGCATATGTTTTCATTTCTCTTGAGTATACATCTAGGAGTGGAATTGCTGGGTCATATGGTGGCTCTATATTTAACATTTTGAGGAACTGGAAACTGTTTTCCTAAGCAACTACATCATTTTACATTCCTACAAGCGCTGTATGAGGGTTCCAGTTTTTCCACATTCTTGTCAACACTTGTTGTCTTTTTTAATTATAGCCATCCTAGTGGATGTGAAGTGGCATCTATCTCATTTTGGCTTTAATTTGCATTTCCTTGAAATTTCTCTTCATGTCCTTTTCCTGTTTTCTAGTTGGATTGTTTGTTTTATCACTGTTGAGTTTTAAGGATTATTTATATATTCTAGATACAAGTTTTCGTCAGATAAGTCATTTTGCAAATATTTTCTACCAGTTTGTAGTTTGTCTTTTCAGTTTCTTTGCAGGGTCATTCACAGAGCAAAAGATTTTAATTTTGATGAGGTCCAATTTGTTGATTTATTTTCTTTTATGGATCTTGCTTTTGGTGTCATGTCTGAAACTCTTCAACAAGTACTAGGCTACAAAGATTACCTCCTATGTTTCTTCTAAAAGTTTTATGATTTTATGTTTACATTTAAACCTATGATCCATTTTCATTAACGTTTGTATAAGATGGCAGATTTGGGTCCAGGATTTTTTTTTTTTTTTGCATATGGATATCTAATTGCTCCAGCATGATTTGAGAAGATTATCCTTCTTCCACTGAATTATGCATCTTTGTTAAAATCAGCTGGTTTTACTAGTGTGGATCTATTCTTGAATTCTCCATTCTATTCCATTGATGTTTGTGTTTATCCCTCCATCAGTACCACACAGACTTGATTACTGTAGCTCTGTAGTAGATGTTAACATAGGATAGAGTGATTCCTCCAACTTTATTCTTCTTTCTCAAGACTGTTTTAGCTATTCTAGTTCCTTTGCCTTTCCATATGCATTTTAGAATACTCATAACTATATCTACAAAATTCTTGCTGTAATTTTGATAGTAAATTTTGATAGAACTGGTAACTTTACTATGTTGATCTTCCAATATATGAATACAGTACATTTTCCCGTTTATTTAAAAAATGTCTTTCATTAGCATTTTGTAGTTTTTAGCATACAGTACCTGTACATACTTTGCTACCCAAATATTTCATTTTTTAAGCTATTGTAAAGGGTGTTGTATTTAAAATTTTTGTTTCTGCATGTTCATTGATAAATTATAGAAATACAATTGATTTTTGTATGTTGATCTTGTATTCTACGTTGCTGAACTCACTTATTAGTTCTGGAAGTGTTTTTGTAGATTCCTTGGGATTTCTCTTCTGTAGACCATCATGTCATCTGCAAAGAAAGACTTTTATTTCTCCTGCTCTGATCTGTAAGCCTTTTATTTTATTTTCTTGCTTTGTTGCACTGACTAGAGCTTCCAGTGTTAATGTTGAATAGCCCTGGTGAGAGCAGAAGTCCTTGCCTTGTTCCTCATCTTAGGGGGAAAGCAATGAGCCTTTTGTCATTGAGTGTGATTTTAGTTGTAGAGTTTTTTTTTTAATCAAATAGAGGAAGTTCCCCTTTATTCTCAGTTTTCTAGTAGTTTTTAATCATTAATGGGTGCTGAATTTTTTCACATGATTTTCCTGCATCAATCAGTACAATCATGTGATTTTTCATTTTTAGATTGTTAATATGGTGGATTACATGGATTGATTTTCAAATATTGAACCAGCTTACATCCATGGAATAAACGCCACTTGGTCATGGTATATAATATTAAAAGAATTACTGTGGTTAAAATATATATAACAAAAAGTTTGTCATTTTAACCATTTTTAAGTGTACAATTCAATGACATTCACCCTGTTGTGCAACCATCACCACTATCTATTTCCAAAAGTTTTTCATCACCCTTAACAGAACCTTAGTACCCTTTAAATAATAACTCCTCATTTACCCCTCCTCCCAACCCCTGGTAACCACTAATAAACTTTTGTATCTATGCATTTGCCTATTCTAGATATTTCATGTAAATGGTATCATACAATATTTGTCTTTTTGTGTTGGACTTATTAACTTAGCATGTTTCCAAGATTTATTCACGTGGTAGCATGTAGCAGAACTTCATTTCTCTTTATGCATGAATAATATTCCATTGTATGTATGTACCACATGTTGTTGTATTCATCTATTGATAGACACTTGGGTTGTTTTCATCTTTTGACTATTGTGAATAATGCTGCAGTGAAACTTGGTGTACAAGTAGCTATCTGAGTCTTTTGGGTATATACCTACGAATGGAATTGCTGGGTCATATGGTAATTTTATGTTTAACTTTTTTAGGAACTACCAAACTGTTTTCCACAGAGTCCACTACTTTTTATATATTGCTAAAAATTCTGTTTGCTGATATATTTCTAAGGAGTTTTGCATTTATATTCATGAGAAATATGGTCTGTAGTTTGCTTTTTTGTGCTATTTTTGCTTGATTTTGGTATCGTGGTAACTGTTCTCCTAAAATGAGTTTGGATATGTTCCTTCCTATTATATTTTCTGGAAGAGGTGGTATAGAATTGATGTTAATTATTCTTTAAGCGCTTGGTATAAAATTCTTCAGTGAAATCATCTGGGTGGGCTTGGAGATCTCTTTTTCAAAAATTTTAAAGCTACAAATTCAATTTCTTTAAAAGGTGTTCAAGTTACCTATTTCATATTGGGTGTGTTGTGGTAGTTTATGCTTTCCAAGGAATTGGTCCATTTCATTATGCTACCAAATTTATGTGTATAGAGTGGTTCATAGTATTCTCTTATTAGCCTTCTGATGTCTGTAGGATTTGTAGTGATATTTCCTTTTTTCATTTCTGTTATTGGTAATCTGTGTCATCTTTCTTTTTTTTCTTTGTCAGTTTTATTGTCAATTTTATTGGTCTTTTCAAAGAATCAGCTTTTTGTTTTATTGATTTTCACTATTGTTTTCAATTTCATTGATTTCAGCTTTTATCTTTATTATCGCCTGCCTTATGCTTGTTTTAGGTTTATTTTGCTCTTCTATTTCTAGTAACAAGCCAGGAACTTAGATTATTGATTTTAGACTTTTTCTCTTTTCTAATATAAGCAGTTAGTGCTATGAATTTCCCTCTCAGCACCACTTTAGCTGTGTCCCACAAATTTTTATATGTTGTATTTTTGCTTTCATTCAGTTCAAAGTATTTTTTATTTGCCCTAAGACTTCCTCTTTGAGCCATGGATTTCTTAAAGGTGTATTTAGTTTTCAAGTGTTTGGATACTTTCCTGTTACTTTTGTTATTGATTTATAGTTTGATTCATTTGTGGTCAGAGAACACACTTTGTATTTCAATTATATTTTCTGAGGTTTGTTTTATGACTGAGAGTATGGTCTATTGTGGTGTCATAGATTGAACTGTGTCCCCCCCAAAATATCTGTCAACTTGGCTAGGCCATGATTCCCAGTAGTGTGTGATTGTCCACCATTTTGTCATCTGATGTGATTTTTCCTATGTGTTGTAAATCCTACCTCTATGATGCTAATGAGGCAGGATTAGAGGCAGTTATGTTAGTCAACTCAAGCTACAAGTTTGGGTTATATCTTAAATCAATCTCTTTTGAGATATAAAAGAGAGAAGTGATCAGAGAGACAGGGGGACCTCCTACCACCAAGAATGCAGAACCAGGAAGGGAGCACATCCTTTGGACCCGAGCTCCCTGTGCTGAGAAGCTCCTAGATCAGGGGAAGATTGATGACAAGGACTTCCCCATAGAGCCAACAGAGAGAGAAAGCCTTCCCCTGAAGCTGGCACCCTGAATTCAGACTTCTAGCCTCCTAGACTGTGAGAGAATAAATTTCTCTTTATTAAAGCCATCCACTTTTGGTATATCTGTTATAGCAGCACTAGATAACTAAGACACATGGTAAATGTTCCATGGGAGCTTGAAAGGAATGTGTTTTCTGCTATTAATTGGGTTGAATGTTTTATAAATGCCCATTAGATTTCTGTTTGTTAATGGTGTTGTTGAGTTCTTCTATATCCTTGCTGATTTTTTTTATCTAGTTATTCTATCAATTGTTGAGATAGGGTGTTGAAGTCTCCAGCTATAATTGTGGTTTTGTCTATTTCTTCTTTCAGTTCATCAATTTTTTCTTTACATATTTTGCAGCTCTTTTGTTTGGTGCATACACACTTAGGATTGCCTTGTCTTCTTGGTGGATTGACCCTTTTATCATTATGTCATGTTTCTCTCTGTCCCTAGTGGTTTACTTTGATTTGAAGTTTATTTTATCTGATATCAATATAACCACTCCTACTTTATTAAATTAATATATGCATGGAATATCTTTTACATCTTTTATTTATTTTTGTAAAAAAACATAGAGAACACAATTGCCAGTTCAATAAAACCAATTACATCAATCATGTTGTGCAATCATCACCACTTTCTGTTGCCAAGTTTTTCATCTCCATAAACAAAAGCTCAGTGCTACCTAAACAATGAATCTCTTCTTACCCTGTCCCTCACACCCCTGGTAATCACTATTAAACTCTAATCTCTTTACATTTGCCTATTCTAGGTATTTCATATTAGTAAAATCATACAGTATTTATCCTTTTGTGATTGACTAATTTCACTAAACATAACTTTCATTCTACTTATGTATTTATATTTGAAGTATATTGTTGACAGTATATGGATGGATCATGTTTTTTTTATATACACTGTGTCAACCTGTCTTTTAATTCCTCTATTTAGAGACCACTTATATTAAGTGTGATTATTGATACATTAAGGCTTAAGTCCACTATTTTATTTTTTGTTTTCTGAATATCCCCTCTGTTTTTCACTTTTCCGTTTTCTTTTTCCTGCCTGTCAGTTCTTTGAACATTCATTAGTATTCCATTTTGGTTTATCTACAGTTTTTTTTTTCTTTTAAATTTTTTTTTGTTGTTGAAAATATACACAGAAAAAATACACAAATTCAACAGTTTCTACATGTACAATTCAGTGACATTGATTATATTCTTAGAGTTGTGCAACCATTCTCACCCTCCTTTTCTGAATTGTTCCTTCCCCAAACTCACTTCCCCCTGAGGTTCCTATCTTTTGAGTTGGTGTTGTCAGTTTAAGCCATATAAATAGTTCTTAAAAGAGCATAATGCTCAAGGCAAACATTTTTTTTTACTAGTTGAGCTAAACTATTATTTGGTTTTAAGAAGACTTCGGGGGATATTTTTGGTTTAAGGTTTAAAGATTATCTCAGGGCAATAGTTTTAGGGCTTCTTCCAGCCTCCATGGCTTTAAAAAATCTGGATTCCAGGAGAATTTGAAATTCTGTTCTGCATCTCCCCCTTTTGATCAGGGTTCTTCTATAAAATCTTTGATCAAAATGTTCAGTAATGGTAGACAAGCACCATCCAGTTCTTCTGGTCTCATGGCAGAGGAGGCAGTTGTTCCTGGAGGCAATTAGCCACACATTCCATTTCTTCCTCCTCCTATTCCTGAATCTCCTTCTTCTGTAGCTCCAGGTGAATAGAGACTAATTGTTGTACCTTAGATGGCCACTTGCAAGATTTTAAGACCCCAGGCAGGCACAATGCAACGAACTAGGAGATAGATCAGAAGCATTAAACATGATATTAGGCCAATTGACTGGGATGTCCCGTGAAACCATGACCCTAAACCTCCAAACCAAGAGACCAAAACCTATGAGGTGTTTGGTTATATATAAGCAACCTCAGCAGCTGCTCTTTTTGTTGTTGTTGTTATAAATATATCTATCACACAACTTTTGCCAATTCAACTTGTTACACAGGTGTAAGACTTATTGATAGCACTTAACAATAATTGGCTGTGCAACCCTACCCTTAATCAATGCGATTTTTCCATCACCGTACACCAAAACTCAGTATTCCATAAGCAATAACCATCCCCCTTCCCCTCCATCACACCTCTGGTAACCACTGATGAACTTTGGTCTCTGTACTTTGTCTTTTATTGTCTTTTTATATAAATGAGGTCATATTATTTATAGTTTTTGAGTGTATACTTTTGTATAGCTTTTTTAGTGGTTTCTCAGGTATTATGTTATATATATACATAACATACCACAGTTTACTGTTGTTGACATTTTAGCAGTTTGAGGAAAGTGTAGAAACCTTTTCTCCCTTTACCCTCCTCCATTTATAATATTATTATTTTAAATATTTCCTCTACATACATTGACAGTCACATCAGACAGTGTTATAATTTTTCCTTTAACTGTCAAACATAATTGAGAAAACTCAGGATCAGAAGGAAAATCTATTGTATTTACTCATAGTTTTGCTCTTCCCATTGCTCTTTCTTTCTTCCTGATACTCCAAGATTTCTTCTATCACTTTTTTTTTTCTACTTTGAGAACTTCCTGTTTTTTAGAGTGGCTTTACTGGTGACAAATTCTCTTAGTTTCCCTTCATTTGAGGATATCTTGATTTCCCCTTCATTCCTGAAGGATATTCTTACTGGATATAGAATTCTGAGTTGACAGCTTTTTACTTGTAGCACTCGGAAAATGTGCCACCTCCTTCTGGCCTCCGTGGTTTCTGATGAGAAATCCAGTGTCATTCAATTTTTTTTACCCTTATTAGAAAGCAGGGCTTCAAACCAGTTCATTCTGGTTTGAACCCCTGCTGATAATTTGCATTTCCACCCCAGATATACTGAATCAGAATCTACATGTTAACAAGATCCCCAGGTGATTCTTATGTATAATAAATTTTGAGAACCAGTGGTTTACTGTTGGAAATCCTGGTGGCATAGTGGTTAAGAGGTACAGCTGCTAACCAAAAAAAGTTGGCAGTTCGAATCCACCAGGCGCTCCTTGGAAACTCTATGGGGCAGTTCTGCTCTGTCCTGTAGGGTCGCTATGAGTCAGAATCGCAGGGTCACTATGAGTCTGAATCAACTTGACAGCAAGAGGTTTGGTTTCTGATTGGGCTCTACTAGTGGTTCTCAGAATTGGTCCCTAACCAGCATCATTAGCATCCCCGGGGAACCTGTTAGAAATGCAAATTCTTAGCAAGGGATCAAACAGAACGAACTGGTTTGAAGCCCCCTTAGAAAGATGTCTCATTTCTTTCTCACTGTTTTCAAGGTTTTCTTTGTCTTTAGTTTTCAGAAGTTCAACTGTGATGTGTCTTTGTGTGAATGTCTTTGAATTTATCCTGTTTGAGGTTTGTTTGGTTTCTTTAATCTGTAAGTTCATATCTTTTACCAAATTTGAGAGATTTTCAGCCATATTTCCTGTAATCATTATTTTTGTAGGAAAGATTACCAGAAGTAGAATCTCTGGGTAAAAGGTTTCAAACATTTAAATCCAATAGGTGTTTTCAAATAACCCTCCCAAAGTTTATGACACTTTTACCTCCCACTGACAGAGAATAAAGGTGCCTGTTTCCCATACCCATCATCAACAGAAGCTTTTATCAATCTATGAAACTTGCCAATCTCCTAAAAAAAATAATTAGTTGCCGTTTTAATCTGAATTTATTTTTTAGGGAAATCGAGCGTATTTCCGTGTTCATTGATCATTTTTATTTCTTCTCTAATTGTTCATTTTCTTGCCAGTTTTTTTGATGTGTGGGTGCTGGTTCATCTTTTTCTTACTGATTATAAAGTTTTTTTGTACATTATGTAAATTATGCCCTTGTCATTTGTGTTGCAAATGCTTTTGCCAGTTAGTTATTGTTTTTTTTTATGGTGCTTTAAGTGAAAGTTTACAGTTCAAATCAGTTTCTCATACAAATATTTATACACACATTGCTATGTGACCCTAGCTGCTCTCCCTATACTGTGACAACACACTCCTCCTTTCTACCCCAGATTTCTCATGTCCATTCAACCAGCTCCTGTCCTTTTTTGCCTTCTCATCTTGCCTCTGGACAGGAGCTACCCCATTTAGTCTCATGTATCTACTTGAGCTAAGAAGCACTGTCTTCACAAGTATCATTTTATGTCCCATAATCCAGTCTAATCTTTGTTGGCAGAGTTGGCTTCGGGAACGGTTTCAGTTCTGGACTAACGGAGAGTCTGAGGGCCATGTCTTCCCGGGTGCTTCCAGTCTCAGTCAGACCATTAAGTCTGGTCTTTTTACTAGAATTTGAGTTCTGCACCCTACTTCTCTCCTGCTCCATCAGGGACTGTCTGTTGTGTTCCCTGTCAGGGCAGTCATTGGTGGTAGCCAGGCACCATCTAGTTCTTCTGGTCTCGGGCCGATGGAGTCTCTGGTTTATATGGCCCTTTCTGTCTCTTGGGCTAATATTTTCCTGTGTCTTTGGTGTTCTTCATTCTCCTTTGCTCCAGGTAGATTGGGACCAATCGATGTATCTTAGATGGCCGCTCGTTAGCTTTTAAGACCCCAGACGCCACTCACCAAAGTGGGAATGCAGAAAATTTTCTTAATAAACTTCGTTATGCCAATTGACCTAGATATCCCCTGAAACCAGGGTCCCCAGACCCCGCCCCTGCTACTCTGTCCCTCAAAATATTTGGTTGTATTCAGGAAACTTCTTAGCTTTTGGTTTAGTCCAGTTGTGCTGAGTTCCCCTGTATCGTGTGTTGTCCTTCCCTTCACCTAAGATAATTCTTATCTGCTGTCTAGTTAGTGAATACCCGTCCCTCCCTCCTCACCCTCGTAACCATCAGAGAATGTTTTCTTCTGTGTTTAAACCATTTCTTGAGTTCTTGTAATAGTGGTATCATACAATATTTGGCCTTTTGCAACTGACTAATTTCACTCAGCATAATGCCTTCTAGATTCATCCATGTTATGAGAGGTTTCACAGATTCATCATTGTTCTTTATCGTTGTGTAGTATTCCATTGTGTGACTATACCATGATTTGTTTATCCATTCATCTGTTGATGGGCACCTAGGTTGTTTTCATCTTTTTGCTATTGTGAATAGTGCTGCAGTGAACATGGGTGTGCATAGATCTATTTGTATGACGGCCCTTATTTCTCCAGGATATATTCCAAGGAGTGGGATTGCTGGATCTTATGGTACTTCTATTTCCAGCTCTTTAAGGAAGTGCCAAATCTATTTCCAAAGTGGTTGTGCCATTTTACATTCCCACCATCAGTGTATAAGTGTTCCAGTTTCTCCATAATGTCTCCAACATTTATTATTTTATGTTTTTTTGATTAATGCTAGTTTTGTTGGGGTGAGATGGTATCTCATTGTAGTTTTGATTTGCATTTCTCTAATGGTTAATGATCGTGAGCATTTCCTCACGTATCTGTTAGCTGTCTGAATTTCTTCTTTGGTGAAGTGCCTGTTCATATCCTTTGCCCATTTTTTTAATTGTACTTTAGGTGAAGGTTTACAGAACAAATAGTTTCTTATTAAACAGTCAGCACACATATTGTTTTATGACATTGGTTAACAACCCCATGACATGTCAACACTCTCTCCCTTCTCAACCATTTTTTTTGGTGAAAATGTGCATAGCCAAAGATACACTGTTTCAAAAATTTCTACATGTACAATGCAGTGACATCGATTAAATTCTTCCAGTTGTGCTGCTATTCTCACTATCCTTTTCCAACTTATTCCATCACCATTATCTTCAACTCACTGTCCCCTAGGCTTCCCATCAAAACTTTTGAGTTGCTGTTATCAATTTGATCTCACATAGATAATTCTTTTTTTTTTTTGTACCTTAGATGAAGGTTTGCAGAACAGTTTCTCATTAAACAGTTAGTATACATATTGTCCTATGACAATGGTTAACAACCCCATGACATGTCAACACTGTCCCTTCTCAACCTTGGGTTCCCTATCACCAGCTTTCCTGTCCCCTCCTACGT
>NW_004443982.1:2762062-2763117 GCF_000243295.1 Trichechus manatus latirostris | reverse complement strand
TCTATACCTACACTGTTTATTCCCCTTTTATTGTTCTGATACTGTTGTCATTTAAAGATTAACCTCTCTGGTTCCCTTTTGTAATTCTTTTGGTTTTGCATAGTCCTTAAGAGTTCATTTCCTAGGTTGGTGTCTGGCTGGTACAATCCTGTGTCCTGTATTCAGCCTGTGGTTGATATTGTTTGTTGTCAGATCGAAGGACTTCCTTTAATAAGTCTCGTAAGTTTGGTGTGGTTTTTACATAGCCCCTTAATTTCTGTTTATCTGGAAATGACCTAATTTCACCATCATATTTGAATGAGAGTTTTGCAGGATATATTATTCTCGGCTGGCAATTTTTTTTTCTTTCAAGGTTTTATATACGTCATTCCATTGCCTTCTTGTCTGCATGGTTTCTGCCGAATAATCCGAGCTTAGTCTTAGTGTTTCTCCTCTGTATGTGACTTTTTGTTTTTCTCCAGCTGCTCTCAGGATTCTTGTGTTTGTCTTTGGTTTTAGTGAGTGTGATTATGATATGCCTTAGTGATTTTCATTTGGGGTCTATCCTATATGGAATTCCTTGAGCTTCTTGGATGATCAGCTTTTCATCTTTCATGATATTGGGGAAGTTTTCTGTCAGCAATTCTTCAATGATCCTCTCTGTGTTTTCTGTTTTCTCCTCCTGTTCTGGAACTCCGATCACTCCCAGATTTTTGCTTTTGATTGTATCCCACATAATTCTCAGGGTTTCCTCGTTTTTCTTCATTCTTTTTTCTGATTTTTCCTCAAACCAAGTTGTATCCAAGTGTTTTTCTTCACTGTCTCTGATCCTATCTTCCATCATTTCCAACCTGCTCCTCAGCCCTTCTATGACACTGTCCATTTCTAAAATATTGTTGTTTATCTTTTGGATTTCTAATTGTTGTTTTTGTATGATTTCTAGTTGTGAATTTATTTTAGCATTTCGTTCCTATATTATTTTCTTGAATTCTTCCATTTTTTGTCTGTATTTTCCATGAATTTGTCTGCCTTTTCCATGAATTTGTCTATTTTTTCCTCATTTTTGTCTGTTTTTT
>NW_004443982.1:2759912-2761541 GCF_000243295.1 Trichechus manatus latirostris | reverse complement strand
GGGAGTTTGTGATGTGTGGAGCTAAGATGGGTATGGGAAATATGAGAGAGAGGAGAGAGGAACAGGAGCCAAAAACATACACACAAACAAAAAAGAGTGCTATTGGAGCTTGGTATTGGAGTGGAGAGATGAGAGACTGAGAAATGGGGAAAAACAAAAATGAAAAAAAGAAAGAGAAAGGGTAAAAGAAAAAAATGAATAAATCAAGAAACTGGAAATGAAGAAAGAGAAAAAGGGAATAAGAGAGAGAAGAAAACTAAACAAAGAAATGAAAAAAAAAACCAAAACCAAACAAACAAAAAAAAAGAAAAAAAGAAATGCCCCCAGGGATGTCCTTGTGTGTCTGCGCAGAGTAAGGGACTAGCTTCCTCACTAGAAGGGGCTCCCAAGCCGAGAAGAGAAAAAGAAAACAAACAAACAAATCAAAACAGAACAAGTCAGAAGAAACAAACAAAAAAGCCCTGGGGGGTCCCACCAGGGTGGCAGCACTGACCGGGAAGCAGTTTCACAGTCGAGCGGTGTTTTGCGCCTTCCAGGAAGAAACAAAGATGGCGCACGGAGCCAAGTATTTGAGAGAAAGGAGGCGGAGGTGGTGAGCTGTAAGGAAGAAATCTAAAGCGGAAAAAAGCAACACCAGCAGCCAACAAATGGCACTCAGGGAGCTGGCCAGTGAGGGCGGGTGGAATCCAAGCAGCACTGGGGGGAAGCTCGTCCTTCCAGGCCAGTAGACTGTGGCTGCAGGAAGCGGAGGAGGCTAAGTGGGGGTGAAGAAGGGTAGGGGGTGGGAAAACCTATATCGTACGTTACCGGTTGTTCTGTCTCCTGCTGGAAGCTCCATGAAGCTGCTTTCTTGTACCTCCTGTTCGCTTATCTCTGATAGGAGTCCAAGATGGCGGATCCTTGCTGCGGTAGCTGATAGGGGACGTCTGCGTGTATCTCTCCTTGCACTTTGTTCTCGGTCAGTTTCCTACTCCATTTGGTGCTTGGCTGAGTTCTTTATCTCTTCATTTGATGCTTAGCATTTCAGGACTGAAGTGTGACTCTGTTTGACTTAGTTTTTCTGATCTTTGCTGCAGAGGGACAGCATGGTGCTTCTGACTATAGCTCCATGTTGCCTATTGGCTAGAATTTTGTTGAGAATTTTTGCGTCTGTATTCATGAGAGATATTGGTTTGTAATTTTCTTTTTTTGTGGCATCTTTTCCTGGGTTTGGTATCAAGGTTATGCTGGTTTCATAGAATGAATTCAGAAGTGTCGCTTCCTTTTCTATGTTCTGAAATAGTTTAAGTGGTACTGGTACAGGCTCTTCTCTGAATGTTTTATAGAATTCACCAGTGAAGCCATCTGGCCCAGGGCTTTTTTTGGTTGGAAATTTTTTTTTTGTTACCTTTTCAATCTCTTCTCTTATTATGGGTCTGTTCAGATTTTCAACATCACTTTGTTGTAGTTTGTGTAGATAGTGTGTTTCTAGAAATTTATCAATTTCCTTTGGTTTTCAAATTTGTTGGAGTATAGTTTTTCATAATATTCTGTTATGATGCTTTTTATTTTAGTTGGGTCTGTTGTAAAGTCATTCATTTCATTTTTTATTTGGGTTATTTGTTCTCTCTCCTGTTTTTCTTTTGTCAG
>NW_004443982.1:2755575-2759191 GCF_000243295.1 Trichechus manatus latirostris | reverse complement strand
TTAGAGTTTGTTTTATATATTTTGGAGCCCTGTCATTGGGTGCATAGATGTTTATTATGGTTATGTCTTCATGATGGATCATCCCCTTAATCATTATATAGTTTCCTTTTATGGTGGATTTTGTTTTAAAGTCTATTTTATCTGAGATTAGAATTGCCACTCCTGCTCTTTTTTGGTAGTTGTTTGCTTGGTATATGTTTTTCCAGCCTTAGATTTTTAATAAATTCACGTCTTTGTTTCTAAGGTGTGTCTCTTGTAGACAAGATATTGATGGATCCTGTTTTTTATCCATTCTGTAACTCTCCATCTCTTTATGGGTGCATCGAGGGCATTTACATTCAGTGTAATTATCAGTAGATGTGAGTTTATTGCTGTCATTTTGTAGTGCTTTTTTTGTGGTGCTGACGTTTTCTTTGTTCCTCTCACTCTCCTTTGCTAAATTCCTTTTGTTTGTGGATTTTTTTAATTTCTTTTGTTTTTGTAGGTTTTATTTTCACTGAGACTGTATGTTTTTCATCTTTATTTTTATGAGTAAGTTTGTTAACTTTCTTTGTGGTTACTGTGAAATTTACCCTTATCTTTCTAAGTTTGAAGCAGTCTATTATTACTTGGTATCACCTTGCCTTCCTCTCCATTAGAAGTTTCTATACCTACACCATTTATTCTCTCTTTTATTGTTCTGATGTTGTTGTCATTTACAGATTAACTGCTCTGATTCCCTGTTGTATTTCTTTTGGTTTTCGATAGTCCTTGAGAGTTCATTTCCTAGATTGGTATCTGGCTGGTACGATCCTGCGTCCTAGATTTCGCCTGTGAGCTGAAGTTGTTTTTTCTCGGATTGAAGGACTCCCTTTAATAAGTCTTGTAAATTTCATTTGGTTTTTACATATTCCCTTAATTTCTGTTTATCTGGAAATGTCCTGATTTTGCCATCATAATTGAATGAGAGTTTTGTAGGATATATTATTCTTGGCTGGAAATTTTTTTCTTTCAAGGTTTTATATATGTCATCCCATTGCCTTTTTGCCTGCATGGTTTCTGCCGAATAATCTGAGCTTAGTCTTATTGTTTCTCCTCTGTATGTGACTTCTTGTTTTTCACAAGCTGCTCTCAGGATTCTTTGTTTGTCTTTGGTTTTGGCGAGTGTGATTATGATATGCCTTGGTGATTTTCTTTTGGCGTCTGTCCTATATGGGGTTGTTGAGCTTCTTGGATGATCAGCTTTTCATCTTTCATGATACTGGGGAAGTTTTCTGTCAGCAGTTCTTCAGTGATCCTCTCTATTTTCTGTTTTCTCCCCCTGTTCTGGAACTCCAATCACTCAAAAATTTTTTCTTTTGATTTTATCCCACATAATTCTCAGGGTCTCTTCATTTTTCTTCGTTCTTTTTCTGATTTTTCCTCAAACAGAGTTGTATTCAAGTGTTCATCTTCAATTCCTCTGGTCCTCTCTTCCACCTTTTCAAATTTGCTCCTCAGCCCTTCTATGACATTGTCCATTTCTGATATCTTCTTGTTTATATTTTGGATTTCTAATTGTTGTTTTTGTATAATTTCTAGTTGTGAATTTTTTTGACATTTTGTTCCTGCATTATTTTCATGAATTCTTCCATTTTTTTTTGTCTGTGTTTTCCGTGAATTTGTCTATTTTTTCCTCTTTTTTGTCTGCTTTTTGCTTCAGCTCTGGGATAATTCTGAGTATTAGAGATTTGAATTCCCTATTTGGTAGTTCTAGTGCCTTTTCTTCTACTAGAAAGTCATTTGGTGTGTTATTTTGGACGCCTACTGCAACCATCCTGTCCTGTTTTTGTAAATGTTTTGATATTGTCTGCTGGCTTTGGGGCATTCAGTAGTTATTTTTCTCATTTATTGATTTTAGATTTGTTTGTTTCGTCTATGTCTAAGTAGGTGGACTGTGTGTTCTTTGTTGTTTGCTCATCTGTGGGCATGATATCTTTCACCTCCTCCAATTGGCAGGGTCAGTCGCTCAGATATGGTACAGCAGGGCAGGTCTAGCTGAAGAGAAGTTGCTTGGATAGGTTGTTTGTTTCACTACAGCCACCATGGCGGGCCAGTAATCAGTTCAGGGCAGGTTCTGGTAGGCCGTTCCTGTACTGGTTGGTGGTGTGATGTGAATTGCACAGTGCAGGTAGGCAGGATGGAGGGGGGAGATTGTCAAGTGTGGAGCTAAGATGGGTATGGGAGAGAGGTGAGAGGAACAGGAGCCAAAAACATACAAACAAAAAAGAGTGCTAGGGGAGCTTGCTGTTGGAGTGGAGAGATAAGAGACTATGAAATGGAGAAAAACAAAAAGGGGAAGAACAAGAAAAAAATGAAGATATAAAAATTAGAAAAAAAAAGCAAAGCTCCCAGGGATCCCAGTGGTGCAGCTACAAGGTCTAGGGAAGATGTACCCAGATGTTGAAGTACAGCCTGGCTAGACGGTGTACAGTTGTCACCCAGTGCCAGGTATTCAGGGGACAAGAAGAGAAGGAAGGTATAGAGAGACGAGAAACTGAGTAATGAAGAAAGACAAAACTGGAAAAAGAGGGAAAAGAAAACAAAACAAATATAAAAAAAACAAGAAAAGCCCCCCCAAAAATAGAAAAAAAAAACATGAAAAAAGAAATGCCTTCAGGAATCCCTCTGCACATCTGCGCAAGTTGAGGGGGTAGGTCCCAAGCCATATAGCACCGCCCAGCCAGAACAGACCTCCAGTTTGAGAAAAGAAAAAGAAAACAAACAAACAATTCAAAACAAACAAACAAGCTCCGGGATCCCACCAGTGCATCAGCACAGACCGGGAAGAAGTCCTACACTGGAGCGGAGCTCCACAGCCTTTCAGGAAGAAGCAAATATGGTGCACGGAGCCAGGCACTCGAGCGAAAGGAGGGGGAGGCATCAAGAGGCAAGGAAGAAATCAAAAGAAGTGGCAAAAAGCGCACCAGCAGCCAACAAATGGCACCCAGGGAGTTGGACAGTGCAGGTGGGCGGAATCCAAGCAGCCGGTGCTTCCTGGCCAAGAGACCATGTCTGCAGGAAGCAGAGGAGGCCGTGTGGTGGTCAGGAAGGGTGGAGGGTGGGAAAGCGTATATGGTTGGTTAGCGGTTATTCTGTCTCCTACTGGAAGCTCCGTGAAGCAGCTTTCTCGTACTCTCTGTATGCTGGTCTCTGATAGGAGTCCAAGATGGCAGATCCATGCTGCGTTAGCTGATAGGGGACCTCTGTATGTACGTGTCTTCACTCTCGTTTCTCTGTCAGTTTCTTATTCCATTTGGTGCTTGGATGAATTGTTTATCTCTTCATTTGATGCTTAGGGTTTCAGGATTGCTGTTTTCTCTGTTTGGCTTAGTTTCTTGGATCTTTGCTGTGGAGGGATGGCGTAGTGCTTCTGCCTAGAGTGCCATGTTGTCGGAAGTCACCTTTGCCCATTTTTTAATTGGGTTATTTGTCTTTTTGTTGTTGAGGTTTTGTAGTATCTTGTAGATTTTAGAGGTTAGATGCTGATTGGATTTGTCATAGCCAAAAATTTTTTCCCAGTCTGTAGGTTGTCTTTTGACTCTTTTGATGAGTGTCAGTGTTTGATTTTTAGGAGCTCCCAGTTATCTAGTCTCTC
>NW_004443982.1:2736982-2754709 GCF_000243295.1 Trichechus manatus latirostris | reverse complement strand
GATTCAGTGATTTCCTCATCAAAACTCCCTTTGTTGGTGTAGAGGAATCCAACTGATTTTTGTATGTTTACCTTGTATCCTGATACTTTGCTGAAATCTTCTATTAGTTCCAGTAGTTTTCCTGTGGATTCTTTGGGATTTTCTGTGTATAAGATCATATCATCTGCAAATAGAGATACTTTTACTTCTTCCTTACCAATTTGGATGCCCTTTATTTGTTTTTCTAGCCTAATTGCTCTGCCTAGGACCTCCAGCACAATGTTGAATAAGAGTGGTGATAAAGGACATCCTTGTCTGGTTCCCAATCTCAAGGGGAATGCTTTCAGACTCTCTCCATTTAGGATGTTGTTGGCTGTTGGCTTTGTATAAATGCCCTTTATTATGTTGAGGAATTTCCCTTGTATTCCCATTTTATCATGAATGTATGTGGACTTTGTCGAATGCCTTTTCTGCATCAATTGATAAGATCATGTGTGTCTTAGTCATCCAGTGCTGCTACAACAGAAATACCACAAGTGAATGGCTTTAACAAAGGGAAATTCATTTCCTTACAGTAAAGTAGGCTAAAAGTCCAAATTCAGGGTTTTAGCTCCAGGGGAAGGCTTTCTCTCTCTCTCGGCCTTCTTATGAGTGTTCCCCCAGACTAGCAGCTTCTCGGCACAGGGACCCCAGTCCAAAGGACGTGCTCTGCTCCTGGTACTGCTTTCTTGATGGTATGAGGTCCGCCTGTCTCTCTGCTCACTTCTGTCTTTTATATCTCAAGAGATTGCCTCAGGACACAATCCAGTCTTGTAGATCCAGTCCTGCCTTACAAAGGCAACTGCCACCCATCCTCTCTCATTAACATCGTAGAGGCAGGATTTACAATATATAGGAAAATCACACAGTACCCAGGAATCATGGCCCAGCCAAACTAATACACACATTTTTGGGGGGACATAATTCAAACCGTGACAGTGTGGTTCTTTTCTTTTGTTTTATTTATGTGATGGATTGCACTGATTGTTTTTCTAATGTTGAACCATCCCTGTATACCTGGTATGAATCCCACTTGGTCAAGGTGAATTATTTTTTTGATGCGTTGTTTATTCTATTGGCTAGAATTTTGTTGAGGATTTTTGCGTCTGTGTTCATGAGGGATATTGGTCTGTAATTTTCTTTTTTTGTGGTGTCTTTACCTGGTTTTGGTATCAGTGTTATGCTGGCTTCATAGAATGAGTTTGGGAGCATTCTGTCCTTTTCTATGCTCTGAAATACCTTTAGTAGTAGTGGTGTTAACTCTTCCCTGAACGTTTGGTAGAATTCTCCAGTGAAACCATCAGGGCCAGGTCTTTTTGTTTCTTGGGAATTTTTTAATTAGCTTTTCAATCTCCTCTTTTGTTATAGGTTTGTTTAGTTGTTGTACATCTTTTGTGTTAGTTTAGATAGGTAGTGTGTTTCTAGAAATTTGTCCATTTTCTCTAGATTTTCAAATTTGTTAGAGTACAATTTTTCATAGTATTCTGTTATGATTCTTTTAATTTCAGTTGGGCCTGTTGTGATATCACCCATTTCATTTTTTATACGGGTTATTTGCTTCCTCTCCTGTTTTCTTTTGTCTGTGTGGCCAGTGGTTTATCAATTTTGTTGATCTTGTCAAAGAACCAGTTTTGGTCTTGTTAACTCTTTCAGTTGATTTTCTGTTTTCTATTCTATTTAATTCTGCTCTAATTTTTATTATTTGCTTTCTTCTGATGCCCAAGGGCTTCTTTTGCTGCTCTCTTTCTATTTGTTCAAGTTGTAGAGTTAATGTTTTGATTTTTGCCCTTCTTTTTGGATGTGTGCATTTATTCCTATAAATTGACCTCTGACACTGCTTTTTGCGTCCCAAAGGTTCTGGTAGGTTGTGTTTTCATTGTTATTTGATTTTGTGAATTTCTTTAGTCCATACTTAATTTCTTCTATAACGCAGTAGTTTTTGAGCAAGGTGTGTTTGATTTTTTTTTCCTTTTTCTGTTATTGATGTCCACTTTCATGGCTTTATGATCAGAAAAAATAGTTTGTAATATTTCAGTGCTTTGGATTCTGTTAAGACTTGCTTTATGGCCTAATGTGTGGTCTATTCTGGAGAATGTTCCATGTGCGTTCGAAAAGAAAGTATACTTGTCTGCTGTTGGGTGGAGTGTTCTGTATAGTCTATGAGGTCAAGTTGTTTGGTTGTGGCATTTAAATCTTATGCGTCTTTATTGAGCTTCTTTCTGGATGTTGTGTCTTTCACCGAAAGTGGTGTCTTGAAGTCTCCTACTACTATTGTGGAGCTGTCTATCTTTTTTTTTCAATGCTGTTAGAGTTTATATATTTTGGAGCCCTGTGATTGGATACCTGAATATTTATTATTGTTATGTCTTCCTGGTGTATTGACCCTTTAATCATTATATAGTGTCTTTTCTTTTGTGGTAGAGTTTACTTTAAAGTCTATTTTGTCAGAGATTAATATTGCCACTCTTGCTCTTTTTTGAGCATTATTTGCTTGATATATATTTTTTCCACCCTTTGAGTTTTAGTTTGTGTCTTTAAGTCTAAGGTGTGTCTCTTGTAGGCAACATATAGACGGATCATGTTTTTTATTCCATTCTGCCACTCTTTCTTTATTGGTGCATTTAGTCCATTTACATTCAGCGTAATTATTGATAGATGTGAGTTTAGTACTGCCATTTTGATGTCTTTTTTGTGTGTGTTGACAGTTTTTTTGTTCCACTTAATATTCTGTGCTGTGTGGTTTTTCTTTCTTTCTTTTTTTAGTGAAACAAGAAAGTTTTATTCGGCATATGTTCAGAAAGGCAAAAGTGGGAAACGGACAACCATGCTGCCAGAGCCATGTCTGCCCAAGTCCAAGGAAATATCACAGAACAGACAAAAGTGCTAGCGACATATCTGTCCAAGTCCAAAAACTATTAAGAACAGGCAAGAATGGGAAAAGGGACAAGCATGCTGCCACAGCCATGTCTGCCTGAGTCCAAAGTGAACAGTTACAGAGCCATCAGTATATATTAACATTACAAATGGGCAAAACCATTGAAAGCTTAGTCTTTTCAGATTGGCTAGAAAGTGTGATCCTACGTTTTGAATTGTCTTTCTTAACAATCATTGGTACAGGTTTCAGTAACAAGAATCAGGAGAGTCTTCATTGGTCCAACAAATTTCTATTCACTAAATGCTAATAGAAAAAGAGAACAGTGGAAAGTCTTTTGTGTTGTGTTTGATCAGCTTTATGTGGAAGTTTCCCTAAAAGATGTTTTCCAAGATTATCTTAGCTATTGTCTTTATACCTCAGGGCCCAGTTGATGTGGCCTTGTGAGTCCTTGTGAGCCCAGCTCTAGCTGGGTCACATTCTCTATGCTCAGGGAGAGGGAATAATAACTCCAATATTATTTCCTAAATCATTGCCTCCTTTTGATCAGAGATTGGAGATAACACATCGGTGATCAATACCTGGACTTAGTCGAGCTCCTAGATGGCGGCCATTGCAGGCTGTTTAACTCATGGTACTAGTTTTCCACCGAGTACCATCTGGTTCTTCACTAAGAGCGATGTTCTCATCAATTGTATTGTCTGAGTGAGCAGACACAATGTACATCAGCATTTTAGCCCGAAGCCTTCTTTTGCCTTTTAGGTGTGTAAGACAATAGAGGATAAATTTTGTTATGCCCAATACTATCAGGATGTAGACTAAGAGTATTACTATCTTTGCAGTAGTGATTTAGCCCATGAACTTATTCCTGATGTTAACCTACCAAACAAATCTGGTGTTTGTAAGAGTATTACAGTGGGTAACCAAGTAGTTTGTTGTCTAATTCTATGTATATCTTGTCTACAGTACAGACTATACTTTCTTGGACTAATAAAAAAATTCTAAGGTTATTTTGTTATCTCATGTCACCTTGGCTTATGAGATCAGAGCTCACTGTTGTGTTTCCATCCCACTAACAACTTTTTCTGCTATTTGTCCCATAGTGATTGACAAATCTTCCTAAAGATTTCTCCAATTCAGATATACCATAAGTAGGAATTAAAGCTACCAACCATATCCTGAATGTTGGAGCAATAGGTTTTCTTCTGACTTTCATTTTATAATTTTAACATTACCTTTTCAGTATTTACTAACATTATTACTATGAATATCTAAAGACAATCCTAAAGTTCTCAAAATGCATTGCCCACATATTCGTCAGGAACCTAAACAAGCGATTGCCCACATAAATTCACTATCAGTTGGAAAGGGATCATCTAAATTAGTATAGTTGGGTCTACCACACAGAAAGATATATCCATAAAAAGCACTCAAAGTTTGTCTAGAGGAAACAGAAGGTATAGAAAAATTTACAAGTGACAAGTTTTCGTTAGAGAACTACTGATTAGCAAGATAATACAGGATGGACCTGTCCTGTTGGAGATCTTCAGTTAATCTCTTTAAAACATACTAAGTGTTCTTCCTGAGGGCAAGCTGCCCCTCCTTAGTTTACCTATTAACAGTCATGGGCCACTTTCTCAGAAGCAGAAGTGGAACCTAAGACAAAATGGAGTCTGAGCCATGAGATCGATCTCCTGTGAGAACCTGGTTTCATTAAGATACATAATTTTTTGTATAGTAAGAGGGTGACAGTTTGATTATAAACATTAGACAGGTATTTCATACGACACTGTCTTAAAGACTGATTAAATGAATTACTGATTTACCTTAAACCAAACTCTCAGTCTGATCTTTGAAGTTTCCTAAAACAGATTGAATTCTTAAAAAAAAAAAAAAAAAGCACAATGCCCAGAGCAAAGTGGTCTTATTGGTTTATCTGTACCATTGTTTGACTCAAAGTGGCTTCAGGAACCATTTTTTTTTCCTTAAAGCTCAAGGTTCAAAAGGACACCCAAAGGCAATATCCTGTGTAATTTACCCTAACCTCCCTGAAATCCAGAAATCTAGATTCCAGGAGAATTACAGCTCCTTCATCGTTGCCTCCTTTGGATCATGATCTCGCTATAGAATCTTTTATCAAAAATGCTCAATAAATGGTAATTGGACATCATTGTTTTTTAAGATTCCAGGCACCATACAGCAAACTAGGAAGTAGAATAGAAACACTAACAATAATATTAGGCCAATTGTCTGAAATAATGAATGAAACCATGACCCTAAAGTCAGAACCAAGAAAACAAATCTCATGAGGTATTTGTTTATACATAAGCAACATTAGTGACTTTTTTTTGTTCCTCAACAGAAGCTACATTCTGCAAAACCTCAGACTGAGTATTAATATAAATACAGCAACATTTATCTATTAAGGCACAAAACTGTTTCTTGGGAGAACTAATAGGAAATCTAATGTTATTCTATTTTGTAAAATCATAGTTCAAATTTCAGATACTTCTCCAGTTTTGATATTTACAACTTTGCTAAGTTTACCAACAGGAACTTCTAATTCAAGAGTTACAATATCTAAACCCATTAGTTAGATAATTTAGGAGAAAGGAAAATAGTTTCTTATATCCAGAAAATAGGACCTTAAAACATCAGCAATATTCAAAAACATAGTTTCCTTTTGTTTACTTAGTCTTATGTAGTTAATTTCTGTTCTACATGATTCTGGATCAGCCATTGTCTGTGTACCCATCAGCTTCTGCATAAGAGTTCTGGAAATCTTGATTGAGTCAAGTCACAGTCTTTTTAGCAAGTCCAATATAGTCCATCTTTTGCTGAGATATTTTGGTCAAACTTTTTCAGCAAATCAGCAAAGTAAAAACTTATCTGTCGATGACAAAACTTAATATGGCCATGATTAATTCATAAACATAATAGTGAAAGACCTGATAGAAATTAATTATAAGCCCAATGTAACGGGCAAATAAAATCAATTTTAAGAACTTTAGACAAAAATATTTCTAAATATAACCATCAACCGTATTCAAAGAGCTTCAGATATAATATATAATAATTTTGAGACAAAATACCATATAGTCAGGATATACCAAGAATATACCAAGATTATCAAATCTCTAAATACCTGAATTGTAATAAGAAAACTTCATAGGTAAATGATGTGAATTCCCTAATCAAACCATTCAAGAACATAAAGTTGGGACCAAGTTAACAATAAAGTAATAATAATATTATAGGTCACTGTGAAACAATACTTAAAGTTATTTAACCAAACCTCTTAAAGTAAAAACCTTGGCTTTCTTTTCTAAAAGCAATGTGGCTTGGTTTTTGGCTCAGGAATCTTATACTAATGAAAGGCCAAACATTTGTCTTCCAGGTGGATTACACAAATAAATTAACCTTTTAACTCAGAAATAAAAGAACATTTTGTTATTTTTAACAGAGAGAAACCCAATTCTTTGTTCTATATGCTACTTAACATTAAAACTCCTAAAAATATCATAAACCATTAAATTTTAGTCAGATAAAACTTGACCATTTCAAATAAATTTCTTTTTAATAAACCTCTTAAACGTTGCCTTTGTTGCATATCTCTTGTAGTGCATCCCTTTAAATGGCAGAAATGAATACACTCATTAGCAGACTTAAATAAATATATATCTCTCTATCCTTTCTCTTGTGGCATAAAAAGCCAAAGTATATAAGCTTAAATTATGACAAATATCTATTAATTTAATATCTGTAAGTTACCTAAAATGTCTTCGGAATTATTTTAAGCCTGTATGTCATAAAACATAGCTGTTGTTGAAAGAAAAGTCTATTTAAACATTCTAAGATTTCATTCAATTTTTACTATGTCTCATATTCTTCCCAATCTAATTTTAGCCCTTAAAGATTTTATCAGCTGGCTTTGGAAATCACAAAGTTTCTGCTCACTTGACCAATTCATTGATATGGATATAACCTTAAGTGTCTGGCTACTGCTGGAAACGTTTTTCCAGGCCACTCCAGGTGTATCTCATTGTGATTTCTATTGTCTGACTTCTTAGAGTTCCTCTATAATAGAGAGACCTTGTTTACAGTTCTATGATCAGGATCCACTCAATTTCTGATAACTATAGCAAAGCAGCAATTTTTCTTATCTTTTGTCTTAAAAGAGTCTCCACCTAGTTGGAAAGGGCCTTTTAAAAGCTTCCCTGGAGCTATACAACCTTGGAGACTGGGGGCTGGGGAGGCCTGATTTTGTCCTGCCCTCTCTCTCTTGACTCATGGAAGACATTTACATACGTTTAAATTGACCTAGGAATTTTGAAGGACAAAAGATAGACTAATTTCTTTTTTACTGTTCTGGAACTGCTACTTTTATGTTAAGACAAAACTATCCTTTTTCCTTAAATAAAACACATTTCATATAATATCTAGCTTAAGTTACTTAGAAAGTTTTCACTTTTAAGATTGACAAAGTATAAAACATAAAGATCTTAGTGTATTTTTTAAATAGACCAATTTATATCAGAGTTTCTCCAAGTAGCTATTAAAAGTCTAAATCATAAGATAGACACAAGACGCAGTTTTTTCTGGACGAAGAAAGAACTGAGGTTCTATGACCAGCCTTATAAAAAAACAGCAATTCTTAGCCATAGTCACCAATCTAATAAAAGACAAACTTAGATACAACGCTCTATACCAGAAGCAAGCTCTTTCAGGATAAAAGGAGACAGAAAGACCACATAAACTCACCAGACAATACCACACAAAACAAGGATATGGGGATCCTAGTTTCTTAAAGTGTATATAGCAATTTTTGTAAGATCGACTCAATTCAACAGAAAAAACAGTTTCTAGATAAAACTTATTAACTTGCCAGAGCCTCAGATGGAGGAATATTAGATCTTTTGACAAAACCTGAGCATCAAGCAAAATTCCTAAAGGAAAGAAAGGAAAATGCAAATGAAAGCCCATTTTCCCAAAGTGGTCACCGAAATTCCAAATTACTTCTAGTATACTCAGTTTATAGTGTTTCTAAATATGAACCCCAAACCAATGTCTCAGTAATAGGGGGGAAATCGAGGCTCATTTATCAAAGCTGTTAAGAGATAAAGTTCAAGCTTTTGGTTTCCTTCTTTTTGAACTTAATTCCCTCTGCTGGCTAGAGACTTAGTTTCTTATTTTAGACCTTAAATAGACTACTTCTTCTAACTGGAAAGTAAAGTTACAGTAAAGTTACTAATAATTTTAATTTTAACATTGTGATTCTTCATTGAGAAACTGTATAATAAAAAAGATACAAATCTACCACTTCTCCCTCAAATTTCATAACACAGGTCAGGAGCTGCCACCTCCCCCTGAGAATTTGGCAAAACAGGCAAGAGCTGCCACTTCTCCCTGCAAATTTGGCAAAGCAGAGCACTATTTTCCAGGTTTTCTCTGAGCTACAAAAAGGCCTGAATTTTGCAACTTGCAGTTACTCAAAGCTCTTTGAGTATAGAATTACCTTTTTAATGTTTCAAATGCCCGAATCCAGCCCTAAACTGCAGTTCATTTAAAGAGTTACTAAATGTCAGTCTTAACCAAACGATTAAGCAAAAATCTAAGAAAGCTTCTCCTTAATCAAACGACTGGTTTTTCAAACAAATATGCCAAACAAAGCTTAAAACATGAGAAAGAGAACAACAAAGAATAAGCAAAGGCTCATTTTCCGAGAGCTCTCACCCTGTCAGTGTCAAAGGGACGTGGAGTGGGAACACGTGTGTCCAGAAGATAGGACCTCTCTTTGCCACAGTCCAGGTCTCCTCGAGTTCGACTGGATTTGTAGCTTGAATCTTTGATGACTACGCCATTAATTGTTGTAGGGTAAAAACATCATAAAGTTTAGTGAAACAAAAAGTAAGTTTTATTCAGCATATATTCAAAAAGGCAAAAGTGGGAAACAGACAACCATGCTGCCAGAGCCATGTCTGCCCGAGTCCAAGGAAATATCACAGAACAGACGAAAGTGTGAAAATGGATAAGCATGCTGCTAGAGCCATGTCTGTCCAAGTCCAAAGAATATTACAGAACAGGCAAGAATGGGAAAAGGGACAAGCATGCTGCCACAGCCAGTCTGCCTGAGTCCAAAGAATATTACAGAATAGGCAAGAGTGGGAAAACAGGCAAGCATGCTGCCACAGCCATGTGTGCCCGAGTCCCTGAGTTGTTCTTCTTTATGTATTTTCATTGTTGTTGATTTTGTGTTTGCTGAGTCTTTATGTTTTTCTTCTTTTTTATTTTGATGTGTAGGATTGTTTCCATTTTGGTTACGTTAATATTTACCACTATTTTTCCAAGTTGAAACCAATCTTTTATTTCTTTATATTGCCTTGACTTCCTCTCCATATGAAAGATCTATAAATACATTTATAGTCCCTATTTTTCATTTTAATGTTGTCATCTCTTACATATTGATGTCTCTGTTTCCCTATTTTCAACATTTTAGCTTTTTTTTTTTTTTTTTTTTTTTTTTTTTGAAACTTCTCATTGATACACGTGCCATAATGGATAAAGAGCACGGATTTTGGTTCTTTTTTGGTGACTTCCCAATCTGGGTTGATATCTGGTTGCTCTGTCCTGCGTTCTAGTCTTGGGTTATCTGATGTTATTGATTTTCTAACTAGAGGACTCCCTTTAGTATTTCTTGTAATTTTGATTTGGTTTTGACGAATTCCCTTAGCTTCTGTTTATCTGGAAATGCCCTAATTTTGCCATCATATTTGAGAGACAGTTTTGCTGGATATATGATTCTTGGCTGGCAGTTTTTTTCCTTCAAGGCTTTATTTATGTCATCCCGTTGCCTTCTTGCCTGCATGGTTTCTGCTGAGTAGTCCGAACTTAGTCTTATTGACTGCTTTTTAGATGATTTTTTGTTTATCCCTAGCCACTCTTAAAATGCTCTCTTTATCTTTGGTTTTGACAAGTTTGATTATAATATGTCTTGGTGACTTTCTTTTGGGATCTACCTTATTTGGGGTTCAATGAGCTTCTTGAATAGATATCTTCTCATCTTTTACAATATCAGGGAAATTTTCTGCCAACAAATCTTCAACAATTCTCTCTGTATTTTCTTTTATCCCCCAGTTCTGGTACTCCAATCACTCGTGGGTTATTCCTCTTGATAGAATCCCACATAATTCATACAGTTTCTGATTTTTCCTCAAATAAGTTGGTGTCAAGTGCTTTACCTTCAGTCTCACTAATTCTGACTTCTATTGCCTCAATTCTGCTCCTGTGACTTCCTATCGAGTTGTCTAATTCTGAAATTTTATTGTTAGTCTTCTGGATTTCTGATTATTGTCTCTCTGTTGATTCTTGCAGCCTGTTAAATTTGTCATTGTGCTCTCCTATAATCTTCTTAAGTTCTTCTAGTGCTTCGTGAGTTCCTTGGCTTGTTCTGCATTTTGCCTGATGTCCTTCGTGATTTCTTGAAGAGTCCTCTATATTAATCTTTTGTATTCTGCCTCCAGTAATTCTAACAAGTCTCTTCCTCCAGAAAATTTCTTGATTCTTTTTTTTGGGAGCTTTCTGAAGCCATCATGGTCTGTCTCTTTATGTGATTTGATATTGACTGTTGTCTCTGAGCCATCAATAAGTTATTATATTTATGTATTTTATGATTGCTTACTGTGTCCTATCTTCTTGTTTTGTTTTGATATGCCCAAATAGGCTGCTCATGTAAGCTAGTTTGATTATTGGTGCCTTTGAAACTGTAACATCCTGTCACCAGATGGTTAGACCGGTTACTAGATATGTGAGCCCAGGAGTGTGTTTACTTTTCTTGTATGGTTTCAGCTCAAGTGTCCAGATAGTCGGTCACCAAGTTTGTGTTGCAGGCTGTCACCTGCAGTCCTAGGTGGGCAGGAGTGTTTGGAGTAGGCACAGGTATCTGGCTGCAATAGGGGGTCATGCGCTGAGTAAGGCAGGGGGCTGATGGCTGCCCCTGTCTGGGAGGAAAGCGTGTCCCTGTTCCCTAGAGTGCGTAGGTAGGTGGGTTTTGCCACCGGACTATGGGCACCCAATGCTGTTGGCTGTAAGGACTAGGAGGAACCACTTATTCTTGGACCCCTGTCACAGGTGGCTAGGTTGTGTGATTGGAGCCACCAGTCCTCAGGCCCCTGATGTGGGTAGGTGAGGACCCTGTTTAATGGGCAGAGTGATATCAAATGTCATAAACTTGCCACTGCACCATATAGCTGCTGCAGTGAAGTTAGGCTTCAGCTGTATACCCTATTGTATTATACTAATGAGGGCCTACACTGTTGAAGTGGGCCCACACAGGTCTATGCAGGGGTGAAAGGCATTCAAAGTCCGTGGACCCCTTATGCCTGTGCCTAGGCAAAGGAGCTGTGCCTGCCCTGATTTCCCGTCTTAGGGGAGCTGGCAGATTATTTTTTCCTGTTTGTTAATTTGTTCCCTCTCCAAGGCCGGGAGAATGGCTCAGGGCACATGACAGTCCTACTTCTGGCCCAGGGGACCCTGCAGTCACTGAAGCCGGCACAGGACTGGTGCAGAGCGGGGAGGGAGCAGGTAAATAGGAGAGAGGTTCTTCCCAAACAGGGTATTTTTGATCTGCTGGTAGGTTAAACGCACGTGCTTATCATTTGCTGATTGAGCACTGCTTTTCACTGGTTCTGGAGGCCTGAGCAGACTCTACACCTCTCGGTCTCTTCCGACGTGGAAAACACATCCCAAGCGCCACTGCTTACCTCACCATGTACGCCAGCCAATTTGGCGCACAGTTGCCAGCTCCCACCGGGTCAGATCTGGCAACTCCTCTCTGCTTCTGAACCATCTCTCCCTCCCCCTGCCACTCAGTCCAGTTCCTCAACTTTGCCTTTGATGTTCAGGGCTCCTAGATTGTTATATATAATCGACTCACTTGTATTTTGGGTCTTTGTTGTAAGAGGTACCACCGGAAGCATCTGACTACTCTGCCATCTTGAGTTATTAGTTTTTTAATCTTGATTTTTGTCATGGATTGAATTGTATTCAACCTGACTAGGCCATGATTCCCAGTATTGTGTGATTTTCCTCCATTTTGTGATTTGATGTAATTATCCTATATGTTGTAAATCCTAACCTCTACAATATTAATGAGGCAGGATTAGAGGTGGTTATATTAATGAGGTGGGACACAATCTACAGGATTAGGTTGTATCCTGAGTCATTCTCTTTTGAGATGTAAAATAGGGAAGTGAGTAGAGAGGAGAGGGACCCCATTACCAGTAAGCAAGAAGAGCCCGGAGTGGAGCACGTCCTGTGGCCCTGCGGTCCCTGTGCTGAGAAGCTCCTAGACCAGGGTGAGACTGATGACAAGGACCTTCCCCTAGAGCCGACAGAGAGAGAAAGCCTTGCCCTGGAGCTGGTGCCCTGAATTCGTATTTCTAACCTCCTAAACTGTGAGAGAATAAATATCTGTTTGTTAAAGCCATCCACTTGTGGTATTTCTGTTATAGCAGCACTAGATAAGACAGTTTTGTTTTTTGTTTGGTTGCTTTGTAGAACAGAAATTGTATATTTGTATCTACTAATATTTATCAACCTTTACCCTTTTGCCAACTCTAGTTTTTTTGGGTCATGTTTAGGAAAATTTTTCCTTGTACAAAATTATAAAAATATTCTTTTATATTTTGTCTGGTATTTTCATGGTTTCATTTTCACATCTAAATCTTGGATCCATCTGGAATATATTTTCATGTAAAAGTAAGGTAGATAATAGCAGATCTTTTCTATCAGGCTAAGCTTATAGCTGGTTTCAAAACGGGTGAGGGAGAGGAGAGCTTGTGAGAATGTTGTATGCCTTTGAGGAGGGAAATACTGGAAAATGGTGGAGTTGAAGGACTGTCTCCTCTTTTCTTAGCATTCTCTCTGATTACAACCGAAAGGAAAGATTAAGGCAACAGCAGGTATTAAGGCTGAGAGAAAAAAAGAAATTTAAAAATATTTGGAAAAAATTATAACTTTTAGTCATTAACTTTTTTGTTTTTGTGAAAATCTAGGAAGAAATTGGAAAACTGAGATTTTTTATTGTGTTGCCATTGTTTTCGTGGATGGGCTTTTTCCTCTCTTGGCTAAGGGAAACTTACAGTGACTTGTCTGAATACTGCATTGCCTGTATAGTGCATCCCAGTGCGATGCTTGTCCACCGTGATAATGCTTACAGGAAGATATGCATTCACTTAGTTGACAAATATTTTTCAATCATATCAAGAAGGCAGTTGTAGGGGGCTAATGGCTATGTGTTTGTTCTCTGGAATTAGACTGGGTCTAAATCCAAGCCTGATCACTTACTAGCTCTGTGATTTTGGACAAGTTTTAAACTTCTCTGTGCCTCAGGTTTCTCATCTGTAAAATGGGGACAATAACATCTCATAGGATTGTTGTGAGCATCAGGACAATGTCAAACATATGAGTAATTAATAAATGTGAACTATTATTAATGCTAATCGCTGGAGATAGAACACAATAGATATGGTCCTTGGCATCATATATCTTACATTCGTGAGTGAAGAGATAGGTTACAAAATTACAAATAGAAATAATTACTCTAAAACAAAAGTAAAGGGGCTAAGACAGTGTATAAGGGGGTTGAAGGGAATCCTACTTTAGATAACATGGCCAGGGAAGGCCTCTCTGAAGAGGGGATATTCAAGCTGAGACTTGAAATATGAGGAAAAACTAGCAATTTAAACAATGGAGGGAAGAATGTACCAGGCAGAGGGAACAGCATGTGCAAAAATCCTGAGGAGAGGGAGTTGTATTGAAGGCTTTGAAAGAAGACCATTTTGGCTAGAGTGGAGTGAATAACAGAGTAGTATGAGAAGAACTTGATCAGGTGGGTGGGACCTTGTAGATCAGAGTAAGGAGTTTGGATTTTCTGTAGCAATCTACTGAACGGGAGAGAGACATGATACAATAAAAGAAAGATTGTTTTTCTTGGGTAGTATTTGTATTAGAGAAGTGTAAGATTGGAAAGGGGGAGACCAGCTTGGAGACTCTTGACAGTGGTTCAAACAAGAAACAACGTTGGCGGTGGAGATAGAGAGAAGTGGATGGATCAAAGATATTTTCAAGGTAGAATCAACAGGACTTGCTGAAAGATTGGATATGGGGGGCAGAGGGTAAGTTATAGAAAAGAGGAATAAAGGACTTCCGGGCAACATGGCGCTGTAGTCAGAAGCACCACACCGTCCGCCACAGCAAAGATCAGAAAAAATAAGTCAGAGTCACACGTCAGTCCTGAAACCCTAAGCATCAAATGAAGAGATAAAGATCTCAGCCAAGCACCAAATGGAATAAGAAACTGACCAAGAACAGAGAGCGAGGAGAGATACATGCAGAGGTCCCCTATCAGCTGCCGCAGCACAGATCCGCCATCTTGGACTCCTATTGGAGACCAGTGAACAGGGGGTATGAGAAAGCAGCTTCACAGAGCTTCCAGCAGGAGAAAGAACAACCAGTAACCAACGATATTTGCTTCCCCGCCCCCCTTTTTCATCCCCACTCAGTCTCCTCTGCTTCCTGCAGCCACAGTCTCTTGGCTGGGAAGCACTGGCTTCACCCCAGTGTCACTTGGATTCCACCCGCCTGCACTGGCTGACTCACTGAGTGCCATTTGTTGGCTGCTGATGTTGCTTCTTTCCACTTCATTAGATTTCTTCCTTACCTCTCACCACCTCCCCCTCATTTCTCTCAAATACCTGGCTCCATGACCATCTTTGCTTCTTCCTGGGGGGCTGCGAGGCGCTGCTCGACTGTGGAACTGCTTCCTTGCCTGTGCCGCCAAGTTGGTGGAACCCCCGGGGCTTTGTTTGTTTGCTTGTTTGTTGGTTGGTTTGTTCTGATTTGTTCTGTTTTGATTTGCTTGTTTGATTGTTTTCTTTTTCTTTTCTTGGCTTGGAAGCCCCTTCTGGCCGGGCAGTGCTGTGCGGCTTGGAAGATAACTCCCTTACTCTGTGCAGACGCACAGTGACATCCCTGAGGGCATTTCTTTTTTCTTGTTTTTGGTTTTTTTGTTTCTTTTGTTTTCTTCTCTCTCTTTTTGTTTTTCTTCATTTGCAGTTTCTTGATTTATTCATTTTTTTCTCTTTTGTTTACCCTTTTTCTTTTTTCTTTTTGTTTTTCTCTATTTCTCAGACTCTCATCTCTACACTCCAATAGCAAGCTCCCTTAGCACTCTTTGTTGTTTTTGTGTATGTTTTTGGCTCCTATTCATCTCTCCTCTCTCTCCTCTTTCCCATACTCATCTTAGCTCCACACATCACAGTCTACCCCCTCCTTCCTGCCTACCTGCATTGTGTGCTGAACATCACACCACCAAGCAGCACAGGCATGGCCTACCAGAACCTCCCCTGCACTGATTCCCGGCCCACCATGTTGGCCCTAGTACATGCTACAAACAACCCATCCCAGCAACACCCCTTCAGCTGGACCTGCCCTGCTGTACCATACCTGAGTGACTGACCCTGCCCATTGGAGAAGGAGGTGAAAAGCATCATGCCAACAGACAAGCAAACAACAAAGAATGCACAGCCCACCTACTAGACAAAACCAAATAAAACAAAAAGGCAAGATGAAACAAACAAATCTACAATCAATAAATGAGGAAAATAACTACTGAATGCCCTGAAAACAGCAGAAAATATCAAAACATATACAAAAACAGGACAGGATGGTTCCAGTAGGTGTCCAAAATAAAACACCAGATGACTTTCCAGTAGAAGAAAAGGCACTAGAACTACATCATAAGGAATTTAAATCTCTAATATTCAGAATTATCTAAGAGGTAAAGCAAAAAGCAGACAAAAATGAGGAAAAAATAGACAAATTCATGGAAAAGGCAGACAAATTCATGGAAAATACAGACAAAAATGGAAGCATTCAATAAAATAATACAGGAACAAAATACTAAAATAAATTCACAGCTAGGAATCATACAAAAACAACAATTAGAAATCCAAAAGGTAAACAATAAAAATCCAGAAATGGACAGTGTCATAGAAGGGCTGAGGAACAGGTTTGAAACAATGGAAGACAGGATCTGTGAAACTGAAGACAAACACTTGGATACACTCTGAGGAAAAATCAGGAAGAATAAAGAAAAATCAAGAAACCATGAGAATTATGTGGGATACAATCAAAAGCAAAAATCTGCGCATGATTGGAGTTCTAGAAGGGGCGGGGGAAGAAAACAGAGAAGATCATTGAAGAATTGCTGATAGAAAACTTCCCCAATATCATGAAAGATGAAAAGCTGACAATCCAAGAAGGTCAACGAACCCCATATAGGATAGACCTCCCCAAAAAATATCACCAAGGCATAACATAATCACACTTGCTAAAACCAAAGACTAACAATGAATCCTGAGAGCAGCCCAAGAAAAACAAGTCACATACAGAGGAGAAACAATAAGATTAAGCTCAGATTATTCAGAAGAAACCATGCAGGCAAGAAGGCAATGGGATGACGTATATAAAACTTTGAAAGAAACAAATTGCTAGACAAGAATAATATATCCCACAAAACTCTCATTCAAATATGATGGTGAAATTAGGTCATTTCCAGATAAACAGAAATTAAGGGACGATGTAAAAACCAAACCAAACTTACAAGATTTATTAAAGGGAGTCCTTCGATCTGAGAACAAACAACATCAGACCACAGGCTGAACCTAGGAAACAGGATTGTACTAGCCAGATACCAAACTAGGAAATGAAATCTTAAGGACTATTCAAAAGTGAAAGAATTACAACAGGGAACCAGAGAGGTTAATCTGTAAATGACAACAGTATCAGAACAGTAAAAGAAAGAATAAACAGTGTAGGTATAGAACCTTCTAAAGGAGAAGAAGGCAAGGTGATACCAAGTAATAATAGACTGGTTCAAATCTAGGAAGATAAGGGTAAATTTCAAAGTAACTGCAAAGAAAGTTAAAAAACCTACTCATCAAAATAAAGAAGAAAAATGTAAAGTTTCAGTAAAAACAAAACCTACAAAAACAAAAGAAATTAAAAAAATCCACAAATTAAAGGAATTCAGCACAGGAGAGTGAGAGGAACAAAGAAAACGTCACCAGCACAAAAAAACGCACTACAAAATGACAGCAATAAACTCACACCTATCAATAATTCCACTGAATGTAAATGGCCTAAATGCACCCATAAAGAGATGGATAGTGACAGAATGGATTAAAAAAACAGGATCCATCAATATGCTGTCTACAGGTGACACACCTTGGAAACAAAGATGTAAAATTTATTAAAACTCAAACAATGGAAAATTACATCAAGCAAACAGCTACCAAAAACGAGCAGGTGTGGCAATACTAATCCCAGATAAAATAGACTTTAAAACAAAACCCACTGTAAAAGACAAAGAAGGACACTATATAATGATTAAGGGGGTGATCCATCATGAAGATATAACTATAATAAACATCTATGCACCCAATGACAAGGCTCCAAAATACACAAAACAAACTCTAACAGCACTGAAAAGAGAAATTGACAGTTCCAGTATGGTAGTAGGAGACTTCAACACAGCACTCTCGGTAAAGGGCAGAAAATCTAGAAAGAAACTCAACAAAAATACAGAAGGTCTAAAGGACACAATTAGCCAACTTGACCTCATAACCATATATAGAACACTCCACCCAACAGCTATAAAGTACACATTCTTTTCCAATGCACATGGAATGTTCTCCAGAATAGACCACATCTTAGGCCATGGAGCAATTCTCAACAAGATACAAAATGTTGAGATAACACAAAGTATCTTCTCTGAC
>NW_004443982.1:2710700-2720657 GCF_000243295.1 Trichechus manatus latirostris | reverse complement strand
TTTTCTCACTCCATTTGTTGCTTGGCTGAGTTCTTTATCTCTTCATTTGATGTTTTAGGGTTTCAGGATTGTTGTATTCTCTGTTCGGCTTAGTTTTTTGGATCTTTGCTGTGGAGGGACAGCGTGGTGCTTCTGCCTAGAGCGCCATTTTGCCGGAACCGGCTATGTATATTTTTACAAAAGAAAAATCCCTCCAAGGTCGAGTATGGAGGGTGTTGACATGTCATGGGGTTGTTAGCCAATGTAATAAAACAGTATGTGTACTGACTGTTTAAAGAGAAACTATTTGTTCTGTAAACCTTCACCTAAAGTCGAATAAAAAAAGATTAAAAAAAAAAGACGAGGAATTAAGCATGATACCCAGGTTTGTGTCTTGCGTCATAGGTTTACTGTTGTACAAATTTCTGAGATGGGGATTGTGGGGAAAGGATCAGTTTTGGTGAGGAGTTGATAATTAAGAGTTCTGTTTTGAACATACTGAGTTTTTAGATGTCTAGTAGGCATCCAGGGGGAGGTGTGGAATAGTCAGTTGGTTTTATGAGTTTGGAGTTCAGGGCCAGCTTTTAGACGATATTTAGAGTTGTGAATCTGGATGAAGTAACCTTAGGAGATTAAAAGAGAAGAGAGCCTGGGACTATGTAAATATCGTGCCTTTAATGTAGAGGCCACAAGATACTAAAAGGAGAATGGGCTGGTAATCTAGGCAGGGATGTAGTTTAGTGGTAGAATACCAGCTGTATATGTAGAAAGTCCTAGGTTTTATCCCTGGCTTCTCCGTTTTCTCTTTGCCTCCTCAGAGGACAGGGCATGGTTATGAATTCTGCCAGTCTTTTGTCAATTTCTCATATGTATATTTTCTGGTTCCTGGCACCAAGCAGGTGCTCCATAAATATTTGTTAAGCGAGTGAATTAATCTCTGAATGAAATGAATGAGAATATTGGGCTTGTAGTACCTTTTTTGCCACAGTGTAGCTTTGTGATGTTGGGCAGTTACCAAGCTATACTTTGGTCATCTGCTGTTGTTATTGGTTACTGTCAAGTAGATTCAGACTCCTGGCGACCCCATGTGTGCAGAGTAGTACTGCACTCTATAGGGTTTTCAAGGATGTGACCTTTTGGAAGCAGTTTGCCTGGCTTTACTTCTGAGGAGCCCCTGAGTGGGTTTTAACCGCCAACCTTTTGGTTAGTAGTCCAGCGCTTAGCCATTTGCATCACCCGGGAACTCCTTTGTCATCTGTAAAATGGCAATAATAAAAGTACCTATCCTATTGGGCAGGATTTAAAAGGATAAAAGATTTATAGCATTAGCATAGAGCTAGTGCTAAGTTAAAGGAGCCCTGGTGGTTCAATGGTTAAGCACTTGGCTGCTAACTGAAAGGTCCGTGGTTTAACCTACCGGCTGCTCCGTGATACAAAAGACCTGACTATCTGCTCCCTTAAAGATTACAGCCTAGGAAACTCTGTGGGGCAGTTCTACTCTGTACTATAGGAGCGCTATGAGTTGGAATTGACTCCATAGCACACAGCAATAATAACAACAGTGCTGAATAAAGGAACCTTGGAGGCGCAGTTGTTAAGTGCTCTGCTGCTAACCCAAAGGTTGGCAGTTCAAACCCACCAGCAATTCTGGGGGAGAAAGATGCGGCAGTCTGCTTCCGTAAAGATTACAGCCTTGGAAACCCTATGGGGCAGTTCTACTCTGTCCTATAGGGTCACTATAAGTTGGAATTGACTTGACAGCAACGGGTTTAGTTTTGGGGTTGTTTTGGTGGTGTAACTGGTTAAGCGCTCCAGTGCTAACCGAAAGGTTGGCCGTTTGAACCCACCCAGCTGCTCTGTGGGAGAAAAACCTGGTGATCTGCTTCCATGAAGATTATAGCCAAGAAAACCCTGTGGGGCAGTTCTACTCTGTCACATGGGGTCGCGAATCAACTGAAAGGCACACAATAACAACAGCACAGTGCTGAATTAATGTTAGCTACTATAGCTCTCTGCAGTTCAGGTGCTCATCCATAAAATAGGGGCAATTACTTCTGTCCTGCTTCCCTCACAGGGTCATTTGTGAAGCCTGCAGAAGTTAACGTTAGGCTCTACAAACCCATTGCCGTCTAGTCATTCGGATTCATAGCAACCCTATAGGACAGAATAGAACTGCCCCACAGGGTTTCCTAGGCTTTATGGAGGAACCCTGGTGGCTTAGTGGTTAAGAGCTATGGCTACTAACCAAAAGGTTGGCAGGTTGAATCCACCAGGTGCTCCTTGGAAACCCTATGGGGTTGTTCTGCCCTGTCCTGGGATCTACTCGATGGCAATTTTTTTTTAAATCTTTATGGAAGCAGACTGCCACAATTTTCTCCCACTGAGTGGCTGGTAGGTTGGAACCGCTGACGTTTCTGTTAGTAGTAGAGCACATAACCACTGTGCCACCAGGGCTCCTTTAGGCTCTATAAGGAGCTATTAATGTTTTAATTGGTTTTAGCCTACATTATACAGCCACTCTTTTCCATTCTCCCGCAGGGTTAAATGAAAACGTTTCTTTAAAGACATCCAGAACTCCAGCTTGTCTGCCTAACCCAGACTAACCAATTGTACTCGAAACCACACCCCAATGCGAAGCCCATTAGCCGCGGAGCTCTATTTTAAAATGTCCAGGCTTGCTCCTGCTTGCTAGCGAATGCGGGTCGCAGCTGTGCACGCTGATTGGCGCCCACCCCCCCGGCCCCCGCTGGCCAATCACCACTGCACTTCCTCCTAGGGCTGTGGTTTTCAAAATCTGCTACTGGGCTGATTGAAGGGAGCACTGCCCAGCTGTAGACCTACACGAGTCTTTACGACACCGAGACACCGAGCTCCGTTTATTTGGGGGTCTCTCCTGGTCTGGAGGTACGTCCATGGTTTTTCCTGCTCTACGCTCAGTCTTGGTGTGAAGTAGGCACCTTCGGACTAGTACTGCTCTGTCACCCGCTGGTCGGTTCTTGGGGTTGCTCCAGCACCGTTACCCTCTGTTTTATTTTGCCAGGATGCACGGCGTCCCTGTGACAAAACCTTTGTCTCCTTCTCCTGTTAGCAGTGTGCCGAGTGAGCCCCTTAAGAGGATGGGCAGGGAATGTGTATTGGAGGTGAGAAAGCAAAGCAAATGAGACTGGGTCCCTGCTTTTAGATGAAGCGACCAGGACACATGCCTGAATCAGTACATTTACAAAACGTCTTAAGTGCAGGACCGATTTCATCCACAAGTACTGAGGGATCAGACGTATTTAAGTCAGAGCATGCTACTTGAAGGGAGTTTTTTTGAACCTACAGGTTGAAGGATGTGAAGGAGGATGGAGATATTTATCCTCTCTCTTTTTTAATCCCTTTTACCTCCACTAGCTCTCTCTCTCTTCTACCCCCAATCTCAACCCATTTCAGCTCAGGCTTTTCCACTGCCCTCTCCTATGGTCCACTTAGAATCCTAGAATGTTAGAGGTTGAAAGGACCCTAGAACAGTGCTTCTTAAACTTTAATGTACATGTAAATCGCCTGGGATATTGTTAACTTTCAGATTCCGATTTGGTAGGCCTAGCTATGGGCCTGAGATTTTGAATTGCTAACAAGCTCCCAGGTGATGCTAATGTTGATGGTCCATGGATCACACTTCCAATAGCAAGAGGGCTTTGATCCCATTGCCTCATTTTATTAGGTGGGGAAACTGAGGACCAGAGACGAAAAGGGACCCGACATCACCCAGTCAGCTAGGGGCAGGGCCAGAACCAAACTGTAGGCCTTCTTGCCAGCCCAGTGCTGCTTTCATTCACACCGTGCTGCCTTCCTTCCTCAGGGCCTTGCTGTCTATAACCTGCCTTTATGTATAAAATAAATACTCCTTCCTGTAGACTTTCTTGGTCAGCTTAGCTCCTCTTCTTCCCCTGTATGGGCCTCAGCACTAGCCCTGGGATACCCAGTGGGGTCTCCAACATCTATCAGCGTGTGTGTAGGGGAGACAAAAAGTCTGTAAAGTGGAAAGGATTCTGATTGTTCAAGTAAGGCTCAGGGTTCTGTAGGTGGTAGAAGCCAAGAGTGTTCTGCAGAGGGTTTTATGAAAGGATGTTTTGATGGTGTCAATCCCCCACCCCTACCACAGAGGCAGGGAAATTACCTAAGTTAGTGTGTGTATGCCTCAAAGCAAGTGATTAATGTCCAGGATAATGAAGAGGGTAAATGACAATCATTTGAATAACCTTATTTTCTCTGACCTTGAGGTTTAGTTAACCTGTAATATCAGAAGAGAATTTTCCAGCCTGTTGACTTCGGTGAGGTTTCTTCTTTCCTTTTGAAAGGTGAAGATTTCAGAGCATGAGTCTTTGATCATCCATAAAATAACTGTATGAGTTGTGAATAATAGTGAAGTAGTTTTCCTACAATGTAGATAAGGGTAGGTGTATCCAATTTAGCTTTATTGCTGCTTGGCTGAGTTTTGAAGGATGAGATGGAAAATAGGGTTGAATTTTGTGGGAAGAGAAGGAGAGTAAGAAGACACACCACTTACTGAATGCTTACCATGCAGCAGGCTTCTTATATACAAATTTACATTTCAGCAACAGATCTCCTCTGCAAGTAAATGGTGTTATAGCTGTTATGCAAATGAGGAAACAGACTCAGAACTGCTAAGTTGGCTAGTTTAGAAGGCCAATTGTTCAGACTCCAAAGCCCTTGCTCATTCTACCTCCTCACAATACTGCCTTTCTCTTTGGACCTTGGACTGTTTGGAATGTTTTTGAGCATGATCAGAGAGACTTCATGGCCACATGCCTGAATCCACAGATTAGAAAGAGCACTGGAAAGAGCTGGGTGATCTGTGCTGGATAATAGTTTGTGATCCTGGGTGGTAAGTCACTTAACACATCTGGAACTGTAAAATGGGGTGAATTGTACCTGCCCAGCCTACTCTCACAGTTTTGTTGTGAGGATCAACTGAGGTTATAAATGTGAAGGACACATACTTGTACTGGCTTTTCCTCACCTACAAAATGTTTATGCTTCTCCATCCAAAGCAAAACCCAAACCAGCTTTTCTCCTTTCTTAAACCTTTCCCTTAAGCTGTACTCTTCTCTGCTTCCATTTCTTACTACTCCAGCTTAGCCTTTCAGCCCCATTCTGACCCCTCCCTAACATATTCTTTGTGTGTGTATGTGTGTGTGTGTGTGTGTGTGTGTGTGTATTTGGAAATTTCACATCTTTGTTACACATGATGCACTTTTTATTTTATAATTTATTTTGTTGTTGAGAATATTCACAGCAGAACATACACCAATTCAGCAGTTTCAACATGTACAATTCAGTGTCATTGATTACATTCTTCCAGTTGTGCAGCCATCCTTACTCTCCTTTTCAGAATAGTTTCTCCCCCAGTAACATAAACTAACTTCCCCCTAAGTTTCCTGTCCCATCTTTCGAGTTGCTGTTGCCAATTGGATTCCATATAAATAGTTCTTAAAAGAGCACAGTGCTCAAGGCAGACATTCTTTACTAGTTAAGCTAAACTATTGTTTGGTTTTAAGAAAACTTCAGGAGATATTTTTGGCTTAAGGTTTAAGGTTTAAAGATTATCTTAGGACAGTAGTTTCAGGGCTTCATCCAGCCTCCATGGCTCCAGACAATCTGAATTCAACGAGAATTTGAAGTTCTGTTCTACATTTTCTCCCTTTTGATTAGGATTCCGCTATAGAATCTTCGATCAAAATGTTCAGTAATGGTAGACAAGCACCATCCAGTTCTTCTGGTCTCATGGCAAAGGAGGCAGCTGTTTATGGAGAGAATTAGCCACACATTCCATTTCTTCCTCTTATTCCTGACTTTCCTTCTTCTCTTGCTGTAGGTGAATAGAGACTAATTGTTGTACCTTGGATGGCTGCTTGCAAGCTTTTTAAGACCCCAGGCAGACACTATGCAATGGACTAGGAAATAGAGCGGAAACACTAAACATATTAGGCCAATTAACTGAGATGTCCCATGAAACCACGACCCTAAACCTCCAAACTAAGAGACCAAAACTTATGAGGTGTTGTACATAAGCAGCCTCAGCAGTTGCTCTTTTTGTTGTGGTGGTTGTAAATATATCTTTCACACAACTTTTGCCAATTCAAATTTTTACAGGTGTACAACTTTTTTTTTCAACATTTTAAAATTTTTATTGTGATTAAGGTGAAAGTTTACAAAGCAAATTAGCTTCTCGTCAGTTAATACACAAATTGTTTTGTGACATGGATTGCCAACCCCGTGATGTGTCAGCACTGTCCCCTTCTTTACCCCAGGTTCCCTGTTTCCATTTTTCCAGTTTTCCTGTCCCTTCCTGCCTTCTTGCCTTCGCTTTTGGGCTGGTGTGCCCATTAGCCTCGTATACATGATTGAACCATGAAGCACGTCCCTCACGTGCGTTATTGTTGGCCCTATAGACCTGTCTAAAGGGTGAAGGGTGAACCCCAGGAGTGACTTCAGTACTAAGTTAAAAGGGTGTCCAGGGGCAATACTCTTGGAGTGTCTCCACAGTCTGTGTCAGACCAGCAAGCCTGGTCAGTTTTTTTTGTATGTGTGTGAATTTGAATTTTGTTCTACATTTTTCTCCCACTCTGTCCAGGACCACCTCTTGTGATCCCTGTCAGAGCAGTTGGTGGTGGTAGCTGGGCACCATCTAGTTGTTCCGGGCTCAGCCTGGTAGAGGTTTTGGTAGTTGTAGTCCATTAGTCCTTTGGACTAATATTTCCCGTGTGTGTTTGGTCTTCATTCTTCGTTTCTCCAGCTGAGGTAGGACCAGTAGATGTATCTTAGATGGCCACTCACAGACTTTTAAGACCCCAGTCGCTACTCACCCACAGTCAGATGCAGAACATTTTCTTTATAGACTATGTATGCCAATTGAGCAAGATGTCCCCCAAGACCATGGTCCCCAGGCCTTAGCCCAGTAGCTCAGTCTCTCAGGGCATTTGGATGTGTCTGTGAAGCTTCTATGACTGTGCCCTGGTCAAGTTATGCTAACTTCCCCGGTGCTGTGTACTCTTTTACCCTTCACCAAAGTTACCTACTATCTAGTTAGTGTTTTTCCCTCCCTACCCCTCCTCTCCCTCATAACCATCAAAGATTGTTTCTTTCTGTGTGGAAACATTTTCATAATAGTGGTCTCATACAGTATTTGCCCTTTTGTGATTAACTTATGTCACTCAGCATAATGGCCTCCAGATTCATCCATGTTGTGAGATGTTTTGCAGATTAATCATTGTTCTTTATCATAGTGTAGTATTCCCTTGTATGTATGTACCATAGTTTGTTTATCCATTTGTCTGTTGATGGGCATTTAGGTTGTTTCCATCTTTTTGCTATTGTGAATACTGGTGCAGTGAACATTGGTGTGTGTATTTCTATTCGTCTGATGGCTCTTCTTTCTCTAGGATATATTCCTAGGAGCAGATTTGCTGGATTGTATGGTATTTCTATTTCTAGCTTTTTAAGGAGGCACCATATTGTTTTCCAAAATGACAGTAGCATTTTTCAATCTCACCAGCAGTGCATAAGAGTTCTAATCTCCCCACAACCACTCCAACATTTATTATTTTGTTTTTTTATTTGTGCCAGTAATGTTGGGGTGAGATGGTATCTCATTGTAGTTTTGATTTGCATTTCTCTAATGGCTAGTGATCGTGAGCATTTCCTCATGTGTCTTTTAGCTGCCTGAATGTCTTCTTTGGTAAAGTGTCTGTTCATTGCCCATTTTTTAATTGGATTATTTGTTTTCTTATTGTAGAGATGTTGGATTTTCCTATAGATTTTAGAGATTAGACCTTTGTTGGATATGTCACAGCCAAAATTTTTTTCCCAGTCCATAAGTTCTCTTTTTACTCTTTTGGTGGAGCCTTTTTATGATCATAAGTGTTTTAATTTTTAGGAGATCCCATTTATCTAGCCTATCTTCTGGTGTTTGTATATTGTTAATTATGGTTCGTACACTGTTTATGCCATATACTAGGGCCCCTAGGGTTGACCCTGTTTTTTCTTCCATGATCTTTATAGTTTTTGGTTTTATATTTAGGTCTTTGATCCATTTTGAATTAGTTTTGGTGTATGGTGTGAGGTGTGGGTCCTGTTTCATTTTTTTACAGATGGACATCCAGATTTGCCAGCACCATTTGTTAAAAAGACTGTCTTTTCCCCATTTGGTGGACTTTGGGCCTTTGTCAAAGATCAGGTGACTGTAGGTGATGGATTTACATCTGGGTTCTCAATTCTGTTCCATTGGTCAATGTGTCTGTTGTTGTACCAATACCAGGCTGTTTTGACTACCGTAGCTGTATAGTAGGTTCTGAGGTAAGGTAATGCGAGGACTCCTACTTTTTTCTTTTTCTTCAGTAATGCTTTACTTATCCGGGGCCTCTTTCCTTTTCATATAAAGTTAATGATTAGTTTTTCCATCTTGTTAAAGAATGCTGTTAGTATTTGTGTCGAGATTGCATTGTATTTGTAGATTGCTTTGGTAGAATTGACGTTTTCACAATGTTGAGTCTACCTGTCCATGAGCGTGGTATGTTTTTTCCATTTATGTAGGTCTCTTTTGGTTTCTTGCAGTAGTGTTTTGTAGTTTTCTTTATATAGGTCTTTTACGTCCCTGGTTAGATTTATTCCTAAGTAGTTTATTTTTTTAGGGGCTATTATAAATGGTATTGTTTTCCTGATTTCCTTTTCATAGTTCTCTTTATTGGTGTATAGGAACCCAATTAATTTTTGTATGTTTATCTTGTATCCTGCTATTCTGCTGAATCTTTCTATTAGATCCAGTAGTTTTTTGTGGAATCTTTAGGGTTCTTTATGTATAGTATCATATCATTTGTAAATAGGGATAGTTTTACTTTTTCCTTACCAATATGGATGCTCTTTATTTCTTTTTCTTGCCTTATTGCTCTAGCTAGGACTTTCAGCATTGTGTTAAATAGAAGTGGTGATAAAGAGCATCTTGTCTTGTTCCCATTCTCAAGGGGAATGTTGTCAGCCTCTCCATTTAGAATGATGTTGGATGTTGGTTTTGTATAGATGCCCTTTATTATGTCGAGGAATTTCCCGTCCATTCCTGTCTTTTTTTTAAAAGTTTTTAATTGTACTTTAGATGAAGGTTTACAGAATAAATGGTTTCTCATTAAACAGTCAGTACACATATTGTTTTATAACATTGGTTAACAACCCCAGGACATGTCAACACTCTCCCTTCTCGACCTTGAGGACATTTTTTTGGTGAAAATATACATAGCCAAAGTTACACCATTTTGAAAATTTCTACATGTACAACTCAGTGACATTGATTATATTCTTCCAGTTGTGCTACTATTCTCACTATCCTTTTCCAAATTATTCCATCACCATTGTCTTCAACTCACTGTCCCCTAGGCTTCCCATCAAACCTTTTGAGTTGCTGTTGTCAATTTCATCTCACGTAGATAATTCCTTTCTTTTGTACCTTAGATGAAGGTTTGCAGAACAAATTATTTCTCATTAAACAGTTAGTACACATATTGCCCTGTGACAATGGTTAACAACCCCATGACATGTCAACACTGTCCCTTCTTAACCTTGGGTTCCCTATTACCAGCTTTCCTGTCCCCTCCTGCCTTCTAGTCCTTGTCCCTGCACTGCTGTGCCTCATTAGTCCTTTTGTTTTATGAGGCTGTCCAATCCCCGGCTGAATGGTGAATTTCGGGAGGGGCTTCACTACTGGGCTAAAAGGGTGTCCGGGGGCCATACTCTCGGGGTTTCTCCGGTCTGTCAGGCCAGTAAATCTGGTCTTTTTTTGTGAGTTCGAATTCTGTTCTACATCCTTTTCCAGCTCTGTCCAGGACCTGCTATTGTGATCCTGGTCAGAGCAGTCAGTGGTGGTAGCCAGGCACCATCTAGCTGTACTGGACTCAGTCTGGTGGAGGCCTTGGTAGCTGTGGTCCA
>NW_004443982.1:2691172-2710600 GCF_000243295.1 Trichechus manatus latirostris | reverse complement strand
TGGGCACGATACTTTTTGCCTCCTTCTCCAATTGGCAGGGTCAGTCGCTCAGATATGGTACAGCAGGGCATGTCTAGCTGAAGAGGAGTTGCTGGGATGGGTTGTTTGTGGCACTTACTACAGCCACCCGGGCGGGTCGGTAATCCGTGCCAGGCAGTTTCCGGTAGGCCATACCTGTGCTGCTTGGTGGTGTGATGTCAAGTGCACAGTGGAGGTAGGCAGGATGGAGGGGGAAGATTGTGATGTGTGGAACTAAAATGGGTATGGGATAGAGGAGAGAAGAACAGGAGCCAAAAACATACAAAAAAACAAAGAGGAGTGCTAGGGGAGCTTGCCATTGGAGTGGAATGATGAGAGACTATGAAATGGAGAAAAACAAAAAGCAGAAGAAGAAAAAAAAGAAAATAATGAATACATAAAAAGTAGAAAGAAAAAAGCAAGGCAAAGCTTCCAGGGATCCCACTGGTGCGGTACGAGGTCTGGGGAAGTTTTTCACAGGTGTTGCAGTACAGCCTGGCTAGAAGGCGTGGAGGAATTCAGCAGCAGGTATTCAGGCGATAGGAAGAGAAGGAAGGTATAGAGAGATGAGAAACTGAGTAATGAAGAAAGACAAAAAGGAAAAAAGAGGGAAAATAAAACAAAACAAATTTAAAAAAGAAAAAGAACAAGTAAAGCCCCCCCCAAAACAGAAAAAAAACCCCACGGAAAAAAAAAAGAAATGCTCCCAGGGATCCCTCTGCAGTCTGCACAGGCTGAGGGGGTGGGTCCCAAGCCATGTGGCACTGCCCGGTCAGAACGGGCTCCCAACTCGAGAAAAGGAAAACAATTCAAAACATACAAAAGCTCTGGGATCTCAGCAGCGTGGCAACCCAGACTAGGAAGCAGTTTCACACTCGAACGGAGCTCCACGGCCCCCTAGGAAGAAGCAAGGATGGCGCATGGAGCCAGATATTTGAGCGAAAGGAGGGGGAGGTGGTGAGAGGTAAGGAAGAAATCAGAAGAAGTGGAAAAAAGCAACACCAGCAGCCAACAAATGGTGCTCAGGGAGTCAGTCAGTGCGGGTGGGTGGAATCCATGCAGCCGTTGCTTCCCGGCCACGAGACAGTGGCCGTAGGAAGCAGAGGAGGCCGAGTGGGGGTGAAGAAGGATGGGGGGTGGGAAAGTGTATATCACCAATTACCGGTTGTTCTGTCTCCTGCTGGAAGCTCCATGAAGCTGCTTTCTTGTACCCCCTATTTGCTGGTCTCTGATAGGAGTCCAAGATGGCAGATCCATGCTGCGTTAGCTGATAGGGGACCTCTGCATGAACCTCTCCTCACTCTCCATTCTCTGTCAGTTTTCTCACTCCATTTGGTGCTTGGCTGAATTCTTTTTCTCTTCATTTGATGTTTTAGGGTTTCAGGATTGCTGTTTTCTCTGTTCAGCTTAGTTTTTTGGATCTTTGCCATGGATGGACGGCGTGGTGCTTCTGCCTAGAGTGCCATGTTGCCGGGAGTCCATTCCTGTCTTATTGAGAGTTTTTATCAGGCATGGGTGTTGGACTTCATCGAATGCCTTGTCTGTGTCAACTGAGGTGATCATGTGAGTCTTTTATTTATGTGGTGGATTATGTTGATTAATTTTCTAATGTTGAACCATCCTTGCATACCTGATATGAATCTCACTTGGTTGTGGTGCATTATTATTATTTTTGATATGGTGCTAAATTCTGTTGACTAGAATTTGGTTGAGACTTTCTGCGTCTATATTCATGAGAGATATTGTTCTTTGATTTTCATTTTTGTGGTGTCTTTGCCTGGTTTTGGTATCAGGGTCATGCTGGCTTCATAGAATGAATCAGGAAGTATCCTGTGCTTTTCTGTGTTCTGAAATAGTTTGAGTAGTACTGGTGTAAGCTCTTCTCTGAATGTTTGGTAGAATTCTCCAGTAAAGCCATCTGGGCCAGGACTTTTTTTTGTTGGGATTTTTTTTTTTAATTACCTTTTCAATCTCTTGTTATGAGTCTGTTCATATTTTCTACCTCAGTTTGTATTACTTTTGATAAGTAGTATGTTTCTAGAAATTTGTCCATTTCCTCTAGGTTTTCAAATTTGTTGGAGTATAGTTTTTCATAGTACTCTGTTATGATCCTTTTATTTCAGTTGGGCCTGTTGTAATGCCCCCCATTTCATTTCTTATTTGGGTTCTTTGCTTCCTCTCCTGTTTTTCTTTTGTCAATTTGGCCAATGGTTTGTTGATTTTGTTGATCTGTTCAAAGAGCCAGCTTTTGGTTTTGTTGATTCTTTTGTTTTCCTATTCTCTATTTCATTTATTTCTGCTCTGATCTTTATTTTTTCCTTTCTTCTGGTGACTGTGGACTTCTTTTGCTGTTCTTTTTCTGTTTGTTCAAGTTGTAGGGCTAACATTTTTATTTTGTCCCTATTTTGATCTGTGCGCCTATTGCTATAAATTGACCTCTGAGCACTGCCTCTGCTGTGTCCCATAGGTTTTGGTATATGTGTTTTCATTCTCATTTGATTCTAGAAATTTTTTGATTCCATCTTTAATTTCTTCTGTTACCCAGTGGTTTTTAAGGAAGGTGTTACTCAGTTTCCATGTATTTTTTTCCCCTTGTTCTTCCTGTTATTAATTTCTACTTTTCTGAGGTTGTGATCAGAGAAGATACTTTGCATTACATCAGTATTTTAGATTTTGTTGTGGGATGCTTTGTGGCCTAAGATGTGGTCTATTCTGGAAAATGTTCCATGTGTGTTGGAAATGAATGTATACTTTGCTGCTGTTGGGTGGAGTGTTCTATATATGTCTATGAGATCAGGATGGTTGATTGTGGCCTTAAGTTCTTCTATATCTTTCCTGAGTTTCTTTCTAGATGTTCTGTCCTTTACTGAGAGTGGTGTGTTGAAGTCTTCTGCTCTTATTGTGGAACTGTCAATTTCTTTTTTCAGTGCTGTTAGAGTTTATGTATTTTGGAGCCCTGTCTTTGGGTGCATAGTTGTTTATTATGGTTACATCATCATGGTAGACTGTTCCTTTAATCATTATGTATAGTCCTTCCTTGTCTTTTATGGTGGATTTTGCCTTAAAGTCTATTTTATCTGAGATTAGTATTGCCATTCCTGCTCTTTGGTTGCTGTTTGCTTGATGTATTTTTTCCAGCCTTTGATTTTTAATATATTTATATCTTTGTGTCTAAGGTGTGAATCTTATAGACAGTATATTGATGGGTCATTTTTTTTATCCGTCCTGTCACTCTCTATCCCTTTATGGGTGTTTTTAAGCTATTTACATTCAGTGTGATTATTGATAGGTGTGAGTTTATTGCTGTCATTTTGTAGTGCTTTTTTTGTGGTGCTGACATTTTCTTTGTTCCACTTACTCTCCTGTGCTGAGTTTCTTTTGTTTGTGAAATTTCTTTTCCTTTCTTTTGTTATTGTAGATCTTGTGTGTAATGAGACTTTGTTTTTCTTTTTTATTTTGATGAGTAGGTTTTTAACTTTCTTTGTGGTTACCTTGAAATTTACCCTTATCCTCCTAAGTTTGAACCAACCTTTCATTACTTGGTATCACCTTGACTTCCTCTCCATTTGAAAGTTCTATATCTACACTGTGCATTCCCCCTTTTATTGTTCTGACATTGTCATCATTTACAGATTGACCATTCTGTTTCCCTGTTTTGAATATTTTAGTTTTGTTTTAGCCTTGCGAGTTCATTACCTAGGTCAATATTTGGCTGATAATGTCCTGTGTCCTAGGTTTATGTTGTTGTCTGTTGTTGTTGGTTCTCTAACCAAACGACTCCTTTAATAATTCTTGTAAGTTTGGATTGGTTTTTACAAATTCCCTTAATTTTTGTTTATCTGTAAATGTCCTAATTTCGCCATATTTGAGCGAGAGCTTTGCAGGGTATATTATTCTTGGTTGACATTTTTTTTCTTTCAAGGTTTTATTTATAACCTCCCATTGCCTTCTTTAATGCACGGTTTCTGCTGAGTAATCAGAGCTTAGTCTTATTATTTCCTCTTTGTAAATGACTTTTCATTTTTTCAAGCTGCTTTCAGGATTCTTTCTTTGGCCTTGGTTTTGGCAACTGTCATTATGATATGTCTTGGTGACTTTCTTTTGGGGTCTATCCTATATGGTGTTCATTGAGCTTCTTGGATGGTCAGCTTTTAATCTTTTATAATATTAGGGAAGTTTTCTGTCAGCAGATCTTCAATGATCCTCTCTGTATTTTTCATTTTCTCCCGAGTTCTTGAACTCTGATCATGTGCAGATTTTTGCTGTTGATTGTATCCCACATAGTTCTTAGGTTTTTTTCATTCTTCTTTATTCTTTACTCTGATTTTTCCTTAAAGAAAGTGACATCCATGGATTTATCTTCAATTTTGCTGATTTCCATTGTTTCAAATTTGCTCCTAAAATCTTGTATTGCATTGTCCATTTCTGAAATTTTGTTTTCTATCTTTTGGATTTCTAATTGCTGTTTTTGTATGATTCTAGTTGTTTATTTACTTTGACATTTTGTTCTTGCAGTGTTTTCTTGAATTTTCCATTGCTCTGTCTGTGTTTTTCTTGATTTTGGCTATGTTTGGTTGGTTTTGTCTGTGTTTTCCAAGATTTTGTCTGCGTTTTCTCTGATCTCTTTCCTAATCTCTTGGAGAGCCCTGGATATTAGACTTTTGAATTCCCTATCAGGTAGTTCCAGCATCTTTTCTTCTTCTAGAAGGTGAACTGGTGCTTTATTCTGCTTGCTTACTGGAGCCGTCTTGTCCTTTTTTTTTTAATATATGTTTTGATATTGTCTGCTGTCTTCGAGACATTCAGGTATTATTTTCTTTATTTACTGATTGTAGTTTTGTTTGTTTTGTCCTGCATTTTTTGTTATATTTGGAGATGTCTGGGCAGGTGGGCTGTGCGTGCTTTGTTGGTTGCTCATCTGTGGGCATGATAGTTCTCACCGCCTCGTCATGGTGTGCAGGGCCAGTCACTCAGCTATGGTGCATCAGGACAGGTCCAGCAGGAAAGGAAGGGGTGGAGATGGGCCATTTGTCTGCAGCGTATACCAGGCTGGGGGCTGGAGTGGGGCCACTGCTGTCTGCAGGGCAGTCCTGAGATGGGGGGGAAGGGCTGTGGATCTGGTCCGGGTCTCCTCAGGGCTGCGGCAGGCAGCATGAGTGGTCCAGAGTTGGCGGTAAGGGCCTGGGGCCAGGTTTGGGTCCCCTGGTTGCTGCAGTGGGTGGCGGGAGGGGTCTGGAACTGGTGAGAAGGGGCCTGGAGTGCGGGCTGGGTATCCTCAGGGCTGTGGGCGGTGGCGGGAGGGGTCCGAAGCTGGTGAGAAGGGACCTGCGGTCTGGGCCTGGTCCTCTATGGGCTGTGAGCAGTGGCAAGAGAGGTCCAGAGCCAGTGGGACGGGGCCTGGGGTCCAGGCTGGGTCCACTAGGTGATGTGACAGGTGATGGGAGGGGTCTGGAGCTGGCAGGAAGGGGCCTGGGGCCTGGGTTGACTCCTCTGGGTGATGCAGCTGGCTGCGTGAGGGGTCTGGAGCCAGTGGGAAGGGTCCTGGTGTCTAAGTCAGGACCCTTGGGGCTGCGGGCAGTGAGGCAGAGGAGGGAGGTAGGAGAGGGGGCAAAGGCAGGGGCAGAGGGATCTAGATGGAGGAGTCCAATAGGGTGGGTTGGTATTCTGGTTCCTGGCTGTTGAGGTTGCTGTGATGGGGCTGTCGCAGCTGCTGTTCACCAGAGGGATGAGGGTTGTAGGAGTGGTTCCTGTGGTTATCAGGTGAAAGAGTGTGGGCTTCTCCTTGAGTTGCAGCCAGCAAATGTGGTCTTACTTAGTCCTGGGTGTGTCTGTGCTGTACCTCTATCTACTATTGGGAATTCTGTGGAGGTGCCTTTCTGTGTGCAGGGTTGTTGGCTTTATTCCAAGATGGCAACGCTGAGTCATGCCGTTTGGTCAGGAACCTCCATTCTATCTCTATTCCTTCTCTGTTTTTTATCAGTTTCTTCTTCTCAGTGACTTACAATCTAGTACTTTATCCCTTCATTTAAGGTTCAGGGTTCTAGAATTGATGTATGTATTTATTTTGCTTGGTCTTTCAAGTCTTTGTTGCAGTGGGATGGCTTAGTGCATCTGACTAGTCTGCTATTTTGGCTCCACCTAGGAGAATCACCTACAGTTCTGCAACTTACTAACAGCAATCACATTAATTGGCCATGCAACCCTACCCTTAAAGAATGCAATTTTTCCATCACCCTAAACTGAAACTTGTTATGTGTTGCCGAGTTGATTCCTACTCATAGGGACCCTATAGGACAGACACTCTCTCACAGAGTAGAACTGCCCCATAGAGTTTCCAAGGATGTAATCTTAAGAGAAGCAGATTGCATGTCTTTCTCCCATGGAGTGGCTGGTGGGTTTGAACCACCAAGTTTTTGGTTAGCAGCCAAGCACTTAACCATTGCACCACCAGGGCTCCCTAACCGAAACTCAGTGCTCCATAAGCAATAACATCCCCCCCAACTTTTACCCTCCTTCCTACCCGTGGTAACCACTAATAAACTTTGGTTTCTATATATTTGCCTGTTCTTGTGTTTTTATATAAGTGAGGTCATATAATATTTGTCCTTTTGTGACTGACTTATTTCTCTCAGCCTAAAATCTTCAAGCTCCATCCATGTTGTAGTGTGTATCAAGATTTCATGTCACTTTCTGACTGAGCTGAGTAGTATTCCATTGTATGTACCACATTTTGTTTATCCATTCATCCATTCATGGGCATTTAGGTTGTTTCCACCTTTTGTCTATTGTGAATAGTGCTGCAAAGAACATTGGTATACATATGTCTGTCCCTGTCGCTGCTTTCAAGTCCCTTGAGTATATTCCTAGCAGTGGAATTGCTGGGTCATATTGTACTTCTATTTTTAGTTTTCGGAGGAACTGCCACACTGTTTTCCACAGTGGTTGTACCATTTTGCATTCCCACCAGCAATGGACAAGAGTTCCAGTTTCCCGATTCCTTGCCAACATTTGTTATTTTCTGTTTGTTTTCTTTTTTAAATCTTAGCCATCCTAAATTTAAAAAACCCTGTTGTTGTTGAGTCGATTCCGACTCATAGTGACCGTATAGGACAGAGTAAAACTGCCCCATAGGGTTTCCAAGAAGCGACTGGTGGATTCAAACTGATGACCTTTTGGTTAGCAGTCATAGCTCTTAACCACTGCACCTCCAGGGCTCTGACTATCCTGGTAGGAGTGAAATGGTATCTCGTTGTGGTTTTGATTTGCAACTCTCTGATGGCTAATGATGTTGAACATTGTTTCATTTGTTTGGTGGCCATTTGAATGTCCTCTTTGGTGAAATACCTATTCAAGGCCTTTGCCCATTTTTTGATTCGGTTATTTTTTTGTTGTTAAGTTGTTGAAGTTTTATGTATAGTTTAGCTTTTGGGTTCTTATTGGATATATGGTTTCCAAAGATATTCTCCCAGTCAGTAGCTTGTCTTTTCACTTTTTTTGGTAAAGTCTTTTGATGAGCAAAAGTTTTCAATTTTCACGAGGTCTCTTTTACCTAATTTTGTCTCTACCGTTTGTGCTTTTATTATTATATTAGATAATCCATTGTTAAAAGCTAGGCCCAACAGCCTTGACCCTGAATTTTGTTCTAAGAATTTTATGGTTTTGTTTTCACATTTAGATCTTTAATCCGTTTTGAATTTGTTTTTGTGTATAGTGTAAGTCGTAGATACTATTTCATTTTTATGCATGTGGAAATCCAGTTTCCCCAACATCATTTATTGAAGGCACTCTTCTTTCCTCCATCTAATGGACTTACCACCCATGTCAAAAAGCAGATGACCAGAGATGTGTGAGTTTTTCTGGACTCAATTCTATTCCATTGGTCTGTGTGTCTATTATTATACCAATACCAGGCAATTTTGATTACTGTAGCTGTATTATATGTTTTAAAATCAGAAAGTTTGAGTCCTGCTTTGTTCTTTCATTTCAGCATGGCTTTAGCTGTTCAGGGCCTTCAAACATATTCTTTATGCTCCACATTCCAGACAACTGAGAGGTCCATCTGTATGCTCATGCCTCCTACTGAAGTTGGCTTTTTTTGTCTGGTAAGCTCTTCAGTCTAGTTGGGAACCTCTTTGTTATTTAAATCTAAATCAAATGTTACTACTCTGTGAAGCCTTCCTTGGCCCCCTGTGCCTCATAAGGTTATTGACTTTTATTATGTTTTTACAGTACTTTGTGTCGACCTTTATTAAAGCATTTGTTACATTTTTATGTTAATGTTAGAACTGAGCATGTGACTGCTTCTAGGATAGGATCCATGTTGTACTTGTGTTTGTATGTTTGTATCCCTATTGTCTGAAATATCTGATACATAGTGATACATTTGTTGCTTTTAGGGTCTCTCTTAGGGAAGCCTGTTCTTTATCAAATGTAGTTGAACTTGGAAATTGTGGGTGGGGTGGGAAAGGAAATTGTATTTGAGTGGAAGGGGTCTCTTGTATTCAAAAAAGGATTCCTCCTAATAATGTACTTTCTTATAAGACACATAAGTGTGTCGTAGCCGTTGAGGTCCTTAAACAAACAAAAAACCAAACCCATTGCCTTCGAGTCAATTCCGACTCATAGTGACCATATAGGACAGAGGAGAACTGCTGACATTTTGGTTAGCAGCCAAGCACTTAACCACTGCTGCCACCAGGGCTCCTGAAAGGTCCTTGTTGTTAGTTAAGTTTCAAGTAGGTTCCAACTCATAGTGACCCTATGTATAACAGGTCTAAAAGGTCGTTTTTTTATTGCGCTTTAAGTGAAAGTTTATAATTCAAGTTAAGCTCTCATACAAAAATTTATACATGCATTGTTATGTGACCCTAGCTGCTCTCCCTGTTCTGTAACAGCACACTCCTCCTTTCCACCCTGGATTTCCTGTGTCCATTCAACCAGCTCCTGACCCTCTCTGCCTTCTCATCTCTTCTCCAGACAGGAGCTGCCCATGTATCTACTTGAGCTAAGAAGTACACTCTTCATGAGTATCATTTTATGTCTGAAGAGTTGGCTTCAGGAATGGTTTTAGTTTTGGGCTAATGGAGAGTCTGTGGGCAGTGTCTTCTGGAGTCCCTCCAGTCTCACTGAAAACATTAAGTCTGGTCTTTTTACTAGAATTTGAGTTCTGCATCCCACTTTTCTCCTGCTCCTTCAGGTACTCTGTTGTGTTCCCTCTCAGGGCAGTCATTGGTGGTAGCCAGGCACCATCTAGTTCTTCTGGCCTCAGGCCGATGGAGTCTCTGGTTTATATGGCCCTTTCTGTCTCTTGGGCTAATATTTTCCTTGTGTCTTTGGTGTTCTTCATTCTCCTTTGCTCCAGGTGGATTGGGACCAATTGATGTATCTTAGATAGTCGCTTGCTAGCTTTTAAGACTCCAGACGCCACTCACCAAAATAAGATGCAGAACATTTTCTTAGTAAACTTTGTTATACCAATTGACCTAGATGTCCCCTGAAACCATGGTCCCCAGACCGCACCACTGCTACTCTGTTCCTCAGAGTGTTTGGTTGTATTCAGGAAACTTCTCAGCTTTTGGTTTAGGCCAGTTGTGCTGACTTCCCATGTATTGTGTGTTGTCCTTCCTTTCACCTAAGATAATTCTTATCTACTATCTAGTTAGTGACTACCCATAATTACCCTTGTAATTATCAGAGAATGTTTTCTTCTGTGTTTAAACCATTTCTTGAGTTCTTATAATAGTGGTCTCATACAATATTTGTCCTTTTGTGACTGACTAATTTCACTCAGCGTAATGCCTTCCAGATTCATCCCATCCATGTTATGAGAAGTTTCAAAGATTCATCGTTGTTCTTTATCGTTGCATAGTATTCCATTGTGTGACTAGGCCATAATTTGTTTATCCACTCATCCCTTGATGGGCACTTAGGTTGCTTCCATCTTTTTGCTATTGAGAATAGTGCTGCAGTGAACATGGGTGTGCATATATCTGTTAGTGTGACGGCTCTTATTTCTCTAGGATATATTCCAAGGAGTGGGATTGCTGGATCTTATGGGACTTCTTTTTCCAGCTTTTTAAGGAAGCGCCAAATTGATTTCCGAAGTGGTTGTGCCATTTTACATTCTTACCAGCAGTGTATAACTGTTCCAGTTTCTCGACAATGTCTCCAACATTTATTATTTTGTGTTTTTTGGATTAATGCTAGCTTTGTTGGGGTGAGATGGTATCTCCTTGTAGTTTTGATTTGCATTTCTCTAATGGCTAATGATCGTGAGCATTTCCTCATGTGTCTGTTAGCTGCCTGAATGTCTTCTTTGGTGAAGTGCTTGTTCATATCCTTTGCCCATTTTTTAAATTATTTGTCTTTTTGTTGTTGAGGTTTTGCAGTATCTTGCAGATTTTAGAGAGTAGATGCTGATCGGATTTGTCGTAGCCCAAAATTTTTTCCCGGTCTGTAGGTTGTCTTTTGACTCTTTAGTGAAGTTTTTTGATAAGCATAAATGTTTGCTTTTTAGGAGCTCCCGGTTATCTAGTTTCTCTTCTGGTGTTTGTGCATTGTTAGTAATGTTTTGTATTCTATTTATGCCATGAATTAGCACTCCTAATGTTGTCCCTATTTTTTCTTCCATGATCTTTATCATTTTAGATTTTATATTTAGGTCTTTGATCCATTTTGAGTTAGTTTTTGTGCATGGTGTGAGGTATGGGTCTTGTTTCATTTTTTTTTGCAGGTGGATATCCAGTTATGCCAGCACCATTTGTTAAAGAGACTGTCTTTTCCCCAATTAATGGACTTTGGGTCTTTGTCAAATATCAGCTGCTCATAGGTGAATGAATTTACGTCAGGATTCTCAGTTCTGTTCCATTGGTCTGTGTGTCTGTTGTTGTACCAGTACCAGGCTATTATGACTACCATGGCGGTATAATGGGTTCTAAAATCAGGAAGTGTGAGGTCTCCCACTTTGTAGTTCTTCTTGAGTAATGCTTTACTTATCCGAGGCCTCTTCCCTTTCCGTAAGAAGTTGATGGTTTGTTTCTCCATCTCATTAAAAAATGCCATTGGAATTTAGATCGGGATTGCATGGTATCTGTGGATCACTTTGGGTAGAATAGACATTTTCACAATGTTGAGTCTTTCTATCCATGAGCAAGGTATGTTTTTCCACTTATCCTGGTCTCCTTTGGTTTCTTGCAGTAGTGTCTTGTAGTTTTCATTGTATAGATCTTTTACATCTCTGGTTAGATTTATTCCTAAGGATTTGATCTTCTTGGGGGCTATTGTAAATGGTATTGATTTCGTGATTTCCTCTCCAAAGCTCCCTTTGTTGGTATAGAGGAATCCAACTGATTTTTGTATGTCTATCTTGTGTCCTGATACTTTGCTGAAATCTTCTATTAGTTCCGGTATATTTCTTGTGGATTCTTTGGGGTTTTCTGTGTATAAGATCATGTCATTTGCAAATAGAGATGCTTTGACTTCTTCCCTACCAATTTAGATGCCCTTTATTTCTTTTTCTAGCCTAATTGCTCTGGCTAGGACCTCCAGCACAATGTTGAAGAAGAGTGGTGATAAAGGGCATCCTTGTCTGGTTCTCGTTCTCAAGAGGAGTGCTTTCAGACTCTCTCCATTTAGGATGATGTTGGCTGTTGGCTTTTATAAACGCCCTTTATTATGTTGAGGAATTTCCCTTCTATTCCTATTTTGCTGAGAGTTTTATCATGAATGGGTGTTGGACTTTGTCAAATGCCTTTTTTGCATCAATTGATAAGATCATGTGGTTCTTGTGCTTTTTTTTTTATTTGTGTGATGGATTACATTGATTATTTTTCTAATGTTGAACCATCCCTGCATACCTGGTATAAATCCTATTTGATCATGGTGAATTATTTTTTGTTTAATTCTACTGGCTAGAATTTTGTTGAGGTTTTTTGCATCAGTGATCATGAGGGATATTGGTCTGTAATTTTCTTTTTTTGTGGTGTCTTTACCTGGTTTTGGTATCAGGGTTATTCTGGCTTCTCAGAATGAGTTTGGGAGTATTCCATCCTTTTCTATGCTCTGAAATACCTTTAGTAGTAGTGTTGTTAACTCTTCTCTGAAAGTTTTGTAGAATTCTCCAGTGAAACCGTCAGGCCCAGGGATTTTTGTTGTTGTGAGTTTTTAAATTAACTTTTCAATCTCTTTTTTTTGTTATAGGTTTATTTAGTTGTTCTACCTCTGTTTGTGTTAGGTAGGTAGTGAGTTTCTAGAAATTTGTCCATTTCCTCTAGGTTTTCAAATTTGTTAGTGTACAATTTTTCATAGTATTCTGTTAGGATTCTTTTAATTTTAATTGGGTCTGTTGTGATCTTGCCCATGTCATTTCTTATATGGGTTATTTGCTTCCTCTCCTGTTTTTCTTTTGTTAGTTTGGCCAATGGTTTATCAATTTTGTTGATCTTTTCAAAGAACCATCTTTTGGTCTTGTTTACTTTCCTTTGTTTTTGTATTCTCTATTTCATTTAATTCTGCTCTAATTCTTTTCATTTCCTTTCTTCTGGCACCCGAGGGCTTCTTTTGCTGATTTCTTTCTTCTTGTTCAAGTTGTAGGCTTAATGTTTTGATTTTGGTCCTTTCTTCTTTTTGGATGTGTGCATTTATTACTATAAACTGACCTCTGAGCACTGCTTTTGCTGTGTCCCAAAGGTTATGGTAGGCTGTGTTTTCATTTTCATTTGATTCTATTAATTTGTTTATTCCATCCTTAATTTCTTCTATAGCCCAGTAGTTTTTGAGCCAGGTGTTGTTCAGTTTCCATGTGTTTGATTTCTTTTCCTTTTTCTGTTATTGATTTCTACTTTTATGGCGTTATGGTCAGAAAAGGTGCTTTGTAATATTTCGATGGTTTGGGTTCTGTTAAGGCTTGCTTTATGGCCTTGTATGTAATCTATTCTGGAGTATGTTCATGTTCGTTTGAGAAGAAAGTATACTTGGCTGCTCTTGGGTGGAGTGTTTGGTATATGTCTGTGAGATCAAGTTGGTTGATTGTGGCATTTAGATCTTCCGTGTCTTTATTGAGCTTCTTTCTGGATGTTGTGTCCTTCAACAAAAGTGGTGTCTTGAAGTCTTCTACTATTATTGTGGAGCTCTCTATCTCTCTTTTCAATGCTGTTAGAGTTTATGTATTTTTGAGTCCTGTCATTGGATGCGTAAATATTTATTATCGTTATGTCCTCATGCTGTATTGACCCTTTAATTATTATATAGTGTTCTTCCTTTTCCATTGTGGTGGATTTTACTTTAAAGTCTATTTTGTCAGAGAGTAATGTTGCCACTCCTGCTCTTTTTTGAGTGTTGTTTGCTTGATATATTTTTTCCATCTTTTGAGTTTTAGTTTGTGTCTTTAAGTCTAAGATGTGTCTCTTGTAAGCAGCATATAGACGGATCGTGTTTTTTAATCCATTCTGCCACTCTCTTTCTCTTTCTTGGTGCACTTAGTCCATTTACATTCAGCATGATTATTGATAGGTATGAGTTTAGTGCTGTCATTTTGATGTCTTTTTTTGGTATGTTGACAGTTTCTTTGTTCCACTTAATTTTCTGTGCTGAGTTGTTTTTCTTTATGTATTTTGTGTTCATCTTTTTCATTGTTGTTGATTTTGTATTTGCTGAGTCTTTATGTTTTTCTTGTTTTTTATTTTGTTGTGTAGGATTGTTAGTTTCCTTTGTGGTTACCTTAATATTTACCCATTTTTCTAAGTTTCAACCAGTCTTTTATTTCTTTATATTGCCTTGACTTCCTCTCAATATGAAGGACTACATTTTTTAGTCCCTCTTTTTTGTTTTAATGTTGTCATCTTTTACATATTGATGTCTCTGTTTCCCTATTTTCAGTATTTTAGCGTTGATTTATTTTTGTGACTTCCCTATCTGGGTTGATATCTGGTTGCTCTGTTTTGTATTTTAGTCTTGCATTGTTTTCTGATGTTATTGATTTTCTAACTGGGGGACTCCCTTTAGTATTTCTTGTAATTTTTTTTTTTTTTTGCAAGTTCCCTAAACTTCTGTTTATCTGGAAATGCCCTCATTTCGCCATCATATTTGAGAGACAGTTTTGCTGGATATATAATTCTTGGCTGGCAGTTTTTTTCTTTCAAGGCTTTATCTATGTCATCCCTTTGCCTTCTTGCCTGCGCAGTTTCTTCTGAATTTTCCGAGCTTAGTCTTATTGACTCTCCATTGTAGATGACTTATCGTTTATCCCTAGCCACTCTTAAAATGCTCTCTTTATCTTTGGTTTTGGCAAGTTTGATTATAATACATCTTGGTGATTTTCTTTTCAGATCTACCTTATGTGGGGTTTGATGAGCATCTTGAACAGATATCTTGTCTTTTTTCATGATATCAGGGAAGTTTTCTGCCAACACATCTTCAACAATTCTCTCTGTATTTTCTGTTATCCCCCTCGCCCCCCGTTCTGGTACTCCAGTCTTTCATAGGTTATTGCTCTTGATAGAGTCCCACATAATTTTTAGAGTTTCTTCATTTTTTTAAATCCTTTTATCCGATTTTTCCTCAAATAAGTTGGTGTCAAGTGCTTTATCTTCAGTCTCACTAATTCTGACTTCCATTGTCTCAATTCTGTTCCTGTGACTTTCTATTGAGTTGTCTAATTCTGAAATTTTATTGTTAATCCTCTGGATTTCTGTTTACTGTCTCTATATCGATTTTTGCAACCTGTTAAATTTGTCATTATGTCCTTCTCTAATTTTCTGAAGTTCCTCTATTGCTTTGTCTGTGTGTTCCTTGTCTTGTTCTGTGTTTTGCCTGGTTTCCTTCCTGATATCTTGAAGAATCCTGTATATTAATCTTTTGTATTCTACCTTGAGTAATTCTAAGAAGTTCTCTTCCTCCTCTGGAAAATTTCTTCATTCTTCATCTGGGGATCTTGCTGAAGCCATCATGGTCCGCTTTTTTATGTGATTTGATATTGACTGTTGTCTCCAAGTCATCAATATATTATTATATTTATTTTATGTTTGCTTGTTGTGTCCTAGCTTCTTGTTTTGTTTTGTTTTGGTATGCCCAAATGGGCTCCTCCTGTGTGCTAGTTTGAGTATTGGCACCTTAGAATCTCTGATGTCCTATTACCAGGTGGTTACATCTGTTACTAGGTCTGTGAGCCCAAGAGCCTATTTACTTTTCTTTGATGGATTCAGCTCAGGTGTCCAGGTAGTCGGTCACCAAGTGTGTGCTGCAGGCTCTCACCTACAGTCCTAGACAGGCAGGGGTGATTGATGTATCTGGCTACAGTACGGGGTCACGCAGTGAGCACGGCAGGGGGTTGATGGCTGCCCCTGAGCATCTGGGAGGAAAGTGTGTCCCTGTTCCCTTGAGTGCGAAGGTGGGTGGGTTTTACAGCTGGACTATGGGCATCCAGTGCTGTTGGCTGTAAGGATTGGGAGGCACCACTTATATTTGGACCCCTGTCATGGGTGGCTAGGTGTCGTGATTGGAGCCACCAGTCCTCAGGCCCCTGATGTGGGTAATTGAAGACTCTGCTTAATTGGCAGAGCAATGTCAAATGTCATGAACCTGCCACTTCACCATATAGCTGATACAGTTGAAGTTAGGCTTCAGGTATATACACTGTAGTACTGTGGTAATGAGGGCCTGTGCTGTTGAAATGGGCCCATGCAGGTCTGTGCAGTTGTGGAAGGCATTCAAAGTCCGTGGACTCCTTATGCCTGTGCCTAGGCAAAGGAGCTGTGCTTATCCTGAGTTCCTGGCTTAGGGGAGCTGGTAGATTATTTTTTCCTGTTTATTAATTTGTTTCCTCTCCAAGGCCGGGAGAATGGCTCAGGGTGCATGAGGGCTCCTACTTCTGGCCCAGGGGACATGGCAGTTGCTGAAGCTGGCCTGGGACATGTGAAGAGTGGGGAGGGGGTAGGTAAATAGGAGAGAGGTTTTTCCCAAAAGGGGTGTTTTTTGATCCGTGTGGTAGGTGAGATGCATGTACTTATCTTTTTCTGTTTGAGTGCCGCTTTTCACTGGTTCTGGAGGTGAGTGGACTCTCTGCCGTTGGGTCTCTCCTGATGTCGAAAACACCTCCCAAGCACCACTGCTTGCCTCACCGCACACACCAACCACACACACCAACCTGTCTGGCCTGAAGGGTGTCGGCTCCTGCTGGGTCAGGTCTGGCAATTCCTTGCTGCTTCTGAACCGTCTCCCTCCCCCTGCCACTCAGTTCGATTCTTCAACTTTGCCTTCGATGTTCAGGGCTCCTAGTGTGTCATATATAATCAATTCACTTGTTTTTTTGGGTCTTTGTTGTAAGAGGGACCACAGGAATCGTCTGACTACTCCGCCATCTTGTCCCCACCTCCTAAAACGTCCTTAAGGAGTATAAAATATGGTCCCACACTAAGATGTGGAGAAGGCAGTGTTCTCCCAATGGCTGTTAAGTTATGTGAAACCAAAAGTGAACCAAACCCACTGCTGTTGAGTCGATTCTGACTCATAGTCACACTGTAGGACATAGTAGAACTGCCACATAGGGTTTCCAAGGCTGTAAATCTTTACGGAAGCTGACTGCCATATCTTTCTTCTGTGGAGTGGCTGGTGGGTTGGAACCACCGACCTTTTGGTTAGCAGCCGAGCACTTTAACCATTGTGCCACCAGGGCTCCTTAAGTTATGTGAAGTGATTTTTTAATAAGTTAGTTTCTCCTGCTGTTATCTCATCTTCTGAATTTTTTTTCCCTACCTGGTATCTGGAACTGAATTACAGTTTCTCCTGATTGAATACATTCATTGAATACTCTGTGTACATGTGTATATATATGTGTGTGTGTGTGTGTGTACACTGCATTCACTTGTCTTTTCTGTAGGACCATTATTATTGCTGTGGCCAAATCCTTATGCCTTTTAAAGAACATTTGGTTTACCAGCTGGCGTCCATATTTATATGACTGTCATGTTCTTGATTGTTTTCAGTGCTTAACTCATGTAATTTTGTCCTCAGTGTCACTCGGCCTAAACTAGGGACTAGGCCATAGTCCCAGTGCCTATAAAGGATGGCAGGCACATAGAGATGGGCTTTTTACATAGAGTATCTCATTTAATTGAAATGATGTCTTGCAGAAGTAGGTATAAGTGTTTCCATTTTACAGAAGAGGTAACTGAAGCTCAGGATGTTTAATTCGCTTGCCACAGGTTAATTATGATAGAACCAAGATTTCAATCCAGATCTGCCTGACTACAGAGTTGATTTTCTTCTAGAGATGCTATTGAGAGACTAGGTTTTCTCAAGGACTTCAAGAGAATTCTGTGATGTTTCTGGTGAATGGTGTTTTAAAGAGTCCCTTTCTGATTGCAGCTGTGCCTTGGACAAGACGCTGCTGAGTCTGTAAGAAATGCCATCACCACTACCACCCCGAAGCTCCAAACCTGAGACTAAGAAATCTAAGTCCAACAAAATTATGACCAGTGATCATGACAAATCTGAAAAGGTTAGAGCAAGCTGTCTCTCTCAACAATGTTTCAGTAGTCTCTTCCTGTGTTGGCTCCAATTTTTGTGGCTACCTAGAGTTCTCAAAGTCACTTCCAAGTCATCTCCTTTCGGTATTATTAAAGTACTAGCAAAAATCTGAATAAAGTTTTAGAAGGCTACTAATTATAGAACCAAGCCAAACCTAATTTTTGGTCCTCAAAAATAATAATAACTAATACCTACTGAGTACTTACCATGTGCTAGACACAATTGTAAGCACTTTTACCTGTATCGGCTCACTCAATCTGCATATAACCCTATGAGGTAGATACTATGATTATCAGCCCCTATCCTAATCCCTGAATCTTTGCAGTGTGTCTGCTTTAATCTGAGAAAGTAGGAAGGGGTAGCAGTCCATGTAATTGGAGAATACCAGCAAATTAGAACTGGAGAAGAAAGTGAGAACTCTTTTTTCCCAGAACTACATGGCTAAAATGAAGATTGCCCTCCACAACCTTTAAAACCAAACAAAACTCAGCCCTCATTAACAATCTCTTCTAGACTCACTTTCTCTGAGAAGCTCAAAGCACCTTGCCAGGACCTGTTTGGTACATTCTGGGATGAGTATAAAAATTAGGCCAACAAATTATATTACCATCCTTTTTGTAGCTATTAAATTAGAAGAATGGGTACATTTTAACTCTGCTGTTTTGACCTGGTGAATAGTTTGACATTGTCATTCTGACCCTGGGATGTTCTGTGCTCATCATCATACATATTTTAATCAGAATTATATTAACACTGATGACTTTTCATTAAGAGAGTATTTCCTGGAATAGCATCATTCAAGAACCAAACCCGTTGCCATCGAGTTGATTCCAACTCATAGCAACCCTATAGAACAGAGTAGAACTGCCCCATAGGGTTTCCAGTGAGCAGCTGGTGGATTCAAACTGCCGACCTTTTGGTTAGCAGCTGCGCTCTTAACCACTGCACCACCAGGGAGGCCTATTTAATTTCCTTGATTGGTTTTCTTTCAACACAGATAAAAATATTCTAATCATTTTCATTTTTGTTTTACTAAAATGGTTTTCATGGAGGGGCCAAATGTTTTTTCCCATGTAAATTTGGCAAGAAAGATTTGATACATTGATCAAGTTTTTGTCCATATAAAATTTTCTGATTAGAGTTCTGTCATTGTAAGTTTTTTTTTTTTTAACAAATTTAATTTTCTTGGGCACATTTTGCAAATCTAAGTTTTATTGAGTGAAGCTTCAACTATTAATTTTATTTTGGCTTATTATTTCTTCCAGTAGTATTAAGTAGGAATTGGATAATGGTCTGGCAGTTTATTTCATAGCTAATATGTGAGAGGAAACCCTGGTGGCATAGTGGTTAAGAGCTCAGGCTGCTAACCAAAAGGTTGGTAGCTTGAATCCACCAGGTGCTCCTTGGAAACTCTATGGGGCAGTTCTACTCTGTCCTGTAGGGTCACTATGAATCAGAATCGATTCGACAGCAATGGGTTTGGTTTTTTGGTTTAATATGTAAGAAGATTATATTTCATTTTTTGTTCATTATTTTCTCCAGGGTTTGTTTATTGTAAACTAGATAAAAACCTAATAGTTTACTTATTGTTTAGCTTCACCCATTAGAAAGCACATGTAATTCCCCTCAACTATTCCAGGATTGCTCTACTGTATTTGATTGATCTGTTGTATTATTAATCCAATTCTCTAAATTTCTGATCACTTTATGTGCCGTGTACTAACTGTTCATGGTGTAGATGGAGAATAGAACACATAGTTTGATCCCAGTGTTCTGCTTTACATTATAACAACTCCCTGATGTAGCTAGGCAGGGTTTGTTCTTATTTCATAAGGGAAATCTGAGACTTACACACACACACACACACACACACACACACACACACAC
>NW_004443982.1:2654129-2691072 GCF_000243295.1 Trichechus manatus latirostris | reverse complement strand
ACACACACACACACACACACACACACACACACACACACACACACACACACACACACACCATCTGTTGGGGGTGGAAGAGCCTTACTGTGTGATTTTTCCCTCACCTCTAACTCCATAGAGATGGTCTTATTTCATTTGTGAATGGGATAAGTCAACCATAGGTATATAATACTTATAAAGCTCCCTCTGATCCAAAATATTTACCCCTCTTCCCTTCCCCATCCCTCCCTTACATAAACTAATAATTAGAGAGTAATCTGGTTTGCCAAATTTCATTCTTAAAATACAAAATTTCTCTGTGAGGTTTACAGTCATATCAGGCTATATACTTCTTAAATACTATTTCTGTGCCTTTATAGTTTTTACAGACCTTTTTTTTTACATCTATTCTCTTATTTGATCCTCAAGGACTCTGTAAGGTAGATTATCATTCCAATTTTACTGATAAGAAAATTGAGACTCAGCAATTAAGTGACTTGTCCAAGGTCAATAGCTAGTAAATTGATGATCCTGGATCAGTATCTAGGATTGTGTGCTATTGTCCTTGTTGGGAATGACTTAAATCAGTTACTTAACATAAGAGATACTTAAATATTTATTAAATTATTGAACTAATGTACCTGAGAGCATTCTTATTAAAGGAATGACTAGGAGCGGTAGGTGGTTGTGGTGGTAGTGATGATCTTGGATAGGATAACTATAAATATAAGAGGAGTGAGAAGGAGAATTGCAGAGACTAAAATAGCTTCACCAAGCTGTTTTGCTAATTCTGAGACTTACGCTGAAGGTCATCTTGCTTCCTCACAGCCTTGTCTCCTTTATCAGTGACTGCCTTCTTCAGGTACATTATAAGCAGCTCTGAGTGCCAAAATTTCCTCTTGTTCTAGTTTATTGGAATTTATTATATGTATCCTCAGTTTCTTGGGGATTCTGGAGCTTCCTTCTTGAACTCCAAAGATGACCCAAGACCCCCTGAAGAGACTGTTCACAATTGAATACACTTATTTACCTCTTTTATTTTTTAGAGGAGGGAGAATTACCAAACAAAGATGTCTCCATCATCACTTCAGGGAACACTCAAAAAGAGATCAGCTTTTGAAGATCTTACCAATGTGAGTATGCCAATCTAGTCTTCTGCTGTGGTTTTGCATAAGGCTTAGACAACCTCTTCCTTGAGGGATCTGTCCTGTTCACCAGACTCTGACCTTCTCTGGAATGTTGAGAGAAAATTTCATTTAGAGTTAATGACCCAGTTTTAGAAACTGCAGGGGTTCTTCTACTGGCGCATCTGAGTCAGTTGGTGGAACTCTCTGGAAGCAGCAGAGAGAGTGATTATCAGATATGAAATTGTAGTTAACCATGAGAACTATGGCATATTGTATTAGATAAAGTCCAGAGGTGGCTCAGCTGGCTGCTTAGGCCTTGGAGGTAATTTGGTGGAATCATTGTTAGTCTAGGCCAGTGTTTATCAGTTTGAGCAATGTGAACGTTTGGGGAAGGACACTTTTTCTGTTGTATAGGACTGACCTCACTCAACATCTCTGGCCCCAGGCATTAAATTCCAGCAGCACCCCAGGCACAGTGACAATCAAAAATGTCCCCTAAAGTAAAGAACCATTGAGAAACAGAGTTTCATAATCTAGTCTTCAACTATGAAGATCCAGAAACTCAATTTTCACATAGACTTCTCAAGTTCACTTCCAAGTCGTCTCCCTTCTGGTATTACTAAAGTACCAGCAAAAATCAGAATCATCCCTGAGGAACTGAATCACTGAGCTGAGGGCTGTGGGGACCATGGTCTCGGGGAATATCTAACTCAATTGGCATAACATAGTTTATAAAGAAAATGTTCTATGTTCTACTTTGATGAGTAGCGTCTGGGATCTTAAAAGCCTGTGAGCAGCCATCTAAAATACTCCACTGGTCTCACCCCTTCAGGAGCAAGGGAGAATGAAGAAAACTAAAGACACAAGGGAAAGATCAGTCCAAAGGACTAATGGACCACAACTACCATGGCCTCCACCAGACTGAGTCCAGAACAACTAGATAGTGCCTGCTACCACCACTTACTGCTCTGACAGGGATCACAACAGAGGGTCCTGGACAGAGCTGGAAAATAATGTAGAACAAAATTCTAACTCACAAAAAAAGACCAGACTTACTGGCCTGACAGAGACTGGAGAACCCCCAAGAGTATGGCCCCCAGACACCCTTTTAGCTCAGTACTGAAGTCACTTCTGAGGTTCACCCTTCAACCAAAGATTAGACAGGCCCATAAAATAAAATGAGACTAAAGGGGCACACCAGCCCAGGGGCAAGGCCTAGAAGGCAGGAGGGGACAGGAAAGGTGGTAATAGGGAACCCAAGGTCGAGAAGGGAGAGTGTTGATGTGTCATGGGGTTGTTAACCAATGTCATAAAATGATATGTGTACTAACTGTTTAATGAGAAACTAGTTTGTTCTGTAAACCTTCATCCAAAGTAAAAAAAAAAAAAAAAATCAGAATCAATTGTTAGAACATTGCTAATTGAATATGGAATCAGGCCAAAGGTAATCTTTGGTCTTAGAAAATAATAAGTAAAACTTTCTGAGTACTTACCATGTGCTAGACACAATTCTAAGCACTTTTACCTGCATTAACGTACATAATCCACATATAACTTATGAGGTAGATACTGTGATTATCTCTACTTTACAAATAAGGAACTTGCCCAATGTTGATTTTGAAGTCTGTTTCATCTGAGCTACAGAGAAGCCTGGTAAACTGTGTGCCCTCCACAATAGAAGGTACTTATGTGGCTACCAGAATATTTTTATCTACTAGATAATGTTTTACCACCTTGGACAGTACTAGGTAACTATTGGCAAATTTCTCTGCTTTGGATCCCTGCTCTATGGGTGCTATGTGACCACTTTTCTGCTAATGCAGTTTCTTCCCCATGAAGATTACAACATATGTGGTTAAGTTATAGAAGGGATAACAGGCACCAAGCAAGTCAGTAGAACACATTACATTAGCCCTCAAGGCTTTGAAAATAATCTTCTGTTCTCTGAGACAATTTACACAATGGTCCTGCCCTCCAGACTCTAGGTATTGGTCACAGTCTCTGGATTCTGAGTGGAGGCCCATTGGCCCTGGGCTTCAGCTCTGCCTTCCAGGACCCCTGGGATGGCAACTCTGCTCCCTCGGCTTTAGGGGCACCATTCTCCTAGTCCATTGGAGTGACAATTCCACCCTTAGAAACACCAGAGGCCATGGCTCCACCCTTTGAAACCCCTGAGGTCACGGCCATACGTTTTGAGACTGAGGCAGCTCGGCTTCTTGTGTTCCTTGTCTCTTCAGCTTCTGCTTCCTGTGGTGTCTTGGCTCTTGGGCCTCACGCCTGCATCTGCCCTGCTGGGGCAAGTGTTCCAAAGCTTGGTAGCTCCACCAATAAGTGACCGGAGGCACCCCACTCTATCAGGAAGCCTCCTGCGCACAGGCAGTCACCTCTCTCGCTCTGTGGGTTGGCTCCAGCACCGTCTCGCACTGGTGTCCTGGTTCTGCCGCTGCAGGTTCTCTGCCACTGCCACTTCTCTTCTGCTGCTGGTCCTCTGCCACTGCTGCTCTTTTATCAATTCACAGTTTCAAAACTGCTTCTACATTTTAGGTATCTGTTAGAGCAGCATCCCACTGTCTTGGTACCAAATATCTTAGGCTGGGTTCTCTAGAAAAGCAAAACTAGTAAAGCGTATAAATATATACAGAGAGAGATTTATATCAAGGAAACAGCTCACGCAACTGTGGAGGCTAAAATGTCCCAAGTCCGTGGATCTGGGTAGAGGCCTCTTCCAATTCACGGATCCGTATAAGCTGGTGAACCCAAAGTCGGCAGGTGGGAGAGGGGCTCCCGCTCACAGGCTGTGAAGGTCAGCGAATTCCAAGATCAGCAGATAAGACCGCAAGGTTTCTCCTGATTCACGTAGCTGCAGGGGCTGGCGAACCCAAGATCAGCAGGTCAGGGAACTGGACTCTTGCTCGCAGGCTGAGAAGATCTTCAAATTCCAAGATCAACAGGTAAGCTGCTAGCTCAAGTCCCAAGAACCAGAGATGAGACAACAAGAGGCAGCTGCTGAGTCTGGAACAAGCCAAAAACCTTGGCAAGGTGAGCAGGCAGAAAGTTAACAGATGGAAGGCAGAGAGATGAAACTGAGGGGGTGGTGAGCTGCCACAGACCCCGCCTCCACCAGTACCACTCAGCAGATTCCATCATGGGGGTGATCACATATCAGATTTCAACAGGGAAGTGATCACAACGTTATACAATTGCTAAAACACTGAGAATAATGGCCTAGCCAAGTTGGCGTACAATCTTAACTATCACAATCCTCATCTAGGGTAAGGGTGGGGTAAGTAAGGCATCCCTGAGCAGTGTGTATGCCTCTAGTTTTCCAGCAGCTCAGAAAGCCCATTTTCCTTTTGCATTCCAGTTCTGAAGATTCACTTTGGTCATCTTGAATGGTCATTGATGCTTTCCAGAGAAAGCTCCATCAATACAATGTACCTAAGTTATTCCTAGGGCTGGGCATTTCTGCAGATGTCTGAGCTCATTTCTTTGAGGGTTGAGGGCTCCTTTCTCTCTGAATTTTGAGGATTCCCTATATGATGATTTGCTTCTTCCAGTCAGTATTACTAGGTCTCCATGTCCCCATATCTGTCATCTCAGTATTCACCACAGTGAGGTCCTGGATTGCCAAAAAGATTTGATCTGTTTTAATTAGTTTATCTGTAAGGTTTTCTTTCCCTTTTCCTTCTACATTATCATTTTACGAGGGGAAGAACTTTTCATATTTAAGAGCCGGTAGATAAAGAGATAGGGCCTATATCCATGTTTACCTAAATGGTTTTATGTCAATAGGATTTTCAACCCTTGTTTTTTTATTTCTTGGTGAAAGAATTATGGGAAATACAGGTAGAGGTCCCCTTGAGCTTAGATCTGATAATATCAGTGCTTTGAACCTTCACACGTGGCAATGGAGAGTTTTACGTTAGGGGTTAGGGTCTCCACTTTTCTGCTACCAAGAATGCACCTCTTTTCCTATTCTGAATCTCAGTTCCACATATAGAGAGTTTGTAAAACTTTAGGTGAAGTTAAAATGAAAACTGTGCCAAGTTCTTTGAAGAGTAGAGGTGGATGACTTTAGTTCCTAAGAAAGATTTCCCTATTGGATTGTAGTTGCTCATTATTGTTTGATGACAGCAAGACATATATATTTTTTACATTTCATTTAGAAATAACTTCAAATTTACAAAAAGCTGCAAAAATGAAAAATCGTACGAAAAGCATTTATATATCCTTTACCTGGATTCACCTATTGTTAACATTTTATCCCATTTGCTTTATCATTTGCTTATACATCATGACCCTTTACCTCTAAATATTTCAGTGTGTTTCCTAAGAATAGGGAAATTGTCTTATATAACCACAGTACAGTTATCAACTTTATAAGTTTATACTGATACAATAATTTTATATAGTCTACTCTCTATATTCCAATTTGTCAGTTGACTTTAAAATATCCTTTATAGTATTTTTACTCTCCAGTAAAGGTTCCAGTCTAGGATCAGGTATTGCATTTAGTTGGCTTGTCTCTTTAACCTCTTTTAATCGGGAACATTTCCATAACCTTTCTTTGTTTTTATGACATTACCGTGTTTGAAGAATACAGTCTTACCTACCTACCACCCTTTTAAAATAAAACATTCCTTATTTTGTGTTTGTCTGATGTTTCCTTGTGATTAGATTGATGTTATACATTCTTGACTGGAATAATGTTAGATGATGTTCTGCCCTTCTCAGGGTGTCACATCCGGAGGCACGTGATGTCCATCTGTCCCTCATTGGCGATGTTAATTTGATCACCCAGTCAAGACGTTGCCTGTTTTCTCCACTTAAAAGATTTTTTTTTCTCTTGCAACTAATAAACAGTCTATGGGACACACTGTAAGGACCTGCAGATACTTGCTGCTGATCAAAGTATCCCCAGATTTAGTATCCATTGATGATTTTTGCCTGAACCAATCTTTATGATGATTTTTTCAGCTTCAGTACTCACTCCACATTTACCAGTCTGCCCTTAATATTCTACTGTAAGCATGAGCCTCCCCTTCTCCCCTGTTTATTTTTTTATAAATAATATGGACCCATGAATTCATCTTTTTTCAGTGGTTTATTATTTATTATTGTGCTTAATTATTTTGGTGCTCAAACTGTTCCAGATTTGGTCAATAGGAGCCTCTTCAGTTGGACTACTGTGTCCTTGTGACCTGATCTCATAATTTTTTGAGCATTTCCTTTTCAGCATACCAAGATGTTCCAGACTCATCTTGCACCTATTCTTTCCTAGCCCTGAAGTCAACCATTTGTCCAAGGAGTTCTGGTTCCCTTTTAGTAGGGAATTGTATTAGAGACCAAGATCTGAGTGCTTAGGTGTGCTCATTGCTACTAGGATGACTTTGCTTTTTTATAATTTCAGAAGACAGGGCTAGGAAATATCTGCATGTATATATATATACATGCTGAGGCATTGGTGTTTCAGTGGTAGAATTCTCAGCTTCCATCAGGGAGACCTCGGTTAGATTCCCGGCCAATGCACCTCATGTGCAGCCACCACCTATCTTTCAGTGGAGGCTTGCATGTTGCTGTGATGCTGAACAGGTTTCAGCAGAGCTTCTAGACTATGACAGACTAGGAAGAAAGGCCTGGCAATCTACTTCCAAAAATCAGCTAATGAAAACCTCATAGATAACAACAGTCTGATCCCCAAATGATCGTGGGGATGGTGCAGGACTGGACAGCGTTTCATTCCATCGTGCATGGGGTTGCCATGAGTCAGGGGCTGATTTGGCAGCTAACAACAACATATATGTACACATGTGTGTACTTAAACATGCATATGCACGTGCATATGCCTGTTTAAGAAATCATAAGTTTGCACAACTCCAATTCCAATACATAGAGTTCTTTCTTGCATTTCCTAATCCATATTTGTAAGTTCCTTCTTCCACAGTGACAACCCTGGTTCCCAAGAACATCAGCACATTTACTCAGTACTATAATACACCTAAAGTAGTTTGAAAATTACTTTGCTGATACCATATAATAAACAAACCTACTGAAGAGAGTTCAAGATTTTATTTGCAGTATCCCCTTACTCCCACCACTACACACAGAGACACACGCCATGACTGAGGATATATATAGCTTGAGGGTATATAGTCAGATACTGTGTTTATAAGTTAGTTGGATTACTCAGTCTGTCCATCCTTCCTTCCTTTCTTTCCTTTAGTATGGTTATGGTATTTATTTGAAATATTATTAGGTTCATTGGTTTCATTTTAAAGGTAAAATTTTTAAATTTATTTTTTTCTGACATTATTCATAGTCCCATGATCTCTCCTACTGTTTAATAGAATTAGTCGTGAGTATAGTATTTGGGGAACTCCCCAGAGTACCATGTTAAATAAATACTGCAGTATAACCGATCCTCAATGAGATGAGATAGATGTATCACAGATAGCATTGTTGTATTATAGGTCTACCTTGAAAAGGTAGTTGAGCTTGGCATATCCAGACAACAAAGCCAGTTATATTGCCCTCCCCTGACCCGACCCCTTACTCAAGCATCTTCATGGGGTCAAAGTGGAATGTGATGTTAACAAAACATCTTTTCAATTATTTGCCAGCCTGTATGTCTGTCATGGAGGTCAAAACTAAATAGTATATCCATTGGGAGCACTTAGAGCTGCTATTTAGCCAATATGTACCAGTTCTACTATTCTGGTTATTTGCTACTAGCTTTCATTGTGATTGTTTGGCACCAGTGTCATGCTGGCTGAAAAGTGTTTTGATTATCATTCCTGGGAACACCCAACCAAGCTGTCCAGAGTAGGAACGTGGGTTAAGATTTTCTTATATGAGCTACCTATTGGGTAATTTGTGGTTCTCTTTATTTTCCTGCCTCCTCCTTCTCTTTTTTGCAGGCTTCTCAAAGTCAACCTGCCCAGCCCAAGAAGGAGGCCAATAAGGAGTTTGTTAATGGTGTTTCTAAGAAAAAAAACAGGAGCACACCTGCTCCTGAGTTGGCCAAAAACAATGAGTTGAATATAAAAAGGTGAGTAAGAGGGGTCTTAGGATGGCATTGTTTTAGATGGTAAAGGAGAGAGTGTGTCATCTTATTTACCTCCTTTTGTCCCCATTGGGAACATGTTTAGTGAGTCACAGTGGTAACTACCACGTTAACTCTGGGTGCTGAGGCCCTGGTGCTTGGGTGGGCCCAACTGTGGTTGCTGAAGAGTTACAGGCCTCTTCTCTCTCTCTTCTTCCATAGTGTGTGTGCGTATTGAAAGACCTGTTGTCGTTAGGGAATTTGCCAAAAGACCTTGTGCTCATCTCTTTCTCCATTTTAGTAATTCATTCCCTGTCTGAACTAGTCTGTGCTTGGAGGTGTTGGGGCAACTTAACTTTTCAGGGGACTCTCAGCAGCTGGCTGCTATCTTGCCAGTCTGCTTATCCCCTTAAAAGTTAGAAGGGAGGTTTGTCCCTTGTTACTGGAAAGAAACTACTTTCTCCTTAGGCCAAAAACATGTTTCTTCCAGCTGTTAAAGGGAGCTGTTTACGTATTTTACAAGTAGATATGAACATTCCCATCTATGAGAGGAAAAAGCATTTAGCCATAGAACATCTTTTATTGGAAGATGAGTTAGAAAATAGAGTGAGAACTTTCTGTGTCCTCTCCTTATTTCAGTAGGAATTACTTCTTCAGGGACTGACCATTCTGCATTTGAATAGATTAGATAGCCATAGCCAGGCTAAGCAGGACTTCCAAATGGTAACGTAAAGAGGTTGGGGAGCTCCAGAAAATTAGTGTTAGGTCTGCAGGATGCTTTGCTAATTACCCAACAGAAAGAAATCAAACCAGATAGTATTTAGCCCTACTTGTTTTTCTATTGAAATGGAATTCCTGGGATTTACCTGTATATTTTGACCTTAATTCCCTGCACTGTTTTCTTTTTAATATCTTCAATCTTTCTGATTTTAGCAGGAAAACCTTCATAAAATGCCAAAACCTTTCTTCCCTTCATTCAGGATTTACTGGAGTCTGCGCTAATAATAGGACTGGAATTAGTAATAGCTAACATTTATTGAGAGGTCACTATAATCTTACATCACTCTAAGTGGCTTTTTTGTTAACAGCTTTATTGAGATATAATTCACATACCATACAATTCATTCATTTAAATCATACAGTTCAGTGGCTTTTAATGTATTCACAGAGTTGTGCAACCATCACCACAATCAATTTTAGAACATTTTTATCACCCCTCACCAAAAAAAAAGAAAAACCTCAGTCCTCTCATTACCCCAGCCCTAGATAACCGCTAATCTATTTACTGTCTCCGTAGATTTGCCTATTCTGGACGTTTCGTATAAATGGAATTGTATAATAGTGTGGTCGTTTGTGACTGGCTTCTTTCACACATGGGGTTGCCATGAGTCGTATGGATTCAATGGCAACTTTTTTTTTCTTTTCACTCAGCATAATGTTTTCAAGGCTTATCTATGTTGTAGCATCTATCAGTACTTCGTTCTCTTTTATTGCTGAATAATATTCCGTTGTATGGATATACCACGTCTCGTTTATCCATTCATCAGTTGATGGACATTTGACTCGTGTCTACGTTTAACTACTGTGAATAGTGCTGCTATGGACATCTGTGTACAAGTTTTTGTTTGAACACTTGTTTTTAATTCTTTTGGGTATATACCTAGGAGGGGAATTGCTGGGTTATATGGTAATTCTATGTTGAACTTATTGGGGAATTGTCAAGTTGTTTTCCACAGTGGTTGCACCATTTTACATTCTCACCAGCAAAGTATGAAGGTTCCAATCTCTCCACCTTTCTGCCAACACTTGCTGTTTTCTGTTTTTAAAATTATGGTTATTCTAGTAGGTGTGAAGTAGCATCTCATTGTGTTTTTTTCTCATTTCATCTTTTTATTTTTCTACTTTTAATGTACATAGTAGATTAGTAAAGTAGTAAGTAAGCTCATCATTTTTAAATAAAGACTGTGATGGTTAAGGTTGTGTGTTAACTTGGCTGGGCCATGATTCTCAGTGGTTTGGCAGTTATGTAATGATATAGTTTGGCAGTTATGTAATGATAGAATAATCCTCCATTTTGTGATCTGATGTAGTTCATCCCCCATTTTATGATCTGATGTGAGCCGCCAATCAATTGAAGAGGGAATTTCCTTGGGAATATGGCCTGCATCCAGTACATATGGATGTTCTGGCAAAGCTCACATGCTGTGGATTCTGCATCCAACTCGTCATCCTCTGACCTATGGTTCTTGGGATGTGAGCCAGCAGCCTTCTGCCTGACCTGCAGATCTTGGGATTTGCCAGCTCCTGCAACCCCATGAGCCCGCAGCCTTCTGACTGACCTGCCGATTTTGGGTTCGTCAGCCCCTGTAACCATGTGAGTCAGGAGAAGCCTCCAGCCTGATGCCTGACCCACGGATTTGGGGCTTGCCAGCCTCCACAACTGTGTGAGCCATTTCCTTGACATAAATCTCTAAATATATTTATATATATATATACACACTTCACTGGTTTTTGCTCTTCTAGAGAACCCAGCTTAAAACAAAGACATACACCCACTCCTCACTTGTTGACATGGTTAGGTGCCAAAGACCAGGTTATTATGTGAAAATCAGCATTATGCAGAAATGGGAGATTTTTTTTTCCTGTTTTCAGACCATCCATTTGTCTAATTTTTTTTTTATTTAGAAAACATGATCATAGAAATAATAAAAGCTAAGATTTACTGGGGACCCTGGTGGTGCAGTGGTTAAGAGCTTGGCTGTTAACCAAAAGGTGGAGATTCAAATCCACCATCCTCTCCTTGGAAACCCTATGGGGTAGTTCTACTCTGTCGTATAGGGTTGCTGTGAGTCAGAACCGACTTGATGACAGCGGGTTTGGTTTTTGAGATTTACTGATATAGTCATCATTGTGACGAGTCCAGTTATAGATTATTCCTCTGAGGAGAAGGAGGCTTGGAGGAGACAAAGGTGGATAAAGCTGGGCTGTGTGACTGCAGGGTCCACGGCTTAACCACTTCACCTTCCTCCTGTGCTGAGTCAGAGCTTCCCTTGTGGAGCTACCTCCAAGGCTCCACCCTCACCCCTGCAAGCCCTGTGTTCACCATTCTGGAGCCTACTCTGCCCCCCTGGGCCTGATGAGTCACCGGGGCTCAGGTCTTCCTGCGAGGGCATTGGGAGCCTGGCCGTGCACCTAGCCCCACCGAGGCGGCGGAGGCTTCGGGCCCAGTTCGGCTCACTTTGAGATGTCATTAAACTTGTACGGTTTCTTCTAAACACCCTGTAGGATGCCTTTTTCTTTCATCGCTTCCCACCCCACAGCAATTTTGAGGTGGAGGGCCTCAGGCTGCATAAGAGCTAGGAACCTAGAACAGGTGTCTGCTGGCTTGGTGCTGCCTGTGCCTTTGTCTGTAGGCCATGGCCATGGACGAGGCCAGCCCTGCTCAGCAGCTGGACACAGTGCCCCTACCAGTAGGAGGGATTGGAGGGCATGGGGCAGTGCGGCCCAGCTTCCCAGAGGCCACCTGGAGACCATCTTCGAAGGATCTCAGGGAGGGAATGCTCTGCAGCTATTGCCGCCATGCCCGCCACCTCGTTAATGTGCAAAATAGTGAGACAGTAGATTTTTTTTTTACTATTGTTGTAAATGTTAAGTGTAAAATAATGAGATAGTCAATAAGTAAGGAGTAGGTGTATATATATTAGGAATGAATGTTCAAAAAAATCTAGATTACTACTTTAGGCATCAGGAAGCGGTTTAAAGATTTTAAGACAGAGGAGCAATATAATCAGATTTGAATTTTAGAAACATAATCCTGGGGATAGTAGCCAGTGAGAATTGATAGTAGGTTATATTGATAGGAGCCCTGGTGGCACAATGGTTAAGTGCTCGGCTGCTAACTGAAAGGTGGGCGGCTGGAACCCACCAGTGGCTCTGCAGGAGCAAAAACCTGAAAATCTGCTCCCAGAAAGACCGCAGCCCAGGAAACCCCATGGGGCAGTTCTACTCCATACTGTAGGATCACTATGAGTCAGAATAGACTCAACAGCACACAACAACAGGTTAAATTAATAAAAAAATAAAAATAAAAACATAATAATCCCTGTTACTATGCTAAAAGCAGAGCGCATCCCATAAACTACCATTATCTTTGGGTCCTCTTGAAAGGCTGCTGTTGTTGTCAGGTGCGGTTGACTCAGTTCCAACTTATTGCGACCCTACGTACAACAGAACTAAATGCTGCCCAGTCCTGCCCCATCCTCACAGATGTTGTTATGTTTGACCCATTGTTGCAGACACTGCATCAGTCCATCTTGTTGAGGATCTTCCTCTTTTTTGTCACCCTCTATTTTACCAAGCATGGATGTCCTTCTCCAGAGACTGGTCTTCCTAATAATGTCCAAAGTAAGTCAGATGAAGTCTTGCCACCCTTGCTTCTAGGGAGCATTCTGGCTGTACTTCTTCCAAGACAGGTTTGTTCGTTCTTTTGGCAGTTGTCTTAGTCATCTAGTGCTGCTATAACAGAAATACCACAAGTGGATGGTTTTAACGAAGAGAAGTTTATTTCTTCACAGTCAAAGTATGCTAAAAGTCCAAATTCAGGGCGTCAGCTCCAGGGGAAGGCTTTTTCTCTCTGTCGGCCTTCTTCTCTTCGGTTTTCCCCCGGACTAGGAGCTTCTCTGCGGAGGGACCCCGGTCCAAAGGACACGCTCTGCTCCCAGCACTGCTTTCTTGATGGTATGAGGTCCCCACTCTCAACTTGCTTCCCTTTCCTTTTATCTCTTACAAGAGATAAAAAGTGGTACAGGCCACACCCCAGGGAAACTCCCTTTACATTGGATCAGGGATGTGACCTGGGTTAGGGTGGTGTTACAATCCCACCGTAATCCTCTTTAATGTAAAATTACAATCACAAAATGGAGGACAACCACACAACACTGGGAATCATGGCCTAGCCAAATTGATACACATATTTTTTTGGGGACACGATTCAATCCATGACAGCAGTCCATGGTATATTCACTATTCTTTACCAACACCATAATTTAAATGCATTTATTCTTTGTTCTTATTCATTGTCCAGTATTAAACGAATAATTTCTTTTATAAGGATCAGCACAAAGCTAATTCCTATGAGGTGGAGGTTAAAGATGTCCCAAATGTCTAACTTTTCTAGGCTGCTGTACTACTCCATCATCTCTAACATCAACTACTCCCTCTTGCCTCAGTACTCTCCTTTGTGTTTTTGAGTTTCCTAATTCACTGTAACATCTCACAGAACTCACAAACCATATAAAGGAAATGGCTCAATGGTTGTGGAGGCTGACAAGTCCCAAATTCGTAGGTCAGGCATAGACTTCTCCCTGGCCCTCAGTCTCTGCCCAAAGGCACTCAGCTTTCTTGCTCCATGGGCTGGGAAGCCTACTGCGCCATCTCCTGCCAGTCTCTGCCATGTGTCTCTCCTTCTTTGGTGGTGGTGGGCTCTCCCTCTCTGCTCTAGAATTGGCTGTCTCTTAAGGCAAAACTGACCAATCCCATCGGTAGGCCACAATTACACTATCACACAATCACTTGGGTGAGAGTTACAAGACCATGGCTAGAAAGGCCACACACAAAAGTAATTAACTGCACTGCAGGCTACCCCCTGGCTTTTCTAGGCATGGTTCTTCCGTATTTGGAAGATAACTTCCCCCGCCCAATCATTATACCAGTCCAAAACAGTCATTAACAATTAGTCCTTCAGTAGGGCAAAGAGTCCAAAGGGTGAGTTTAGTCAGGTACCAGCTGTTCAGGTCTGCTTCAGGTTTCCATCTGATCTGGTCAGATTCTCCAAAAGTCATCTTCACCCTTTCTGGCCTCTGACAAAATTCAACTGAGAGAAGATTATTCCCTTGCTGAGTCCCTCTTGAGGTATCAGCATGATGTTAGGTTTCCTCCTCTGCATAATCCATTTATTCATTCCTTTACCTTTAGCTATTATTTCTCTTTCCTTCCTTTTGTCGTTTATTTTTGCCCAGATTTTTCCACCTTGGGAAGGAACATCAGGTTCAGCTGCTGTGCTAGTCCAGATTGCTGGTCACAAGGCCAGTTAGCAAGTGCTTCCCCTTCAGTCCACTCCCACTCATGTTGGGAAGGGTTACATAGGTACAACACTAGGGTGCTATCTCACCCACTAGGCAGTACGGCAGTATTCACTGTCAACCCCAATTTTGCCAGATGGGGGGAAAGTACAGTCCATCCCATCAGTCCCTTGGGAATTCTGGCATACAAGTTCAGGGTATAGTTACAGTCTCTTGCTTAAGGATCATCCTGGCTTCTGGCATCCACAGCTGCATCCCTGGTCCTGGAACCACAGCATCCGGCAGGAAAAAAAACAATTTTAGGTGACATGGGGAAGAACTGTACAGTGGCACCAGCATCCTCCCTCACCCCCTCTTCCCCAGATCCCCCAGAGAAACGGAAGAATCTGTCCAGTGGTAATCCTCCATTTGTCCCCCTCATGTTGAACGTAAGCAAACACTCGGGAAGATGTGTGAGCCAGCCTTTTATGCCTTTGTCTCCCTCTGCTTTGGATAACAAATGTTTCAACTGCTCATTCCAATTCTCTATCAAACCATTACTCTGAGGGTGGTGTGCAATGTGTTATGTCCATTTAATATGATGTTTCTTGGCCCATTGCTGCACCCTCTGGGCTGTAAAGTATGTTCCTTGGTCTGATGAAATATAACTTGGTGGCCTAAATTGGTACAGTATCTTTTGTTCCAGTCCCTTAATGGTATTTTTGATATTTGCCTCTGTCCCAGGATATGTAATACCCAGTCCAGAGTAAGTATCTATTCCTGTGAGGGCCCACATTTGGCCACCTGGTGCCACCGGTGTCATTGGTCCAATATAATCAACTTGCCAGCTATGTGCAGGGCCTTTTCCCCTGGGAATCTGCACCATTGCAATCTACAACCTCTGCCTTTCTTGCTGGGGGACAGAGCAGTCCTTACTGGCATTTTGTGCCTGAGAGGGTGCAAGGGGATTGTGTCTAGATTCAGCCCATCTCTGCATTACTTCAGCACCCCCTGTCCGCTCATTTCATGGACCCAAATTGGCCACCTCAAGTGAGCATACCAACAGGTCCATTTGCTGATTCCAATCGCCTTCCGATCCAGGAAGAAGGTTTTTCTGATGGGCATCGACATGCCCTACTGTGATGTGCCCTGTAAGTTTCCAGAGTGCTTTCCATATGTTCATGCCCCACACGTGTGTCCCCTTAATAGTCCAATTTTCCATCGCCCATTTGCCTGACCATATAGCCAGGCTGTTGGCCACTGCCCATGAATCGACAAAAATCCAAACATGTGGGCTCTCACCATTGCACAGTTCTTCCATCACAGCTAGGAAAACAGCATGCAGTTCAGCCCGTTGAGCTGACCTGTTTACCTTCTTCGATCAGTCTTTCCGTCTGCTGGTCATAATGCAGCAGCTTTCCACATCACATGTTGTCCATGTCCCCTGGAACTGCCATATGTAAACCCAGCAGCCTTCTGCTGATCAGCAGAAAGTTGTTCATAGGGCACTGTCCATGTAGCAATGGGCTCTGGTAGCTTCTCAGGTAGTTCTAGGGTAGGACCTATGGGAAAAGAGGCTACCTGCTTGTGGGTATGGTGTGTGCCTCTCTGCATTCCCTCAGTAGCTTGTTCTTGTATGAACTATTTCCATTTCATTATGGAACTATTTGGGGCACTGCCTTCCTTATTAGAGTGTTTTTCTGACGTCACCCAAGACATTATAGGTATTTCAGGTCTCATGATGATTTTATGTCCCTCTGTCATTGAGGCAGTCTCAATCAACACCCAACAACAGGCAAGTAACTGCCTTTTAAATGGCGTGTCTCATGCTGCAGCATCTGGAAACTTTCTAGTCCAAGAATCCCAGTGGTTGCCGTAGGGCAGCATTCTCAGGTTTTTGCCATAAGCTCCAGTCTGCATAAGCACGTGTGGCAGACACCTCCAAAATCATGTCTGAATGTGGACCATAAGGGCCTAAAGGCAGGGAAAGTGAAACCGCATTTTGTAATTCAGACATAGCCTGCTGTTGCTCTGGCCCCCATTCAAATGCAGTTTTCTCGCAAGTGGTTTTATGGATGGGGGCCAGCAATATTCCCAGAAGTGAAATATGTGTTCTCCAAAATCCAAATAAACCAACCAAACGTAGGGCCTCCTGCTTAGTCTTGGGGGTAGGTAGCGACAACAACTTATCCTTAGTTGCCTGTGGAATGTCACAGGTGGCTCCTGCCCAAGTTTTTCCCAAGAATTTCACTGTTTGGGCAGGGCTGTGGATTTTTGCTGGATTTATAAACCAGCCTCTGTTGGTCATGTGGGCCACCACTGTATGCAGATCAGCCCTAGCCTGTTCTTCAGTGTTGATATTAACATAATATTGTCAATGTAATTTTATCATTGTACGTGAGATCCACACCAAGTCCAAGTCTCTTCTAAACAAAACTATGACAGTAAGCTGGTGAATTCAGGTAACCCTGTGGCAATATAGTGAAAGTAAGCTGAGATCCTTCCCGTGTGAAAGCAAACTGCGTCTGGCTCTTTTCTGAGATTGGTATGGAGAAAAAGGCATTTGCAAGATCACTCACTGAGTACCAATCTCCGTTAGCCACCATTGATACCATGTTTGGAACAGCTGAAGCCACAAGTTGTTGTTGTTGTTAGGTGCCGTCGAGTCGGTTCCGACTCATAGCGACCCTATGCACAAAGCCACAGGTGGCACTATTTAGGCCTCAGTAGTCTACTGTCGGCCTCACTGAGCTATCTGCCTTTTACATGGGCCATGCAGGACTGTTATACAGAGAATTTGTTGGCACTGATACTCCAGCCTTTAGCATGTCTTTAATCAAGGCAGTAATCTCCTTTCATCCACCAGGTATCCTACACTGTTTCAAATTAACAACCTGAGTGGGAATTACAAGACCATGGCTAGAAAAGCCACACATAAAAGTAATTAATCACACCACAAGCATTCATATGGATATGAGGCAATTGAAAATACCATGGCTTGGGTCAGGTGTGGCTTAGTCCTCAAAGTGATATCTTTGCTTTTCAACACTTTAAAGAGGTCTTTTGCAGCAGATTTGCCCAGTGCAGTATGTCATTTGATTTCTTTTTTTTAATATATAGTTTTATTTATTATTGTTGAGAAATACACAGCAAAACATACACCAATTCAAATTTCTACATGTACCATTTAGTGACATTGATTATATTCTTTAAGTTGTGTAACCATTCTCACCCTCCTTTTCTGAGTTGTTTCTCCTGCATTAACATAAATTCACTGCCCCCTAAGATTCCTAACTAATCTTTTGAGTTGCTGTTGTCAATTTGATCCCATATAGGTAGTTCGTAGAAGAGTATAATACTTAGGGCAGACACTTTTTACTAGTTAAGCTAAACTATTACTTGGTTTTGAGAAGACTTCAGGGGATATTTTTTATTTAAAGTTTAAAGATTATCTCAGGGCAATAGTTTCAGGGGTTCATCCAACCTTCATGGCTCCAGGAAGTCTGGAGTCCATGAGAATTTGAAAATTTGTTCTGCATTTTCCCCGTTTTGATCAAGATTATTCTATGGAATCTTTGATCAGAATGTTCAGTAATGGTAGCCAGGCACCATCCAGTTCTTCTGGTCTCATTGCAAAGGAGACAGTTGTTCATGGAGGCAATTATCCACATATTTTATATCCTCCTCCTATTCCTGACCCTCTTTTCCTCTGTTGTTCCAGCAAATAGAGACCAACTGTTGTGCCTTGGATGGCCACTTGCAAGCTTTTAAGACCCCAGACAGTACTCATTGAACTAGGAGGTAGAACAGAGGCACTAAGCATGTTATTAGGCCAGTTAACTGGGATGTCCCATGAAACCATGACCCTAAACCTCCAAACCAAGAAACCAAATCCCATGATGTTTTTGGTGGTATATAATCAGCCTCAGCAGCTACTCTTTCTTTTTTTGTTGTAAATCTATCACACAACTTTTTCCAATTCAACTTTTTATAGCTGTACAACTTACTGATGGCAATTACAATAATCGGCTGTGCAATCCTACCCTTAGTCAATGCGATATTTCCATCACTATTAACCCCCTGTTTCCTCTCCTTCCCTTTGCTGGTAGCCACTAATAAATTTTGTTCTTTATACATTTGTATTTTCTCGTCTTTTATATAAGTGAGGTCATACAATATTCATCCTTATGTGACTGACTGACTTCACTCAGCATAGTATCTTCTAGCTCCATCCATATAGTAACATGTATCAAGACTTCATTTTTCTTATTGGCTGAGTAGTATTCCATTGTATGTACATACTACATTTTGTTTATCCATTCATCTGTTACGGGCATTTAAGTTGTTTCCATCTTTTGGCTATTGCGAATAATGCTGCAATGAACATTGGTGTACAAGTTTCTGAGTCTTTGCTTTCAAGTCTTTTGTGTATATGCCTAGGAGTGGAATTGCTGGATTAAATGGTAGTTCTATTTTTAGTTTTTTGAGGCACTGCCACACTGTTTTCCGTAACAGCTGTATTATCTTGCATTCCTATCAGCAGTGGGTGAGGGTTCCAATTTCCCCACATCCTCACCAACAGTTGTTGTTTTCTGTTTTTTTTTTTTTTAAATCTTAGCCATCCTAGTGGGAGTGATATAGTATCTCATTGTGGTTTGATTTGCATCTCCTTGTGGTTTTGATTTGCAAGTCCTCAGTGACTAATGATGTTAAGTATCTTTCATGTGTTTATTGGTCATTTGTGTATCTTTGGAGAAATGTCTATTCAGATCATTTACTGATTTTTAAAACTGTATTATTGATCTTTTTGTTATTGAGTTGTAAGTTCTTTCTATATTCTTGATACAGGTTTCTGGCTGGATATATGATTTGTAAATATTTTCATTCATTCTCTGTGTTGTCCTTTAATTTTCTTGATAGTGTCCTTTGAAGCATGAGTGGTTTTAATTTTGATGAAGTTCAGTTTATCTGTTTTTCTTTTGTTGCTTATGCTTTTGGTGTTGTATCTGAGAAACCATCGCCAAATCCAAGGTTACAAAGATTTACCCCTACATTTTCTTCTGAAAGTTTTATGTTTAGATATTTGATCAGTTTTTCATGTGGATATCCAGTTGTCCCAGCACCATTTGTTGAAAAGACTATTGTTTCCCCCACTTAATTGCTTTGGCACCCTTGTGAAAAATCAATTCACCCTAATTTAAATAAACTTGAAGGTTTATTTCTGGACCCTAAATTTAATTCTGTTTATGTATACATCTGTCTGTATACCAGTGTACACTGTCTTGATTACCGATGCTTTATAGTAAGTTTTGAAATTGAGAAGTATCACTTCTCCAAATTTGTTCTTCTTTTTCAAGATTGTTTTGGCTACTCTGGGTTCATTGCAATTCCATATAAATTTTAGAATCACCTTTTCCTTTTCTACAAATAGCCGGCTGGGATTCTTATAAAAATTGCCTTGAATCCGTAGATCAATTTGAAGAGTATTGTCATTTTAGCAGTATTAAGCCTTCCAATCTATGAACACGGGATATCTTTTCATTTATTTAGATCTTTTTTACTTTGTTTCAACATTGTTTTATAGCTTCAGAGTATAAGTTTTGTACTTCCTTTGTTAAATTTATTGCTAAGCATTTAATTACATTTAATGCTATTGTAAATATGGACTTGTTTCCTTAATTTCATATTCAGGTTGTTCATTGCAGATGTATAGAAATACAATTGATTTTTGTATCTTGCAACATTGAGCTCATTTATTTATTCTAATAGTTTTTGTATGGATTCTTTAAGATTTTCTGTATAGAAGATAATGTCATATGTGAGTAGAGATAATTTTACTTCTTCCTTTCCAATCTGGATGACTTTTATTTCATTTTCTTACCTAATTGCCCTGGCTGGAACTTCTAGTATGTTGTTGAATAGCATAGTATGTTGCTGAATAGTAGAGATGAAAGCAGTCATTTTGTCTTTTTCCTTATTTTGGGGAGAAGCATCATTTGTTTACCATTAAATATGCTAGCTCAGGGTTTTTCATGATGCCCTTTATCAGGTTGAGAAATCTCCTTTCTGTTCCTAGTTTGAAGAGTGTTTTTTTTTTCCCCCCATGAAAAAGGTGTTGTATTTTGTCAAATGCTTTTTCTGGATTTATTGAGATAATCCTGTGGTTTTTGTTTTTTATTTTATTGATATGGTATATTACATTATTTGATTTTTGGATGTTAAATCAACCTCAATTTCCTGGGAGAAATCCCACTGATTCATGGTGTATAATCCTTTTATATGTTGCTAGACTCTGTTTGCTGGTATTTTTTTTTGGGATTTTTGCATCTATATTCATAAGAGATATCAGTCTGTAGTTTTCTTGTAATGTCTTTGTCTGTTTTTGGTATCAGGATAATAGAGACCTCATAGAATAAGTTGGGAACTGTTCCCTCTTCCTCTTTTTTTTTGGAGAATTCATAAGGAATTGATATTAATTCTTCTTTAAATGTTTGATAGAATTCTCTTGTGAAACTCTGTGGGCCGGGACTTTCTTTGTGGGCAGTTTTTCGATTGCTGATTTAATTACTTTATTTGTTATAGATCTATTCAGATTTTCTATTTCTTCTTGGATCATTTTCAGTAGTTTGTGTCTTCCTAGGAATTTGTCCATTTCATCTAAATTATGTAATTTATTGATATACAATTAAGTATTAATTGTTTTATTAAGTGTTTTATGTATATTAATTTATTGAATCTTTATGGCAAGCCTATGAAGGAGGTACTGTTATAATCTCCATTTTATAGATGAAAAAACTGAGGCACAGAGAGTTAACTTGCCCAGGGTCACCCAGCCTGTAAGTGGAGGAGCCGGTATTTGAATCCAGACAGTCTAGTTCCAGAATGTATGCTCTTGATCATAACTGTACCATCTGAAGACCACCTACCTCCAAAAGTTTTCACCAGGAGGGACTTGGAATCTATCTGGTCATGCTAGGCCTTTTGAGGTACTTATTCTTATTCAGATTAGTAACTATACTTGGCTTTAATCCACTTCTTTTCTTATTCTGATTTCTAGTCTTCCAGTGATTTGGCCGTGATAGGTCAGTCACCCTAGTTGGACATGAAATCTTATTCAAAACAAAGGCTTGCATCTGAAATTTCTAAACAAATTTATTTTTTGGTTCTTTTATTATCTCCATTGAGAAGGAGTCTCCTAAATAGCTGCTTGTTACCGCCAGAGTGAAGGGAATGTGGTTAGATACTCTCAGTATTAATTGTCAGACCATCTTTTAAATAATTGCAAATCATGAGCCTTCAAACAATATTGATTTCAACCAGCATTTTACCAGCTGCCTGGTGCTGATAGATAAAGACTAATAAATGTAGTTAGTGAGGGAGACTGATACATAAGATGATAACTCATACAATGTAATAAATATTGTATGAGTTATATGCTTATATATACAAATACATACACTATATATACACATATACATGTAGACATATACACAGATGTGTATATATATATAAAAGTGTTTGTATATAAATAAAGGTAATAAAACATATGAGAAAGCATACATGAATTTCAGAAGAAAATTTTCAGAAGTGTAGGGACCTAGACCATGGAAACTATACAGCGTGCTATTTACTTGATTCACCGTGGCACCTATTGATTTTTACATTCTAATCTGTCTCTTGGACTTGAAGCCATTTCCCCTTCCATACCGTTAGTAAATATAGCAACAAAATGTCTCTTCTGTGCATATTTCCAATGAGATAGTAGGTGAGAATTCTAGGAATTACATTCTTCTTACCCAAGCATTGTCTTCTTTACAGGCATAAGCTGGAACCATTACCAGTCATAGCCTCTACCACCTCGGTATCAAACATTATGGAGGAACCGTTCATTCTCGAGATATCTACCATCTCCAAAACACCCACTACTGAGGGGGCATCTCTTTTCAAAAAGTTGTTAGTTTTAAAAGAGGATCCCACTACTGAGGAGACAACCCTCACCAAGAGACCATTATTTTTTAAAAAGTGCACAAATCAGGGGGAGATGCCCCTCTTGAAAAAGTCATTATCCTTGCATGAGGAGGCTGACAATGAAGATGAGTTTGTTATGGTGCCAATGACTTTAAGGAAGAAGCATAAAACTGAAGAGGCAGCCATCACCAAGAGGGCATTATCCTTAAAGAAGAAGATATGCACACATCAGGGGAAGCAGTCTTTCTGGGAGGAGTTGTTGGCCTTGCAGGAGAGAATCAACATTGAAGAGGAGTCCTTCTTTATGGAGCCAGTGAACTTTATGAAGAAGCCTAAAACTGAGGAGGCAACCCCCACCAAGAAGCTGTTATCTTTAAAAAAGAAGAAGCATAACACTCAGGGGAAGATGTCCTGCTTGAAGAAGCGACTAGTATTGCAGAAGATCACCTATGAAGAGAAGTCACTCTTTAAGGAGCCATTGTCCTTTAAGAAAAAGCCTACCGCTGAGGAATTCCTCTTCCAGGACCCATCTGCATTACAAGAGAAGCACACCACTGAGGGGGACATGTCCGTCTTGAAGAAGTCCTTGGTCTTACAAAAGACTCCCATTGAGGAGGAGTCACTTTTTAAGGAGCCTTTGGCTTTTAAGAGGTGCACCGTTGAGGCAGCAACCCTCACCATGAAACCATCATCTTTAAAGAATAAGTGCACTACTCAAGGAAAGATGTCCCACTTGAAGAAACCACTAATACTGCAGAAGATCATCTCTGAAGAAAAGTCAGTCATTGAGGAGCCATTGTTTTTTAAGAACAAGCCTATCATTGAGGAGTCCCTTTTCCAGCAGCCATCTGCATTGCAAGAGAAGCAGACCACTCAGGGGGAAGGGTCCATCTTGAAGAAGCCGTGGGCATCCCAGGAGAATATTGATAGTGAAAATTTCTTTGTTATGAAGCCAGATTCCTTTAGGAAGAAACATACCACCACGGAGGCAACCCCCACCAAGAAGCTGTTGTCGTTAAAAAAGAAAAAGTACACCACTCAGGGGAAGATACCCATCTGGCAAGAATTGTTGGACTTGCAGGATATGTTTGTCAAAGAAAAGGATTCCTTCTTTATGGAGCTGATGTTATTTAGGAAGAATCCCACAACTGAGGAGACAACCATCACCAAGACACCATCATATTTAAAGAAGAAACAAATCACTCAGGGGAAGATGTTCTTAAAGAAGCCACTAGTGTTGCACAAGACTGCCTCTGAAGAGGAGTCACTCTTTAAGAAGCCATTGTCCTTTAAGAAAGAGCCTACAACTGAGGAGGAGTCCCTCTTCCAGGATCCATCTGCATTGCAAGAGAAGCACACCTTTCTGGAGGAGGTGTCTCTCTCAGAGAAACAATTGGCCTTGCAGGAGAAAACAACCAGTGAAGAAGAATCATATATTAAGGAACCATCGACCTTGAAGGAGAAGCCAACCATCGAGGAGGAATTCCTCTTTCAGGAGCCATTTTTATTACATGAGAAACTTAGCAACAAAAACGAGTCTCTCTTCCAGAAGGTTTTGTTCTTGCAGGAGAAGACTGCTATCAAAGAGGAGTCCTTGAAGAAGCTGTTGGCCTTACAAGAGGAGATCACCTCTGAAGAGGAGTTCCTAATTAAGGAGCCATTAGCTATGGAGGAAAAGTCCACCATGGTGGAGGAATTTCTCTTCCACAAACCGTTATCATTACAAAATAATTCTACCAACAAAGAAGACTCACTCTTCCTGCAACCAGTGGCTTTGCCTGAGAAAACTGACACCAAAGAGAAATCCTTCTTGCAGAAACTGTTGACCTTGCAGGAGAAAACCACCACTGAAGAGATGTCCCTTTTTAAGACACCATTGGACCTCAAGAAAGAGCCTTCTGATGAGGTGGCAACAAGCATAGAGAGGCAATTATCTTTAAAGAAGAAGCCCACTGCTCAGGGGGAAGTGTTTCTCTTAAAGAATTGGTTGGTCTTACAAGAGAACACCACCAATGACGAGAAGTCTTTTCCTAAGCAGCCAAAGGCCTTCCAAGAGATACCCAGCATTGAGAAGGAGGCCCTCTTCAAGGAGCCTTTGATCTTGCAGGATAATCCCAGCATTGAGGAGGCAATCCTTAAGGAGCCCTTGGACTTGCAGGCGAAGCCCACTTTTGAGAAGGAATCCCTACTCAAAGAGACCACTATTTATACAGAGGCTCACTTCAAGGAGCCCCTGACGTTACAGGAGAAGCCCAGCATTGAGAAGGAAGCCCTCCTCAAGGATCTCACTATTGACAAAGAGGCTTACTTCAAAGAGCACTTGGCCTTGCAGGCGAAGCCCAGCATTGAGAAGGTGGCCCTCTCCAAGAAGCCATTGACCTTGCAGGAGAAGCCCATCATTGAGAAGGGGGCCCTCTTCAAGGAGGCTTTGGCCTTGCAGGAGAAGCCTGCTATCAGTGAGGCATTCTTTTCCAAGGACATATTAGCTTTGAATGAGAAACCCACCACTGCGGAGGAGTTTTCCTTCAAGGAGTCTTTGCCCTTGCAAGAAAATCCCACCACCAAGGAAGACATCTTTCTCAAAGCACTCTTGACCTTCCAAGTTGAGACAAACCCACGTATGTCCAGCACTGCCACTGAATCCAGAACAGGCGAGTCCAGCACTGCCACCATGTCCAGTGTGGGCAAGTCCAGTACTCCCAGCAAGTTCAGTGTGTGTGAATCCAGTTCTAATAAATCTTTCTCACCTCAGGGCAAGAGAACACAGAAAGAGGTATTCTCTCTTTTTCTGTACCTTAAATTAGGTGAAGTATTCTTTGTTGTTCTGGAGGTGGATGCTAGCAAAGAGATTTTTTTGCTTTCCTAAGCAATTGAACTATATATAGTAAGTTATGGGAGGTCTCTCTACCCAGCAACAGAGTGGATATTTCTTGGGTTTACTTATGGTTCTATCTAATGGTGGATAATATGGAATCATCGCTTCTCACCTTTTGCAAACTGAGGTTACCCACTATATGGGATAAATTTACCAGGATTTTTGGCATTTTTCTCTTAAGTTTGTTTTGAAGAAGTTTTTTACTCCTGATTGGCATAGAACTTACTCCAGAAATATCCTTAATGGCTCTTTTATTACCTCCATTGAGAAAGAGTCTCCTAAATAGCTGCTTGTTACCTCCAGAGTGAAGGGAATGTGGTTAGATACCCTCAGTATTAATTGTCAGACCATCTCTTAAATAATTGCAAATCATGAGTCTTCAAACAATATTAATTTCAACCAGCATTTTACCAGCTGCCTGGTGCTGATAAAGACTAATAAATGTAGTTAGTGAGGGAGACTGATACATAAGATGATAACTCATACAATGTAATAAATATTATATGAGTTATATGCTTATATATACAAATACATACGATATATATACACATATGCATGTAGACATATACACAAACGTATATATTTATATATATATATATATGGGCGTTCTAGTATTGGTTAGAAAATTTTATTCAGGAAACTGCCTGAATAAAATCTTCATCACAGTGGGCTTCAGTCTAAGGTGGGTAAAGTTCAAAGGGGCATCTCCCAAGAAGGTAGTCTTTAAGTTGTAAATTAGTAGAATGAGGGGATGAGATTTGGCACCCAGGAGAAATACCCCTGTGGTAGGCAAAACAACCTTGGCAAAGGGAGGGAGGAGAAGGCTACTGAGAAGATGAATTGGGTCAGGTCAAAGCATTGGGACATAAGAAGGACTTAAGAAGACAGGAGCCATGGTGGCGCAGAGGTTAAAGCACTCGGTTGCTAACCGAAAGGTTGGTGGTTTGAATCCACCAGCCGCTCCGCAGGAGAAAGATGTGTCAGTCTGCTTCTTGTAAAGACTACAGCCTTGGAAACCCTATGGGGCAGTTCTACTTTGTCCTATAGGGTCTCTGTGAATCAGAATTGACTCGATGGCAGTGGGCAAGAAGACAGTTGACATAAACTGAAATAGTAAAACAAGAATGTCTTTCTTGAAGAGTCTTGAGCTTGCTGTAAAAAGGGTGCCTGGTTCTTAGGGCAGAATAGGCATGTACAAGGAGGACTAGGTAGGTATTCCTTGATCACTAGATAGTATAAGGATTGCAGGGCCAAGGGATGCTCTGTTACGATCCAGGATGTATGAAGCTGGAGGAACCTTAGCAGAAGAAAAAAGTGGGGAGAAAGATGTCATCCTTGATGTACATGTGCTAAGCCTTCCTTGGAATCTTTCTTCTCCTAATATGTCTTTTTGGTGATTTCCAAGCAGATGACCTCACTAGAGGATATTGACAAGGACCACAGTGATCCATTTTTCAACTCAATATATGCCAAGGATATATTCAGTTACATGAAGGAGAGAGAGGTATGTAGGTGACTTGGAGAGCCAGTGCTTTCTGGTTCTCATTTCTTTGTCACTTCATCTCCTTCAGCATGCAAATTGAGAGAGAAGGTAATAATAATGATGAAAATAATAATAGCAACAGCTAACATCTACTGGTAACTTACTGTGAGTTGGATATTGTGCTAAGGGATTTATAGACATTATTTTGTTTAATTCTCCCAATAACTTCATGATGGTAGATATTCCTGTTATCTCTCTTTTACAGATAAGGGAAACTGCCCAAAGTCACACAACTAATATGTGGTGGAGCTGGGATTTGGACTAAAGTCTAATTACCTTGAAGACTATAAGACTGTACCTCTACTGAGGAGGCAATATCTGACACAAAAATGGTCAGGTGGCCTCTTTCTGAGTGGCTGCTGTCAGAGATCTTCTTTTTCCTTCTCTATGCAAGTTTCTGGCATCATATGTAAAATCATACCCTTTGTTTCAACTCTCCAACCTAGTGAAATTTTCTTTCTCTTTTGAATCTGCCAATCTGCTTTACCACTAATATTCATCAATTCCAAATTTTCTTCTGTCTCTCTTAATGGAACAGATGGGACCAAGTCTAACTGCCAGTCAGAATTTTAGCAAGCCATGTATATAAGAAAAGAGAGTGGATATCTAGTCTTTAGAGAGAGAGCAATTATCTGTCTGACTCCAGAGCCCTTGCTTTTTCTAGTATACTTTGGAGGAAGTAAGAGGCAACTTTGCTATTCTAAAAATGTGGGCCTTAGCTCAGCAGTATGGGTTTCACTTGGGATCTTGTTAGAAATGCAGAAACCTAGTGCCACCCCAGACCTTCTATATCAGAATCTGCATTTTTACAAGATCCCCAAGTGGTGCATATGCATGTTAAAGTTTGGGAAGCACTTCTGTACAAAGCATAATACTATACTTTAGATTGCATTGCAAAGAAGGGACAGAACCTTTTTGGCATTCATTCATAGCCATAGGTGTGTACCTGCTCATATTCCCTCTGGACTTCTCAATATTCACTCTGGCACTTGAATACCATGTGTGTCTATTTCCCAAGGATAACTGAAACATGTCTGAAAAAAATACTTTGATCTTGTCCCTGTCTGGCACCAGCTGGAAATAATGAGTTAGCATCACGAAGGAGAAGTTAGTTATGTTAAGTTACAGTTTTCAAACTCCTAGAAGAGTTTATTCATTAACATTCCTTTCTCATTCCTCCCAGGAAAAATTCATACTTAAAAAATACATGAACAGACAAACTGACATCAACAGTGACATGAGGGCCATTCTTGTGGACTGGTTGGTGGAGGTACAGGTAAGACTGACAACTGCTGCCTTAAGGAATTAGAATTCGTTTTATGAGTTTTTCATTCAGTACCTCCAGTTGCCAAACATGGTAAGCATTTGCTGAGTATAAGAGAGCTGAATAAGCCATGATTTCTGCCTTCAAGGTTTATAATCTAGGGGGCAAGATTTTTATAACTTAAATTTTTATATTTTTATATAATCAGACAGTAAACTTGACAATTTTTGGTATATATATCTATGATTTTTTAAAACATTTGTTTTGAAATAATAGATACACAAGAAGTTTCAAAAAATAGTACAAAGAGGTCCTGTGTACCCTTCACCCAGTTTCCTCCAATAGTAACATCTTGCGTGACTGTAGTATACTATCACAATCAGGAAATTGACAGTAGTATAATCCACAGACCTTACTTAGATTTCACCAGTTTTACATGGAATCATTTGTGTGTGTGTGTGTATGTATGTGTTTAGTCCATGCAATTTTATCATGTGTATATTTGTGTGATCAACATTACGCAGTTAAGATACAGAATTTTCCATCACCACAGGGATCCCTTGTGTTACTCTTTTATAGCCACAGCCACCTCCCTCCTGCACCTCCCCATCCATGGCAACAACTTATTTGTCCTCCATCTCTATAATTTTGTCATGTCACAAATGTAATATTAATGGAATTATACAGTATGTAACCTTTTGAGATTGACTTTTTTTATTCATCGTAATTCCCTTTAGATCCATCTAAGTTGTTGCATGTATCTAGTTAGTTCCTTTTTATTGCTGAGTAGTATCTGTACCATGGTATGGATGCACCAGTTTGTTTACCCATTCACCTGTGGAAGGACATTTCGTTTGTTTCCAGTTTTTGATGACTATGAGAAGAATTGCTATAAACATTCAATTAAAGATTTTTATGTAAATGTAAATTTTTGATACCAATATTAATATCCAGGAGTGGGAATGCTGGGTCATGTAAGTGTATGTTTAACTTAATGAGAAACTGTCAAACTTTTCCAGAGTAGCTGCATCATCTTATGTTTTCACCAGCAGTGTATGAGAGTTCCAATTGCTCTGCATCCTTGCTAGCACTTGATATTGTGCTTTTTATGTTTTAGCCATTCTAATAGGTGATACAGGAATCTTATTGTGGTTTTAGTTTGCATTTCCTCAACGGCTAATGATGTTGAATATCATACTTGTTTGTCATCCGTATATCCTTTTGGAGATGTCTGTTTAAGTCTTTTACCTGTTTTTAAATTGGATTGTTTATTTTATGAGTGTCAAGTTATGAGAGTTCTTTACATATTTTGGATACAAATCCTTTGATATGTGACTTACAAATATATTATCCCATTCTGTAGTTAGGTTTCTTTTTATTTATTATACTTTAGATGAAGGTTTATAGAGCAAATTAGTTTCTCGTTAAACAAATAATACACATATTGTTTTGTGACATTGGTTGCCAACCCCACGACATGTCAACACTATCTCCTTCTCAAAGTTGGGTTCCCCGTTACCAGCTTTCCTGTCCCCTTCTGCCTTCTCATCCCTGCCCCTGAGCCAGTGTGCCCGTTTAGTCTCATTTTGTTTTATGGGCCTGTCTAATCTTTGGCTGAAGGGTGAACCTCAGGAGTGACTTCAGTACTGAGCTAAAAGGGTGTCTGGGAGCCATACTGGTGGGGTTTCTCTGGTCTCTGTCAGACCTGTAAGTCTGGTCTTTTTTTTTTGTGGGTTTGAATTTTATTCTACATTTGTCTCTAGCTCTGTCCAGGACCCTCTATTGTGATCCCTGTCAAAGCAGTAGGTGTTGGTAGCCGGGCACCATCTAGTTGTGCTAGACTCAGTCTGGTGGAGGCTGTGGTAGTTGTGGTCCACTAGTCCTTTGGACTAATCTTTCCCTTTTGTCTTTGGTTTTCTTCATTCTCCCTTGCTCCAGACGAGATGGGACGAGTGGAGTATCTTAGGTGGCTGCTCAGAAGCTTTTAAGACCCCAGACAAAACTCACCAAAGCAGGATGTGTAGAACATTTTCTTTATAAACTATGCTATGCCAATTGAGCTAGAAGTCCCCCGAGACCATGTTCCCTAGCCCTCAGTCCGATAATTTGGCCTCTCAGGGAGTTTGGATGTATCTATGAAGCTTCCATGACCTTGACTTGGTCAAGTTGTGCTGACTTTCCCAAAATTGTGTATTGTATTACCCTTCACCAAAGTTACAACTTATCTATCGTCTAGTTAGTGTTTTTCCCTTCCTACCGCTTCCCTCCCTCGTAACCATCAAAGATTGTTTCTTTCTCTGTGTAAACCTTTTCATGAGTTTTTATAATAGTGGTCTCAGACAGTATTTGTCCTTTTGTGATTGGCTTATTTCACTCAGCATAATGCCTTCCAGATTCATCCATGTTGTGAGATGTTTTGCAGATTCATCATTGTCCTTTATTGTTGTGTTATCTTCTGTTGTGTATATGTACCATAGTTTGTTTATCCATTCATCTGTTGATGGGCACTTAGGTTGTTTCCGTCTTTTTGCTATTGTGAATAATGCTGCAATGCACATGTCTATTCATGTGATGGCTCTTATTTCTCTTGGATCATATGGTATTTCTATTTCTAGCTTTCTAAGGAAGCGCCATGTCATTTCCCAAAATGGTTGTACCATTTTACATTCCCACCAGCAGTGCATAAGAGTTCCAAGCTTCCCCCAACCTTTCCAACATTGGTTATTTTCTGTTTTTGTGATTCATGCCAGTGATGTTGGAGTGAGAATTGTATCTCATTGTCGTTTTGATTTGCATTTATCTAATGGCTAGTGATGGAGAGCATTTCCTCATGTATCTGTTAGCTGCCTGAATGTCTTCTTTGGTGAAGTGACTGTTTATATCCTTTGCCCATTTTTTAATTGAATTATTTTTCTTTTTGTTTAGAGGGTTGGATTTTCCTATAGATTTTAGAGATTAGACCTTTGTCAGATTTGTCATAGCCAATTTTTTTTTCCCAGTCCATAGGTTCTCTACATACTCTTTTGGTGAAATCTTTTGATGAGCATAAGTGTTTAATTTTTAGAAGATCCCAGTTAACTAGCTTATCTTTTGGTGTTTGTGTATTGTTAGTTATAGTTTGTATATAATTTATGCCCTTTATTAGGGCCTATGGCGTTGACTCTATTTTTCTTCTATGATCTTTATATTTTTTGGTTTTATATTTGGGTCTTTGATCCATTTTGAATTAGTTTTTGTGTATGGTATGAGGTATGGATCCTATTTCATTTTTTTACAGCACCATTTTGCCAGCACCATTTGTTAATAAGACTGTCTTTTCCCCCATTTAATGCTGTTTGGGCCTTTGTCAAAGATCAGGTGACCATAGGTGGATGGATTTATATCTGGGTTCTCAATTCTGTTCCATTGGTCAATGTGTCTGTCATTATACCAATACCAGGCTGTTTTGAATACCGTAGCTGTATAGTAGGTTCTGAGGTCAGGTAGTGTGAATCCTCCTACTTTATTCTTTTTCTTCAATAGTGATTTACTTATCTGGGGCCTCTTTCCTTTCCATATAAAGTTAATGATCAGTTTTTCCATCTTGTTAACAAGAATGCTGTTGGTATTCGGATCGAGATTACACTGTATGTGTAGATTGCTTTGGGTAGAATTGACATTTTCATAATGTTGAGTCTACCTGTCCGTGAGCATGGTATGTTTTTCCATTTATGTAGGTGTCGTTTGGTTTCCTGCAGTAATGTTTTGTAGTTTTCTTTGTATAGGTCTTTCACCTCCCTGGTTAGATTTATTCCTAAGTATTTTATTTTTTTAGAAGCTGTTATAAATGGTGTTGCTTTGCTGATTTCCTTTTCATAGTTCTCTTTACTGGTGTATAGGAATCCAACTGATTTTTGTATGTTTATCTTGTATCCTTCCACTGTGCTGAATCTTTCTATTAGTTCCAGTAGTTTTCTTGTGGAGTCCTTTGGGTTCTCTATGTACAGCATCATATCATCTTCAGATATGGATAATTTTACTTCTTCCTTACCAATTTGGTTGCCCTTTTTTTTCTTTTTCTTGCCTTATTGCTCTAGCTAGGACTTCCAGCACAATGTTAAAAAGGAGTGGTGATAAAGGGCATCCCTATCTTGTTGTCATTCTCAGGGGGGAGTATTTCCAGCTTCTCTCTGTTAAGAATGATATTGGCTGTTGGTTTTGTATAATAGCCCTTTATTATGTTGAGGAATTTCCCTTCCATATCTGTTTTATTGAGAGTTTTTATCAGAAATGGGTGTTGGATTTTATCGAATGTCTTTTCTGTGTCAATTGAAATGATCATGTGATTCTTCTGTTTTATTTATGTGGTAGATTACATTGATTGATCTTCTAATGTTGAACCATCTTTGCATACCTGGTATGAATCCCACTTGATCGTGTTGTATTATTTTTTTAATATGATGCTGAGTGCTATTGGCTAGAATTTTGTTGAGAATTTTTGCATCTGTATTCATGAGAGATATTGGTTTGTAACTTTCTTTGTGGTGGTGTTTCCTGGTTTTGGTATCAGGGTTATGCTGACTTCATAGAATGAATTAATAAGTATCCCTTCCTTTTCTATGTTCTGAAATAGTTTGAGTAGTACTGGTGCAGGCTTTTGTTTGAATGTTTGGTAGAATTCTCCAGTGAAGCCATCTGGGCCAAGGCTTTTTTTTGTTGGGATTTTTTAAATTACCTTTTCAGTCTTTCCCTTGTTATGGGTCTGTTCTGATTTTGACCTTAGTTTGTGTTAGTTTAGGTAGTTAGCATGTTTCTAGAAACTGTCCATTTCCTTTAGGTTTTCAAATTTGTTGGAGTACAGTTTTTCATAGTACTCTGTTATGACCATTTTATTTCAGTAGGGTCTGTTGTAACATACCCCATTTCATTTCTTTTTTGGGTTATTTGTGTCCTCTCTTGTTTTTCTTTTATCAATTTGGCCAATATGTCGATTTTGTTGATCCTTTCAAAGAACCAACTTTCAGTTTTGTTGATTCTTTCTATTGTTTTTCTGTTCTCTATTTCATTTGTTTCTGCTCTGATCTTTACTATTTCGTTTCTTCCCATGGTTGTGGGCTTTTTTTGCTGTTCTCTTTCTATTTGTTTGAGTTGTGTAGCTAATGTTTTGATTTGATCCATTTCTTCTTTTTTGATGTGTGCATCTATTGCTATAAATTGACCTCTGAGCACTGCCTTTGCTGTGTCCCACATGTTTTGGTATGATGTGGTTTCCTTCTTGTTTAATTCTAGGAAATTTTTTATTCCATCTTTGATTTCTTCTATTACCCACTGGTTTTTAAGCAAAGTATTATTCAGTTTCCTTGTATTTGATTTTTTTCCTTACTCTTCCGGTTATTAATTTCTACTTTCATGGTGTTATGATCAGAGAAGATACTTTGTATTATCTCATTGTTTTGGATTTTGTTGAGGATTGCTTTATGGCCTAAGATGTGGTCTATTCTGGAGAATGTTCCATGTGCATTGGAAAAGAATGTGTACTTTGCTGCTGTTGGGTGGAGTGTCCTGTATACGTCTATGAGGTCAAGTTGTTTGATTGTGGCCTTTAGATCTTCTGTATCTTTGTTGAGTTTCTTTCTAGATGTTCTGTCTTTATGGAGAGTGATGTGCTGAAGTCTCTTGCTATTATTGTGGAACTGTCAGTTTCAGTGCTGTTAGAGTTTGTTTTATGTATTTTGGAGCCCTGTCACTGGGTGCATAGGTATTTATTATGGTTCTGTCCTCATGGTGGATTGTCCCTTTAATCATTATATAATGTCCTTCCTTGTCTTTTATGGTGGATTATGTTTTAAATTCTATTTTATCTGAGATTTGTATTGCCACTCCTGCTCTTTTTTGGTTCCTGTTGGCTTGATATATTTATTACATCCTTTGATTCTAATATATTTATGTGTTTGTTTCTAAGGTGTGTCTTGTAGACAGTATATTGATGGGTTCTGTTTCTTTATCCATTCTGTCACTCTCTGTCTCTTTATGGGTGCATTTAAGCCATTTACGTTCAGTGTGATTATTGATAGGTGTGAGTTTATTGCTGTCATTTTGTAGTTTTTTTTTTGTGGTGCTGATGTTTTCTTTTTTCCTCTTACTCTTCTATGCTGAATTCCTTTTGTTTATGGATTTTTTTGTTTCTTTTTTTTTAGATTTTGCGTTTACTGAGACTTTATGTTTTTCTTCTTTTTTGATGAGTAGATTTGTTAACTTTCTTTGTGGTTACCTTGAAATTTCCCCTATCTTCCTACGTTTAAACCAGTCCTTTATTACTTGATATTGCCATGACTTCCTCTCCATTTGAAAGTTCTATACCTACACCATTTATTCCCTCTTTTATTGTTCTGATGTTGTCGCCCTTTACAGATTGACTTGTCTGGTTCCCTGTTGTAGATCTTTTAGTTTTGTTTTACCCTTGAGAGTTCATTATCTAGGTTGGTATCTGGCTGATGCTGTCTTATGTGCTAGATTCAGTTTGTTGTCTGATGTTGTTGGTTCTCTAACTAGAGGACTCCCTTTAATGATTCTTGTAAGTTTAGTTAGGGTTTTACATGTTCCCTTAATTTCTCTTTATTTGGAAATATCCTAATTTTGCCATCATATTTGAGCGAGAGTTTTGCAGGATATGTTATTCTTGGTTGTCAGTTTTCTTCTTTCCAGATTTTATACATGTCATCCCATTGCCTTCTTGGCTTCATGGTTTTTTCCAGGTGATCAGAGATTAGTCTTATTGTTTCCCACTTGTATGTGACTTCTTGTTTTTCTCAAGCTGCTCTCTGGATTCTTTATTTGTCTTTGGTTTTAGCAAGTGTGATTATGATACGTCTTGTGCTTTTCTTTTGGGGTCTATCCTGTATGTGGTTCGTTGAATATTTTGAATGGTTGGCTTTTCATCTTTCATGATATTAGAGAAGTTTTCTGTCAGCAAATCTTCAGTGATTCTATGTCTTCCGTTTTCTCCTCCTGTTCTGGAACTCTGATCACACGCAGATTTTGCTTTTGATTGTATCCCACATCGTTCTTAGTGTTTGTTCGTTTTTCTTCCTTCCTTTTCTCTGATTTTTCCTCAAACAAAATGGTATACGAGGATTTCTCTTCAATTTCGCAGATCCTGTCTTCTGTTGTTTCAAATTTGCTTCTAAAACCTTCTATTGCACTGTCCATTTCTGAAATCTTGTTGTTTTATCTTTTGGATTTCTAACTGTTATTTTTTTAATGATTTCTAGTTGTTTATGTATTTTGACATTTTGCTCTTCTATTGTTTTCCTGAATTTTTCCATTGTTTTGTCTGTATTTTCAGTGATTTTTTTCCTGTTTTTTCCTTATTTTGTCTGTGTTTTCCTTCATCTGTTGTATAACCCTGAATATTAGAGTTTTGAATTCCTTATCAGGTAGTCCCAGTGCCTTTTCTTCTAGCAGAAGGTCATCTGGTGTTTTATTTTGTTCGCTTTCTGGAGCCATCCTCTCCTGTTGTTTTATATGTTTTGATATTGTATGCTATGTTCTGGACATTCAGGAATTATTTTCTTCATTTATTGATTATAGATTTGATTGTTTCATCTTGCTATTTTGTTTTATTTGGCTATGTCTGGGCAGATGAGCTGGGTGTGTTTTGCTGCTTCCTTGACTGTGGGCACAATAGTTCTCACCACCTTGTCGAGGTGGGCAGGTCCGGTCACTTAGCTATGTTGCAGCAGGGCAGGTCCAACGAGGGTGGAGGGGCAGGGATGACCAGTTTGCAGCACAAACTGGGGCGATGGCACAGTGGGGCTGGGGGGCAGTGCGGGGCAGGGTCCAGGGTACCATGTCAGTACTGCTCGGAGCCGTGGCACTCGAAGCATGGTACACATAGGCAGGAGGAAAGGAGAGGATGTGATGTGCAGAGCTAAGTGGGCGGGTGAAAGAAGAAAAAGGAGAGAGAGAAACAAAAGCAAACAATGAAGTAAAAATATAAATAAAAATTAAATAAAATGGTGGTGCAGTAGGATTTGGCAGGTGGGGGCGGGGCAGACCTGGCGTGGCCACGTACTGCTGGCTGTTCAGCTGAGTGGTGTGGCTCGGCCTGTCAAGAAGGGTTGTGGGTGGCGCACGGGGCTAGGTGGGTAGGGGAAAGGAAAGAGGGGAAAGAGTGAGAAGAAGCCAACAATCAAACAAACAATAAATAAATAAATAAAACCAACAACAATAACAAAAAATATAGTGGTGGGGAAGCTGGCAGCTGGGGGTGGGGCAGAATTGAAGTGGCAGCGAGCTGATGTCTCTTGCACCGTGGCACAGCATGGCCCTTCAGAAAGGGGCAGAGGCAGTGTAGGGCCTAGGTGGGAGGGAGAAGGAAAAGGAAAAGGAGAAAGATAAAGGAAATAAAAAATATGGTGCTGACGGAGCCGGCCTGTTGGGGTGGCACAGAAGCGGGGAGGCCGTGTGCCAGAGGCTCTTGAGCCAAGTGGTACAACACAGCCTGCCAAGAAGTTGGGGATGGTGCAGGGGGCTGGGTAGATGGGAGAAAGGAAAGGAAGGAAGAGAGAGAGAGAAGAAATGATAAGAAAATAAATAAATAAAATGGAACTGAGGGAGCTGATAGGTGATGGCAGCGCAGACGAGGGGAGGCCACACGCAGTGGCTCTCTAACCAAGATTTGCAGCACGACCCCCCCAAGAAGGGGCAGGGGTGGTGCATGCACATGGCTGGGTGGGTGGGAGAAAGGGAAGGAAGGAAAGGAGAGAGAGAGAAGAAACAGAAAAAAAGAAAAAAAAGAACAAAGCAAATGTCTTAGTCATCTAGTGCTGCTATAACAGAAATACCACAAGTGGACGGCTTTAACAAAGAGAAATTTATTTCTTCACAATCAAGTAGGCTAAAAGTCCAAATTCAGGGTGTCAGCTCCAGAGGAAGGCTTTCTCTCGGCCTTCTCATCAGTGTTCCCCTGGACTAGGAGCTTCTCGGCGCAGGGACCCCGGTCCAAAGGACACGCTCTGCTCCTGGCACTGCTTTCTTTTTTTTTTTCTTTTTAATTTTATTTTTTTTATTGTACTTCAGGTGAAGGCTTACAGAACCAATAGTTT
>NW_004443982.1:2643297-2645026 GCF_000243295.1 Trichechus manatus latirostris | reverse complement strand
AGCCAGTCAAGAAGGGGAGGGGACAGCACATGGGGCTAGCTGAGTGAGAGAAAGGAAAGTAAGGAAGTGAGAAAGGGAGAAGCAACAAAGAAGCAAAAAAAAAAAAAAAAAAGCAAACAGAGCAAAACATCACAGCCCATTAAGAAGGGGAGGGAATGTCACATGAGGCACTGAAGGGGCTGGCTGGTGGGGGCAAGGTGGATCCCGGTGGCAGTGAGCTGGTGTCTCTCTGGCCGAGCAGCCGTGGCCCATTGGAAAGCAGAGGAGGTCAAGTAGGGGGTGGGAAAGTGTGTATCCCTGGTTACCAGGTGCTCTCTCTCCTGCTGGGAGCTCTGTGTAGTTGTCTTCCCATACTCCCTGTCCACAGTCCTTGGTGGCTGAGGTTCAAGATGGTGAATCTGGGCAGCAGTGAGCTGGTATCTCCAGCTGAGCGACTGTGGCCTGTTGGCAAGTGGCAGAGACCTCGTACATGGAAGAAGGGTGGGGGGCAGGAAAGCGTGTATCCCTGGTTATTGGGTGCTCTGTCTCCTGTTGGGAGCTCCATGTAGTGGCTCCCAGTCTGCATTCCTTGGTGGTTATAGTCCAAGATGGTAAATTCAGCTACGTTAGTTGGTAGGGGACCTCCACTCCATAGGTCTCCTTGTTCTCTGTTGTCTGTCAGTTTCTTATTCCATTCGGTGCTTGATCTAGTTCTTTATTGCTTCATTTAGTGCTTAGGGTTCTAGGATTGACATTTGTCTCTGTTTTACTTAGTTTTTTGGGTCTTTGCTGCAGAGGGACGTCACGGTGCTTCTGTCTGTAGCGCCATGTTGGCTCTGCCTCTGCTTCTTGATATTTCTGTTATTCAGAAACTTATTGTGTCTATTGCTGAACTTTTGTATTCAGTCATCTTCTGATAATAATGTGGCCATAGAAATATACAGCTATTTCTCCAATGCTGCTGATTGACCTATTTTTTTAATCTAGGCTCCAGTAAATAAGAGTAGCCTATACAAAAGGAGGCCCAGTAAAGGGAAGGTTATAGGGAGGGTAATTTTCACTTTATGTAACGAAGAATTTTCTGATAGAACCATTCCAAGGTAGATTGGGCTGTATTTGTAGGTGATACAGAGCAGCTATTTGGTGGAGAAGTTAAAAAGATGATTCATGCACTGGTTAAGGTATTAGAGTAGTCCAGATTTTATTGTTCCTAAATCCTAAGAACTCAGGGGTTGTGAGGAATAAACATCACTGAGGATTGGGTGAGACCCCTGTGTATTGTTGTGCAAGTCTACACAAGACCTCCAGCCAAGGGGCAAAGTGGGCCATGAAATCTTGCTATAGTTATACTCTGTTTGCCAAGTTGTGCATTCTGGCTGTGAGACTACTGTGACCCGAGGAAGGGATACTTTTTCCTAATTCATACAAAGATACTGTCTACTTCATAAGATGCATGCCTCTAGGGTTTCATTTACCCAAAAGGAGGTACTTTTTATTATTTGCCCAAAGCTGCCATATGGGCCAGCACTAACCCTTAGGGTAGGGCTATAGGAGATGGCTTCCTGGAGTTGGTGAAGGCAAGACAAGAGTAAACAGGAGGAAGAAGGGAAGTAGGGCTATACTACTAATGCTTTAGTATCACTCTGGCTTCTCCAGTCCCTCAGCTCACTTCCAAAGGGTGCTATTTTTTTTAACTTTTTTTTATTGTACTTTAGATGAAGGTTTACAGAACAAATAGCTTCTCATTAAA
>NW_004443982.1:2631035-2640986 GCF_000243295.1 Trichechus manatus latirostris | reverse complement strand
TTTGTATAATTTCTAGTTGTGAATTTATTTTGGTATTTTGTTCCTGCATTAGTTTCCTGAATTATTCCATTTTTTTGTCTGTACTTTCCATGAATTTGTCTGCCTTTTGCATGAATTTGTCTATTTTTTTTCCTCCTTTTTGTCTGCTTTTTGCTTCAAGTCTTGGATTAGAGATTTGAATTCCCTATCAGGTAGTTCTAGAGCCTTTTCTTCTACTGGAAAGTCATCTGGTGTTTTATTTTGGAGGCCTACTGGAACCGTCCTGTCCTGTTTTTGTAAATATTTTGATATTGTGTGCTGTCTTTGGGGCATTCAGGAGTTACTTTTCTCGTTTATTGATTGTAGATTTGTTTGTTTTGCCCTGTTTTATTTGGTATGTTTGAGCAGGCGGGCTGTATGTACTTTGTTGTTTGCTCCTCTTTTTGACTCCTTTTCCGATTGGCAGTGTCAGTCGCTCAGATGTGGTACAGCAGGGCAGGTCTAGCTGAAGAGGAGTTGCTGGGATCGGTTGTTTGTGGCACTTACTACAGCAACCAGGGCGGGTGGGTAATCAGTGCAGGGCAGGTTCCAGTAGGCCGTGCCTGTGCTGCTTCGTGGTGTGATGTTAAGCGCTCGGTGCAGGTAGGCAGGATGGAGGGGGAAGATTGTGATGTGTGGAGCTTAGATGGGTATGGGAGAGAGGAGAGAGGAACAGGAGCCGAAAACATACAAACAAACAAAAAAGAATGCTAGGGGAGCTTGTCGTTGGAGTGGAGAGATGAGAGACTATGAAATGGAGAAAAAGAAAAAGGGGAAGAAGAAGAAAAAAAGAAAAGAATGAATAAATAAAAATTAGAAAGAAAAAAGACCAGCAAAGCTCCCAGGGATCCCACCAGTGCGGCTACGAGGTCTGGGGAAGTTGTTCCCAGTTTTTGAAGTACAGCCTGGCTAGGAGGCATAGAGGTATTCAGCGCCAGGTATCCAGGGGACAGGAAGAGAAGGAAGGTATAGAGAGACTAGAAACTGAGTAATGAAGAAAGGCAAAAAGGGATAAAGAAGGAAAAGAAAACAAATTAAAAAAAAGAATAAGAAAACTCAAAAAAAAAAAAGAAAAAGAAATGCTCTCAGGGATCCCTCTGCATTTCTGCGCAAGCTGAGGGGGTAGGTCCCAAGCCACACAGCACCATCAGTCCAGAACGGGCTTCCATCTCGAGAAAAGAAAAATAAAAGAAACAAACAAAAAGCCTGGGGATCCCACCAGCTTGGCAGTGCAGACCAGGAAGGAGTTCCACACTCGAACGGAGCTCCACAGCCTCTCAGGATGAAGCAAAGATGGCGTATGGAGAAAGGTATTTGAGCCAAAGGAGGGAGAGGTAGTGAGAGGTAAGGGAGAAATCAAAAGAAGTGGAAAAAAGCAACACAGCAGCCAACAAATGACACTCAGGGAGTCAGACTGTGCTGGCGGGTGGAATCCAAGCAGCCGGTGCTTCCTGGCCAAGAGACTGTGGCTGCGGGAAGTAGAGGAGGCCGAGTGGAGGTGAAGAAGGGTGGAGGGTGGGAAAGCGTATATCGCTGTTTACCGGTTGTTCTATCTCCTGCTGGAAGCTCCGTGAAGCTGCTTTCTTGAATCCCCTATTTGCTGGTCTCTGATAGGAGTCCAGGATGGTGGGTTCGTGCTGCATTAGCTGATAGGGGACCTCTCCATGTATGTCTCTTCGCTCTCTGTTGTCTGTCAGTTTCTTATTCCATTTGGTGCTTGGCTGAGTTCTTTATCTCTTCATTTGAGCTTTTCAGTATTGCTGTTTTCTCTGTTTGTCTTAGTTTTTCAGATCTTTGCTGTGAAGGGACGGTGTGGTGCTTCTGCCTAGAGCACCATGTTGCCGGAAGTCTCCGAAGGGTGCTATTATTACTTGCTGCTGATGACTGTATTCTACTAGCATATCTAGTTGGGAAGTTGTTGTTGTTGTTGGGTGCCATTGAGTCAGTTCTGACTCATAGCGGCTCTATGAACGAAACACTACCTGGTCCTGCGCCATCGTCACAGTCATTGTTATGCTTGAGCCTATTGTTGCAGCCACTGTGTCAGTCCATCTTGTTGAGGGTCTTCCTCTTTTTCACTGACCCTCTACTTTACCAGGCATGATGTCTTTCTCCAGGGACTGGTCCTTCCTGATAACATGTCCAAAGTATGTGAGATGTAGTCTCGCCATCCTTGCTTCTAAGGAGCATTCTGGCTGTACTTCTTCCAACATGGACCTGTTTGCTCTTCTGGCACTCCATGGTATATTCAATATTCTTTGCCAACACCATAATTCAGATGCATCAGTTCTACTTCAACTGTCCAGCTTTCACATGCATATGAGGCGATTGAAAATGCCATGGCTTGGGTCAGGCGCACCTTAGTCCTCAAGGTGACATCTTTGCTTTTAACACTTTAAAGAGGTCTTTTGCAGCAGATTTGCCCAAAGCAGTATGTCATTTGATTTCCTGATTGCTGCTTCCATGAGCATTGATCGTGAATTCAACTAAAATGAAATCCTTGATAACTTCAACCTTTTCTCAGTTTTTCATGATGTTGCTTATTGGTCCAGTTGTGAGGATTTTTGTTTTCTTTATGTTGATGTGTAATCCATACTGAAGGCTGTGCTGTTTAATCTTCATCAGTAAGTGCTTCAAGTCCTTTTTACTTTCAGCAAGCAAGGTTGTGTTATCTGCATATTGCAGGTTGTTAATGAGTCTTTCTCCAATCCTGATGCCACGTTGTTCTTCATATAGTCCAGCTTCTCGGGTTATTTGCTCAGCATACAGACTGAATAAGTATGGTGAAAGGATACAACCCTGATGCACACCTTTTCTGATTTTAAACCATGCAGTATCCCCTTGTTCTGTTCAGACAACTGTCTCTTGATCTAGGTGCAGTTTCCTCATGAGCACAATTAAGTGTTCTGGAATTTCCATTCTTCGCAGTGTTATTCATAATCTATTATGATCCACACAGTCGAATGCCTTTGCATAGTCAGTAAAACACAGGTAAATATCTTTCTGGTATTCTCTGCTTTCATCCAAAATCCATCTGACATCAGCAGTGGTATCCCTTGTTCTATGTCCTCTTCTGAATCTGGCTTGAATTTTTGGCAGTTCTCTGTTGATGTACTGCTGCAACGACTTTTGAATGATCTTCAGCAAAATTTTATTTGCCTGTGGTATTAATGATATTGTTAGATAATTTCTGCATTCTGTTGGATCACTTTTCTTTGGAATGGGCACAAATATGGATCTCTTCAGTCAGCTGGCCAGGTAACTGTCTTCCAAATTTCTTGGCATAGACAAGTGAGCGCTTCCAGCGTTGCATCCGTTTGTTGAAACATCTCAAGTGGTATTCCATCAGTTCCTAGAGCCTGTTTTTCACCAATGCCTTCAGGGCAGCTTGGACTTCTTCCTTCAATACCATTGATTCTTGATCATATGCTACCTCCTGAAATGGTATTTAATGTTGACCAAATCTTTTTGGTACAGTGACTCTGTATTCCTTCCATCTTCTTTGATGCTTCCTGCATTGTTCAACGTTTTGCCCCCAGAATCCTTTCATATTACAACTTGAGGCTTGAATTTTTTCTTCAGTTCTTGCTGCTTGAGAAATGTTGAGTGTGCTCTTCCCTTTTCGTTTTCTACCTCCAGGTCTTTGCACATTTCATTATAATAGTTTACTTTGTCTTCTCAAGATGCCCTTTGAAGTCTTCTGTTCAGCTCTTTTGCTTCATCATTTCTTCCATTTACTTTAGCTGCTCTGTGTTCAAGAACAAGTTTCAGAGTCTCTTCTGATATCCATTTTGGTCTTTTTTTCTTTTCTGTCTTTTTGATGACCTTTTGCTTTCTTCATGTATGATGTACTTGATGTCATTCCATAACTCATCTGGCCTTCAGCCATTAGTGTTTGTCTTAGTTATCTAGTGCTGCTATAACAGAACTACTACAAGTGGATGGCTTTAACAAAGAGATGTTTATTCTCTCACAGTCTAGTAGGCTAGAAGTCTGAATTCAGGGTGAAAGCTCCAGGGAAAGGCTTTCTCTCTGTGTCAGCTCTGGAGGAAGGTCCTTGTCATCAATCTTCCCTTGGTCTAGGAGCTTCTCTGTGCAGGAAGCTTGGGTCCAAATGATGTGCTCTGCTCCTGGTAATGCTTTCTTGATGGTATGGGGTCCCCCTGTCTCTCTGCTCATTTCTCTCTCTTATATCTCAAAAGAGATTGGCTTAAATTGTAGATTAATTTTGTAGATTGAGTCTACATAACTGCCACTAATCCAATCTCACTAACATCATAGAGATAGGATTTACAACACATAGGAAAATCACATCAGATGACAGAATGGTGGACAATCACAGTACTGGGAATCATGGCCTAGTCAAATTGATACACATATTTTTGGGGGACACAATTCAATCCATGACAGTGTTCAAGGCATCAAATCTGTTCTTGATATGGTCTTTAAATTTAGGTGGGATATACTCAGGGTCATATTTTGGCTCTTGTGGACTTGTTTTAATTTTCAGCTTCAATTGAACTTGCATATGAGCAATAATGTGTAGGGATAGTTAATGCCAGGCTCCTCAGAGGCACAGAAGATATAACCAGGCACCTAGCTGAAGCTGTTTCCTGCATTTGTAACAGAGTCCTAGATGGCTAGGTCTGGGAGCTCCACTGTCCTTGATGCTATGGAAATTCCAGGTAGCTAAATATATCTGGATGTGGCTCTGGTGCTGGGCAATATCTAGATTCTTGCCTTATTTTGTATATTCCTCCAGATGACCTTTGAGATGAGTCATGAGACGCTGTACTTGGCAGTGAAGCTTGTGGATCACTACCTAATGGAAGTAGTATGCAAGAGGAACAAGCTACAACTCCTTGGTTCCACTGCCTTTCTGATTGCAGCAAAATTTGAGGTGAGTCTGAGTCCATCAGGCTTAGAGAGAACTAATCAGATTTCTATCCAAGTCAGTAAATATATACATATATATATATACGTATGTTTGTATGTATTTGTGTATATATGCGTGTGTGTACGTATAAATGTGTGTATATACAATCTCTCTCTCTCTCTCACACACACACACACACACGCACACACCAGATTTTTCCTACCAAATCTTATGTCTGTCTTCCCCAGGCAGAGAAGCCAGTGTTGGGTGGTTATGGTGCTGTATCTTGGTTTCCTGGCATCAGCAAGTTTCTTCCATTTATTTCATCTCTGAAGATGCAGCTATTTAAATGGGTCCTTCTAAAAGTGATTTTTTCCTATTTCTTAGGTGCTAACTATGTTTGACTCTGATTTTTTCCTTAAGATCAGCAAATTGAATGAATCTTAGGGGTAGGGAGCAGAGAGGTAGCAACTTTTACTAATGAATTCAAAGAGCCTTAGAACTGTGGGGTTTTGTTTTGTTTGTGTGATGCCCCCTCTCTCCCATTCCCTCCGTCTTCCTCTCATTCTCCCTCTACCTCTATTTCTATACCTCTCCCTCCTTCTGGCCCCATCTTTCTGTGCTATGCTCTTGCTCCAGCTACAGCGTGCTCCCTATCCCTTCCCCTTTCCATTTCTCTTTGTCCAGATCTCTCCACCTCTTTCACCCTCACCCTCCATCTTTCCCCCTTCTTTCTCTCCCTCTCCCTATTCTTCTCCTCTCTTCAGCCTATTCCTACACCCCATATCTCTCTCCAGCCCTCTCAGGCCTCTCTCTGCCACATTCTCCCCTCTGTCTTCCCCAGTGTATCCCATTCCTGCCTCTCCACTCTCTCTGTGGATCTTACTCCCTTCCCTCTCTCTTCCCTTATTTCTCCCTATTTCTTTCCATTTCCTTCCTCTGTCCCTCCCTTCCTCTCTCCCTCTCCCATCTCACTCTCTCCCTAATCTCTTCTCTTCCTCTCTCTCCCTCTCTCCTCCTCTCTTCCACTCTTTCTACCTCTCCCCCTCTATACATCTCTCTCCCCCGATCTCCCTCCTCTGTCTCCATCTCTGTTCCCATCTCTGTCATTTCTCTCTCTCCCCCTCCACACTCACATACGCTGTTGTCTTCCCTCTCTCCCAGGGATCCCTCTCCCTCTGTTCCTCTCTCTGTCTATTCCCTCTCTTATTCTCTCATCTTAACTCTCCCTGTCTTTCCCTTTCACTCTCTCCAGCTTTCCTATCTCTCACTTCCCTCTCTCTACTACTCTCCCTCTCTATCTTCATCTCTCTCTCTCTCTGCCTCCTTCCCTCTCTTACCCCCTCACCTTTTCCTTCTCTCTCACACCCAACCCCTCACTCTCTCATTCCCTCCCCCTCCTCTGTCTCTCTCCCCTTCCTCTCTCTCTCCTCTTCTTTCTCATTCACTCTCCCTCCCTCCCCGTTTCCCTCTATTCGTTCCCATCTCTGTACCCCTTTCGATCCCTTTTTTCTTCCTCTCTCCTATAGTCCCTTTTATCTTTCCCTCTCTTCTCTCCTCCTCCCTCCCTCTCTCCCTCCCATTCTTCCTCCTTCTTGCCCTCTCCTTCCCACCCCTTCTCTCTCACCGTTTCTCTCCCTCTGTCTCCTCCCCCTCCCTCTCTCTTCTCTCCCCTCTCCTCCCCACTCTGACTCCTCCTCTTTGTTTCCGTCTTTGTCCCTTTCTTTGTCCCCCTCTCTGTTCTCCTTTAAATCCCTCTTTTCTCCCCCCCCACTCTCTTCCCCTCCTCTGTCTTTCCTTTCCCCTCATTCCCTTGTTCCTTTCTTCCTTTCCTCTCTCTCCATTTCTTTCTATATCTCTCCCCTCTCTCTTCCCCTCTCCATTTCTCTCCTCCCCATACATATATCTCTATCGCCATCTCCCATCCTCTCTCCCTCTCTTTTTCCAAGATCTCTTGCCCTCTGTCTCCCCTTTTCTACCCCGTTAGTCCTCTTCTCTGTCCTTCTTTCTCTCCCCCCTCTCCCACTCTCTTTTCCCCTTTCTTTTCCTATATCTTTCCCTTCCCCTCCCACCTTCTCTCCATCTCTCTCCCATCTCACTCTCTCCCTCCCTTCTCTTGTCCCCCTCTTCTCTTCCCTCTATCTCCATCTCCTTCCCTCTCTTCTGCTTCTCCTTGCTCTATCCTTCCCTTCTTCCTATTTTCTCCCCTCCCCTCCCTCTCTCTTTCCTTCCCCCATCTCTCTCGCTCCATCTCTCCCAGCTCTCCTCCCCTCTCCCCTTTGCTTTAGATACCCCTCCTTCTCTCTCCCTTGCTTACCCCTCCTTTTCCTCCCTGCCTCCAACCCTCCTTCTTTTTCCTCTCCATCTCTTTCTGTCTCTCTCTCCCATCTCACTCTCCCTCTCTTTCCCTCTATCTTCATCCCTGTATGTCCATGTCTCCCTCCCTCTAGCTCTATCTCCATCTCCTCCCTCTCACCCTCCTATCTCCCTTGCTCCCACCCGCTCTCCTCTTCTCCCACTCCTCATCCCGTCCCTCTGTTCTTCCCCCCTCCTCCCCTCCTTCCCTTTTTTCTCCCCCCTTACTCTCTCTTTCCCTATCTCTCATTCTTTCCCACTTTCTCTCCCTCTCACCCTGATCTCTCACTCTCTGTCTCCTCCTCTCCCTCTTGCTCTCCCCCTGTCTATCATCTCTTTCCTGACTTCTCTCTCCACCTCTTCTTAGCTCTTTTCCCTCTCCCTGTCTCTCTCAATCTCCTATTCCCACCTCCCCTCTCTTTCTTTTGCCTCCTCTTCTCCCCTACCTCCATCTCTGTCTCCCTCTCTCTCTAACATCTCTGCCTTTATCTTTTCCTTCCCCTCCCTCCTATAATCCCTCCCTCTGTCCATCTCTATTTCTGTCTCTATCTCCATCTCTCTCCCATCACACTCCATCTCCCAGCTCTTTCCCACTCTCAAACACTGTCCCTCTCTCCGCTCTCTTCCCCTTATATCTCTTCCTCTATCTCTCCCTCTCTGTTCCCCCTCTCTCTTCTCCTAACTCTCTCTCTTTCTCTTCTCCTCCCTCCTTTATCTCTCTCTCCACCTCTTTCCCTTCTCTCTCCCCTCCTCTCTCCCTTCACCTCCCTCCCTCTTTTCCCACCTCCCCTCTCTTTCTCTCTCCCTGCTTTCTCTCCTGCTCTCCTCAACCCACTCATGCCCCATCTCTCCCTCCCTCCCTCTTTCTCCATGATTTCCCTCTCTGTGTTTCCCCCTCTATCTCCCGCTCTCTGTCCACCTCTCTTTGTCTCTCTCTCTCCCCTCTTCTCCTTCTTTCTCTGGCTCTTTCCCCACTCCCCCTCTTTCATTCCATCTCCCTCTGTCTCTCCCTAGCTTCTTCCTCTTTCTCTTCCACTTTCTATCCCATTTCTGCCTTCGCTCTCTCCCCATGTTCTCACTACCCCTCCCTCTTTCTCCCTTCCCTCTCCTTCTGTCTCTCTTCTGTTCTCTTTTCCTAGATCTTTTCCTTTCCCTCCCTCCCTTTCTCTCTTTCTCCCCCATCTCTCTGTTTCCATTTCCCACCCTGTCTTCCCCCCTCACCTCCCACTCTTTCCTACAGCCAACCCCCACTCTTCCCCTTTTTCCTCTTTTCTCTCCCGCTCCTGCCTCCCCCTCTCCCTTCCTCACTTTTCTTCCTTTTCCCTCTCATCTACTCCTTCTCTCTTCATCTCTCCCCACTCACTCCCCCTCTATCCCCTCCTGTTTGTCCCCCTGTCCCTCTTTCAGTCCCTCTTTTTCTCCTTCTGTCTCCCCCATTCTCTTCCCCTATAGGTCCCTCTGTTTTTCCTTTCCCCTCTCTCCTTCTTTCCCTCCTTCTCTCTTTCTTCTCTTTTTTTCTAGCCCCATCTCTTCCTCGCTCTCCTCCTCCCTTCTCCTCATCATCCTCTACCCCTTACTATCCCACCATTTTTCCACCTCTCCTTCTCTGTCTCCCCGTCTTTGTCCCCCTCTCTCTTCCCGTTTCAATCTCTCTTTTTCACCCTCTTTCCCACTCTAGGACCCTATCTCCACTGTTATCTTTTTCCCCCTTCCTGCATGTCTTCCTTTCTCTCCCCTCTCTCTCTTTGCATTTCTTTCTACATCTCTCACTTCTCCCTCCTTCTCCCTCTCTTTTCCTCCCTCCATTTCTTAATCTCCATCTCCCACCCTCTCTTCCCTTGATCTCTCTCGCTCTGTCTCCCCCTTTCTGTACCCCCTTAGTCACCCACTCTGCCCTTCTTTCTCTCCATCTCTTTTTCTTTCCCACTCTCTTCCCTTTTCTCTCACTGTATCTTACCCTTCCTCTCCTACCCTCCCTTTTTCCCTTCCTCTCTTCCTCTCTCTCCCTCTCTCCTTCCCTTCTCTAGTCCCCCTCTCTCTATCTCCATCGCCTTCCTCTCTTCTTCCCCTTTCCCCTGCTCTGTCCTTCTCCCCTCCGTCTCCCCTTTTTCCCTCTACCCCTCTTCTTTCCTATTCCTCTCTCTCATCCCTCTCTATCTTCATCTCTACCTTCATTTCTCTATCTCTATCTCCCTACCTCTCCTTCACTGTTCCCTTCTCTCACACACTCTCCTCCTCATCTACCAACTCCCCCTCACTTTCTGTTCTCTCCCTTCCTCCTTCTTTCTCTTCCCTCTTTAGTCCTCCCTTGCTCTCTCCATCTCCCACTCTCCCCCCTCTTCTCCTCTCTCCCACTGTCTCTTTTTCCCTCCCTCTTTTATCCCTTCTCTTCCTCTCCTTTCATCCCACTGTTTTTAAAAAATGTTTCCCATACAAAAATTTATACATGCATTGTTACGTGACTCTAATTGCTCTCCCCATACTGTGACAGCACACTCTTCCTTTCCACCCCTGATTCCCCATTTCCATTCAACCAGCTCCTAACCCTCTCTACCTTCCTATCTCACCTCCGGATAGAAGATGCCTGTTTAGTCTCTTGTATCTACTTGAGTTAAGAGGCACACTCCTCACGAGTATCACTTTATGTCCCACAGTCCAGTCCAATCCCTGTCTGAAGAGTTGGCCTCGGAAATTATTTTAGT
>NW_004443982.1:2546487-2630935 GCF_000243295.1 Trichechus manatus latirostris | reverse complement strand
TATCTGTTGTTGTACCAGTACCAGGCTGTTTTGACTACCATGGCGGTATAATAGGTTCTAAAATCAGGTAGTGTGAGGCCTCCCACTTTGTTCTTCTTGGGTAATGCTTTACTTATTCAGGACCTCTTCCCTTTCCATTAAAAATGCCATTGGAATTTGGATCGAGATTGCATTGTATCTGTAGATTGCTTTGGGTAGAATTGACATTTTCACAATGTTGAGTCTACCTATCCATGAGCAAGGTATGTTTTTCCACTTATGCGGTCTCTCTTGGTTTCTTGCAGTACTGTCTTGTAGTTTTCATTGTATAGGTCTTTTATGTCTCTGGTTAGATTTATTCCTAAGTATTTGATCTTCTTGGGGGCTATTGTAAATGGTATTGATTTGGTGATTTCCTCCTCAAAGTTCCCTTTGTTGGTGTAGAGGAATCCAACTGATTTTTGTATGTTTATCATATATCCTGATACTTTGCTGAAGTCTTCTATTAGTTCCAGTAGTTTTCTTGTGGGTTCTTTGGGGTTTTCTGTGTATAAGATCATATCTTCTGCAAATAGAGATGCTTTGACTTCTTCCCTACCAATTTGGATTCCCTTTATTTCTTTTTCTAGCCTAATTGCTCTGGCTAGGACCTCCAGCACAATGTTTAATAAGAGTGGTGATAAAGGGCATCTTTGTATGGTTCTTGTTCTCAAGGGGAATGCTTTAAAAGTGTCTCCATTTAGGTTGATGTTGGCTGTTGGTTTTATTTAAATGCCTTTAATTATGTTGAGGAATTTCCCTTCTATTCCTATTTTGTTGAGAGTTTTTATCACAAACGGGTGTTGGAGTTTGTCAAATGCCTTTTCTGCATCCATTGAGAAGATCGTGGGGTTCTTGTCTTTTGTTTTATTTATGTGATGGATTACGTTGACTTTTTTTTCAATGTTGAACCATCCTTGCATACCTGGTATAAATCCTACTTGATCATGGTGAATTATTTTTTTGATATATTGTTTAATCCTACTGGCTAGAATTTTGTTGAGGTTTTTTGTGTCAATATTCATGAGGGATATTGGTCTGTAATTTTCTTTTTTTGTGGTGTCTTTACCTGGTTTTGGTATCAGGGTTATGCTGGCTTCATAGAATGAGTTTTGGAGTATTCCATCCTTTTCTAGTCTCTGAAATACCTTCAGTAGTAGTGGTGTTAACTCTTCTCTGAAAGTTCGGTAGAATTCTCCAGTGAAGCCATCTGGGCCAGGGCTTTTTTTTTGTTGTTGTTGGGAGTTTTTAAATTACCTTTTCGATCTCTTCTTTTGTTATGGGTTTATTTAGTTGTTCTACCTCTGTTTGTGTTAGTTTCCATCCAACTTTTTCTTGTCTCTCCCCCTTGCTCTCTCTTCCCTTCCCTCTGTCTCTCACTCCCTCTGATCCCCGCTGCCTGCCTTTCCCCCTCTCTCCCAGTGATCTCTCTCCCTCTGTTTCCTATTCTCTCCCCCCCCTTTCATCCCTCTCTCCCTTCTCCAGCTCTCTTCCTGCCTATATTTCTATACTTCTCTCCCTCCCTCTCTCCTCTCCTTGTTATTTCTATCTGTTCTTTTTTCTTTTCAGTTTTCATCCCTCTCTCCATCTATCCCTCTCCCTCTCCCCCTTCACTCTCTTCTACCCCCCTTCTATCTCTTTCTCCTCCCAGATCCCTCCCTCTCTTCATGCCTATTTCTCTCTCCTTTTTTCCTCCCCTCTCCCTCTCTTCCTGTCATCCTTTCTTTTCCCCCCTCTTCATCTCCCTCTGACTCCCAACCCTCCACTCTCTCTTCCCCGTTTTTCTCTCCTTCTTGCCCCATGTCTGTCTGTCTGTATGTGTCTCCCTTCCTCCCTCTCCCCCTGTGTCTTTTTTTTCTGTCGTGCATAAACTCATTACGTCTATTGCAAGGTAGTCATAGCACAGAAGTGAGACCTCAAGACATTCATTTAGCGTTGGAGAATCAGAGTTAACAATTACAATTTTAGTTTAAATGTTAGAGTCCAAGTCTTTAGACTTCAGGTTTTTACCTTTAATGATTGGTCTCAGGGAGGAGACTTGACCACCCCTCAAATTCAGAGGCGGTCCCCCATAGCTAGGGTCTGATGTCTGTTGTCACTAGCAGTATCTCAATAGACTTCTCAGTCTTTAGACAGTCAGAGAGAACTTTTGCTTCTGTCTTCTCCAAAAATGAGCAGAAATCCACGAGTTTATATATGCTGTGTCCTGTCAAGTTCAACTATAATTGGTATGTTTTATTGCCAGTTAAGGGCATTGTTGCATAACATGTTTATGTTTCGCTCTGCTCTCCAACATTTTAACTGCTGTCCAGAGCACTGAGATCTCTGTGTCTATTTTTATTCGTTGTTCAGTGAGCTAGTTGCAGGGGGATAAATGGGAGTGACTGTTGACTCCGTTGTCTTGCTCTGCTTCCGTCCCCCTCTGTCTTTTCATTTTTGTCCCCATCTCTGTTACCCTTTCAGTCTCTCTTCTTCCATCTTTCCCTCTTTTGTTCCCCCTTTTCTCCCTTCCTCCCACCCCCTTTCTCTCTCCTTGCCTCCCTGTCTCCCTCCTTCTTTCGGTCTTACCTTTTCCATCTCTTTAGATATTTCTCTCCCATCTGTCTCTCTTTCCCTCCCGCTATCTATCTCCAGCCCTCTCCTTCTCCCCATACTGTCCCCCTCTCCCATCCACTCTCCTCTTCTCTTCTCCCATTCCACACACTCTGCCACCTCTCTCCCTTCTTGTCCCTTGATATCTCTTCCTCTCTCTCTTTTCCCCTTTCTCTCATTCTCTCTCCCTGTCTCTACTTCTCTATCTGCATCTCTCCCTCCATCTGTCTCTCCATCTCCATCTCCTTCCCAGTTTTTCACCACTCTGCCCCTCTCCTTTTCTCTCTCCCGCTCTTTCTCAACCTCTCCTCCTCTCACTCCTGCCCCCTATGCCCTGTACTCTCCCCTTCTGTCCCCATCTCTGTTCCCTTTCCTGTCCCTCTCTCTTTCCTTCCCTCCCTCCCTTGTCTCCCTCCATCTTTATCTGCATCTCCCTCCTGCTCTCCCCCCCACTTTCCCCCTCTCCCACAATCCTCATCGTCTCCTTTTTCTATATCTCCCCCCTCTGTATATCTACCTCTCACTTTCTCTTCTCCCTCCCTCTCTCCTTCTTCCTCCTTCCCTCAGTGCCTCCCTTCCTCTCTCTCCCTCCTCTCCCATTCTCTTTCCCTCTTCCCTTTCCATTTCTCCTCAGCTCTGTCTTCCCTTCCCTTCTCTCACATTCTCCCCCTCCCACTCCCATTCTCTCTTCCTGCTTGTATCTCTGTCCTTCTCTCCCTCCACCTCACCCCCTCGCCCTTTCTTCCCCTCTCCTGCCCCCATCTCTCTCCCTTCCTTCCTCCCTCTCACTTTCCCTCTATTCTACTCCGTCTCTCCTACCCTCTATCTCTCCCTCTCTCCCCCTTCTCTGCTACTCTCTCCCTGAGACCTCTCCTCTCTTTCTCTCTGTCTCCCTGTATGTCCCCCTCCATGTTTCTCCCTCTCTTGCTCTTCCTTCTCCCTTCCTCTTCCTGGCCATCTCTTTCCGTTTCTTTCTCTCTTCCCCTCCCTAGTTATTCTCCCTTCTTCCCCTAGTTCTTCTCCCTTCTCTTTCTTCCTGTCTCTCTATCACATCCCTGCCTCTGTCTCTCCCTTTTGATCTAGATACCCCTCCTTCTGTCTCTGCTCCCTCTATTTTTCTCTCTCTCCCATCTCTCCCTTTTTGTCTTGCCTGTTTTTCCCTATATCTTTCCCTTCCCTCCCTCCTATCCCCTTCCTATATCCATCTCTCTCCCATCTCACTCTGTCCTCTCCTCTTACCTCTGTCCCCTTCTCCCTCCTTATTGTCCCCCTTTTCTCTCCTCCCCTCTCTCCCTCTGTCCATCCCACTTCAGTCCCTTTCTCTCCCTCTCTGTCTCCCTCTGATGTCTCCCTGTGTTTCATCTCTGCCCCTTTCTTTGTCCCCTCTCTCACCCCCTCCATCTCCCCTCTCTCTTTCTCTCTGTCATTTTATTCCTGTCTTTTTCTCCCTCTTCTTCCCTCCTGTCTGTCTGCATCTCACTCCCCCTTTCCCCACTTTCACCCTCTCCCACAGCCCTCCTCTTTACTGCCCCACCTCTCGTCTTCTCCCCTACCTCTCTCTGTGTCCCCCATTCTCCCTCTCTTTGTCCCCCCTCCCTTAGCATCCCTCTTTCTCTTTCCCCTCTCTCTCCATCTCTCCCTAGCTCTCCCTCTCTTTGTCTCTCCCCCTATAAGGTGTGGAATCACCTTGCAGAAAACCATTTGGCCTTTGTTCTCAGTTATCTTGAGCCATACCAACACCTGAAACTAATGAATGGGGTTGACCAGCTCAGGAGTGACTACATGGGGACAATTCTGACTAAGCTTCAGGAGGCAGGATGTAATTTATCAAGGCCACATGGTGAAGCCAATAAAGGCTTTGGAAGACAGAGGCTCAGAGAGCTTCCTGGTTAGGAAGAGCCAGGATCTGCTCTCTGGAGGGTAGCATGTCTCCTTGAGACATGGAAGCTTCATGCTGTGACCCTTCCCAAAGCTCACTCTATGCATCTCTTCATTTGTATCCTTTTTTGTGATATTAAATCTGTTATTGAAAGTATGGTGTCATCCCTTAATTCTGTGAGTCATTCCAGTAAGTTATCGGACTGAAAGGAGAGAAGGGGACGGCTGATCTAAAGGCAAAGGAATCATGTGGACTCCTGAGCTTGTGGTTGGTACCTGATGACCCAGTCCTAGGTGGCTAGGGATGAGGGAGAGAAGGGCTGCATGGGCAACTGAGGTCTGAACTGAACAGGGAAAGGAAGCTGAGATTTCCATTAGACACAGCTGGTTGTGTGCAGCGGAATTTGTTATCCAGCACACAATTTGACATCAGAAGTGGGTGATCTTAGTTTCCCTGGACTGGTTTGCACAATTGACATAGTTAGCAGGATTCCTTCATGCCTATCTCTCTGTTCTCTCCCTCTCTCTCTCCCCTTCTCTCCCCTTTTTTTTCCCCTTCCTGCTCCCGTCTCTCCCTCCCTTCCTCCCTCCCCCTCCTTTCTTTCCTTCTTCCTCTCCCACAGACTCTCCTTCTCTTCCTTCTTCTTTTATCTTTTCTCTTCCTCTCTTTCCATCCCTCTTCTGCCCCATCTCTCCCTTGCTTTCTCTCCCCTTCCCTCTATCTCTCCCTCTCTCCCCCTATGTCTTACTCTCTCCCTGTGATCTCTCTCTGTCCCCCTGTCTTTCTCATTCTCTGTTTCTCTGTTCCCCTTTCTGTTCCTCTCTCTCTTCTGTCCTGTTTCTCTCTCTGGCCATCTCTCTGCTTCTCTTTCACTCTCCTCCTCTCTGTTTCACTCTCTCTCTCTCTTAAGTTCTCCTCCCCTCTCCCTTCTCTTCCCTTTTCTCCATCCCGCTCCTATTCGCCTCTCTCCCTTTGTCTTGCCTCCTCACTCTTTTCTTCCCTAGCTCTCTCTCTCCCTCTTACTCTTACCCTTTCTCTTCCTTTAGCTTTCCCTTCCCATCCCTCCTACCCACCCTTCCTCTCTCCTTCTTTATTTCTATCTCTCTCCCATATCACTCTCTGTCTTCCTCTCTTCTGCTCCTCTCCCTCTTTATCCCCCATCTCTCTTCCTGTCTCCCTATTTCTGTCCCTTTATTTTGCCCCTTTTCTCTCCCCCTTTTTACCTCTCCCTCTAACCTCCCTCTCTTCTCTATCTCTTCCCCGTTTTCTGTGACCTCTCTCCCTTTGTCTCTCCCTCTCTATCATTCCTGCTATTTTCCCTGCCCCTCCCTCCCTCTCTTCCCATCTCTCTCCCCCCTCTCTACCCCTTTCCCCCTCTTGGTCCCTCTCCTCTCTGTAATTCCATCTCTCCCACCCTCTCTGCCCTTCTCTTCCTTGTCCCTTCCTCTATCTTTATATCTGAATCTCCCTCCTTCCCCCACTTTTCCACTTCTCCCACAACCCTCATCCTCTCCCTCTTTCTCCCTATCTTTCCTCCCTCTCTACCTCCTCTCTCTCCATCTCTCCCCCGTTTCTACCTCCTCTCTCTTCTCTCCTTCTCTCTTGCTCCCTTTCTCTCCCTCCCTCCACAATTTTTCTCCCTCTTTATCATCTCTCTCCTCCCCCTCCTTCACTCTCTCCCTTTCTCCAATTCCTTCTTTCTCTCCCTCTCCTTCTCTTTCTCCCTCAATCCCCTTCCTCTACCCCTCTCACCTTCTCCCCTAGTCATTTTGTCTACCTCCTTTTCTTTTTCTCCTCCTTTGTTTCTCTCTTCCCCTTGCTCCACCTCTCCTTCTCTATACATACCTTTCCCTCTCTCTGCCCTGTCTCTCCCCTGATCTCTTCTTTGGTCTCCCCATCTCTGTTTCTTTCTCTGTCCCCTTCTTTCTGTCCCTCTCTCTACCTCCTCCCACTCCTCTCTCTTCTTTATCTCTCTCTCCTTCTCTGTCTTCCCTTCTTAATTACCTATTACTGCCATAACCAAAAATACCACAAGTGGGTAGCTTTAAAAAAACAGGAATTTATTGTCTCACAGTTTTGGAAGCTAGAATTCCAAATCAGGGCAGAAACTCTAGGGAAGGTCCTTCCTTGTTCTCTGCTTGGTGTTTCTTGGTGTTCCTTGGTGTCTGTCTTCTCCCTATGTGTGTCTCTGTGTCTTTTCTGCTCTTTTTATAACATACCCCTTAGAAGTGATTAGATTTAAGACCTACCCTATTCTGGTAAGACCTCATTCACATAACAAAAGAAAACCCCTATTTTCAAACAGGGTCATATTTACAGGTACAGTTGTTGGACTTTAACACATATTTTGAGGAGATACAATTCAATCCATAACACATTCTTTGTCTCTCCCTCTTTCTTTTCCCCTTTATCCTTCCTCCTCTATCTCTCTCTCCACCTCTTTCCCAACTCTTTCCACCCTCTCTCCTCTCCCAGTCTCCCTCATTCTGTCTCTATCTCCATCTCCATCTCTCCCTCCCTGTATTTTTCTGTTTCTCTCTTCCTCCCTCTCTTCACCCTCTCTCACCTGTAGCCAACCCCCCACTCTTACCTTCCCTCTCCTGCTCCCCATTCCTTCCCCTTCCCCCCCTCCTCTTCTCTCATTCACTCCCCCTCTCTCCATCTCTCTCTTTCTTCCTCTATTTCCCCTTATATGTCCCCCTCTGTCCCTGGTGGCACAGTTAAAGAGCTTGACTGCTAACCAAAAGGTCAGCAGTTCAAATCCACCAGCCACTCTTTGGAAACCCTATGGGGCAGTTTTACTCAGTTCTGTAGGGTTGTAATGAGTCAGAATCGACTTGACAGCAACAGGTTTTTTTTTTTTTTGTTGTTGTTGTTGTTCTGTCCCCCTTTCAGTCCTTCTTTTTCTCCCTCTCTCTCCCACTTTCTTCCCCTGTAGATCCCTCTGTCTCTCCTTTCCCCTCCCTCTCTCTCTTCCTCCCTCTTTCCCTCTTCCTGTCTCCTCCCCTCCCCTCCTTTCTTCTCCCTCCTCCTTCCCCCTTGCTTCCTCTACCCCCTCTATCCTACTCTCTTCCCCTTCCTTCTCTGCCTTTCCTTCTTTCTCCCCCTCTTTGTCCCCATCTCTGTCACCCTCTGTTCCTCTTTCAATCCTTCTTTTTCTTTTCTTCCCTCACCCTTCTCCCTTTTACCCCTCTCTACCTCCCTCTCTTCCCCCCCCTTCTCTGCCTTTCCCTCTTTCTCCCTCTTTGTCCTCATGTCTGTTGCCCTCTGTTCCTCTTTCAATTCCTCTTTTTCTCCTTCTTTCTCTCCTACTCTCTTCTCCTGTCTCTCATCTATCTTTCCTTTTCCCACTCCCTCCCTCCGTTTTCCCCCCTCTGTCCGTTTCTTTCCATATGTCTCCCTCCCTCTCCCTTCTGTCTATCTTCATCTCTCCCTTCTTTCTTCCTCCCTATCTTTTCCCCACTCTCCCTCTGATCTCTCTCCCCATTTCCCCTTTTCTCTACCCTCTTTGGTCCCCCTCTTTGTCCTTTCTCCCCCACCCCCACTCTCATCCCTTTTCTCTCCCTATATCTTTCCCTTCCCCTTGCACCTTCACTCCCTTCCTCTCTCCTTCTGTCTTCTATCTCCTCTTTCCCTCTTTCTTTATCTCTCCCTAGTTTTCCCCTCTCCCTCTCTTCCCTGATGTCTATCCTGTTTCTCCTACTTCCAACCCCGACTCTCTTTCTCCTTCTGTCCCCTTCTTTGTCCTCCTTTCAGTCCCCCCTTCTCTCTCCCCCACTCTCTTCCTCTATGGGTTCCTCAATCTTTACCTTCCCTTTCCTCCCCGGCTCGCTTCCTCCTACCCTCTTCCTCCTACTCCCTCTCTTGTCCCGTTTTCCCCTCCCCATCTATCTCCGCTTCTTTGTCCACATCTCTGTGCCTCTCTCCCTCTTTTTTCCCTCTTTCTCTCTCCCACTCTCATCTCCCATTCTCTTTTCCATTCTATTCCTTTCTTCCTCCTTCCCTCTCTCTTTCCCTGTCTCACTCTCTTATTTCTTTCTAATTCTCTACTCTCTCCCTCTCTCTCAACCCTTTCCTTCTCTATGTCCCTCCCTCCCCCATTGCCCCCTCCCACTCCCCACCCTCTCTCCTTTCCTCCCCCTCTTCCCTGCTTCTTCTCTTCCCTCCTCTGCCTCCTCTCTTTATGCTCCTTGTTTCTCACCCTCTCTTCTCCTCTCTCACTGTCTCTCCCCCTTTCTCTCTCACAGTCTCTCTCCTCTCCCTTGCTCTTTCACCCCTTCTCTTCCTCTCCTTCCATCCCATTCCTGCTACCTTTCCCCCCTTCCCAAAATCTCCCTCTCCCATTCTCATCTGCTCTCCCCCTCATTAGCCCTGATCTCTCTCCCTCTGTCTCTCTTCTTTGTCTCCTCCTCTCTGCCCGTCTCCCTCTTGCACTCTCTTTATCCCATCCTGCCTCTCATTTCTCAGCCTTGTTCTTGCTCCTCTCCCTCTCTTCTTTCTCTCCACCTGCTCTTCTCTCCCTCTCGTCTTCTCTCTCATCTTCTCTCTTCCATTCTCTCTATATATCTTTCCCTTCCCCTCCCTTCTTTTCTCTTTCCCTTCCTTTCTCTCTCTCTCCCATCTCACTCTTCCCCTCTCTCCCCCTCTTCTCCTCTGCACTCCTGACCTCTCTCCCTTTATTCCTTTCCCTTTCCTTTTCTTCTCCTGTATTCCTCTCTCCCCTCTCTCCCTTTCTCTCCACCTCTCTTTCCTCCCATCTCTCCCTTTGTATTTCCCTCTGTCCTTCTCTGACTGTTCTTCCCTCTGCCTCCTGTTCTCTTTCTCCCCCTTTTCTTCTCTCTCACTCTCTCTTAACTCTCCTATCTTTTCTTTCCCTCCCTCTCTCTCACTCTCTTTACCATCTCTTTCTCCTTTCCTACTTCCCTCCCTCAACTCTCTTCCCTCTCTCCCACTCCCTCTTTCTCTTCTCCTCTCTCCCGCTTTGTCCCTGTCTTTGTCCCCATCTCTGTCCCTCTTTCAATCCCTCTTTTTCTCCCCCCCATAAGCCCCTCTATCTTTCCTTCTCCTCCCTCCCTCCCTCTCTCCCCATATGTCTATCTGGATTTCTTCCCTCTCTTCCCCACTTTCCCCCTCTCTCACAACCCTCTTCCTATCTCTCCCCCTCCCTCCCTCTCTCTTCATTTCTCTCCCTCTGTATCCCCTTCCTCTCTCCCTTTCTCTCCCCTCACTCTCTCCCAATACCCTCTTGCTTACATCTCTCTTTCCCCTGCTCCCTCCCTCTTTCTCTGTCCCCCTCCCATTCTCTCTTTCCCTCCTCTCCATTTCTCACTAGCTCTCCTCACCTCTTTCTCTCTCACTTTCTCCCATCTCCTATCTCCCTCTCCTGCTCCCTCCCTATCTTCATGCCTATCTCTCTATCCTTTTCTTCCTCTCTCCCTGCTCCCTTTCTCTCCTACTCCCAAACCCTACTCTCTACCCCAGACTCTCCTTGTCTTCCTCCACCCTTCATCTTTTCTCTTCTTCTCCTTCCATCTCACTTCTGCCTCCTCTCCCCCTTGCTCTCTCTCTCTCTCCCTCCCTCCCTCTGTCTATCCGTCTCTCCTGTTTTGTCCTACTCACTCCCTGTGATCCTCTTTCTCTAACATGCCTCTCTCTGTCCCCCCTCTGTCTCCCTCTCTGTCCCCCTTTCTGTCCCTTCTTTCTCTCTCCCTCTTTCTCCCTCCCCCTCTCTTTTCCTTCCGCTCTCTCCCTCTCTCCCTGCTCTCCTCCACGCTTCCATTTTGCTTCCCCTCTCTCTCCTGTGCTCTAGATACCCTTCCTTCTCTCTCTCCCCTCTCTTCCCCCGTTTCCCCCTCCTCTCTCATTATATCTTTCCCTTACCCCTCATCTACCATCCTTCTTCTCTTCCTCCACCTCTATATTTTATCTCATTCTCTGTCCCCTCCTTTATACCCTTGTCTCCTCCTCTCTCTGACCCCTTCACCTCTCCTCTCCCCTTTCCCCACCTCTTTTACCACAGTCCCTCCTGCCCCCTCTTTCTTTCTCTCTCCCTCCCTCCCTCTCTTCCCCTCATCTTTCATCCTCTGTCCTCATGTCTGTTCACTTATCTGCTGCCTTCCTCTCCCCCTCATCCTGCCCCTCACTCTTTCTCCCTCTTGCTCCTTTTATCTCTCCCATCTTCCCTTCCCTTCCTTCCCCCTCCTCCTCCCTTTCCCTCACTCATCTCTCTATCTGCATCTCGCTCCTCCCTTTCTCTACTTTTTCAGTCTCCCACAACCCTCCTTCTCTTCCTTTCTACCCCTCTCCACCCTCTTTCTATGTCTCTCACTTTTGCCCTGTTTCCCTCTGCATCCCCTTCCTCCCTCTCACCCTCTCTCCCATACTCCCTTGATTACCTCTTTCTCCCCTGCTCCCTCCCTCTCTCTAGCCTTCTTTATCTACTTTTCTCTTTCTTTCCCTCCCCCCTCTCTTCACCCCTCTCACTCTCACTCTCTCCTACCACCTCACTCTCTGCTACCCCCTCTCTCTTCTCTCTTTCTCTCCTCAGCTCCCTCCCTATCTTTAGGCCTGTTTCTCTCTCCTTTTCTCCTCCCTTCTCCTCGTCTCCCTGTCACACTCTCTCCCCTCCCCCCCTCTTTTTCTACTCCTATCCCCACTTTCTTTTCTCCTCTTTTTCCCCCTCTTGCCCCATGTCTCTCTTCCTCCCTCTCTGCTCTTCCTTATCTCCCACTACCCCTCTCTTGCCTTCTTTCCCTCTGTGTCTTCATATCTGTCCCCATCTCTGTGCCCCTTTCAATCCCTTTTTCTTCTTCTCTCTCTCCCACTCTGTTTCCCTCTGTCTACCCCTCTCTGTCTCCCTCCCTCTCTCTCTCCCCCCTCCTCTCTCTGGGGCCATCTCTCTCCCCCTAACTTCTATTCCTATCCTACTTCTGTCTCTCCTCTCTCCTCTTGTTCTAGATACCCCCTTCTCTGTCTCCTCTTCCTCTCTCTCTCTTTCTCATTCTCTCTTCACTTATCTCTCCCTTCCCCAACTCCTTCCCTCCTTTTTTATCTCCCTCTTTCTCTTCATCTCTCTCCCATCTTATTTTCTGTCCCCCTCTCTCCTTCACTTTCCTTCCTACTTTTGCCCCCTCCGTTTTTCTCCCTCTCTCTACCTTCTCCTTCTGTCTTCCTCTCTTTCCCTCTTTTCTGTTTTCTCTATATATACATCCCTCTCCTTTTCTCCACTTGTCTCACTCTCTGTCCCCTCTCTCTTAGTCTCTTTCCACCTTTCTCCCTCTAGTTCTGGCTCTGTCTCTCCCACTCTCCCTCTCTCCTTCCCTTTCCCATCCTTTCTCTCTCCCTCTCCCCCTCCTGCTGCCCCTCTTATGCCCGCCTCTCTCCCTCTGTCATCCCTCTTTTTTTTTTTGCTGAGCGTCTCAAATCTACCAGAAGCTGGCTGTCAGTGGTACCCTGAATATTTATGCTCGGATGTGTGTTTGCATCCTGTACCTCATCCCTCTTTTCCTCTGCCATTTATGTCTAAGCAGAGAGCAGAGTGTGCCCTGTTGTGACAGCCTCTCTTCTCCCCTCAAAGGAGACCTGCCCACCTTGTGTGGATGACTTCCTGTACATCTGTGATGATATTTATCAGCGAGATGAGGTGCTTGCCATGGAAATCAGCATCCTGAAAACCCTCAAATTTGACATCAACATCCCCACCGCCTATCATTTTCTGCGCAGATATGCTAGGGTAAGATGGAATAGGCACATCTTCATTCTCTCACTGCTTGGTTAGTCCCTTGTATGCCTAGAGTGACTATCTGAGTGGTAGGAAAAGGGAAACGGAACAGCTTAGGTGTAGGGGAATTCTCTCCTTCAATTAAAGGTTGGCAGTTGTTATGGATTGAATTGTATACCCCCAAAATGTGTGTCAACTCGGTTAGGCTATGATTCCCAGTATTGTGTTGTTGTCCACTATTTTGTGATCTGATGTGATTATCCTGTGTGTGGTAAATCCTAACCTCTATGATGTTAATGAAGGAGCCCTGGTGGTGCAGTGAGTAAAGTGATCAACTGCCAACTGAAAGGTCAGTAGTTCAAAACCACCAGCTGCTCCATGGGAGAAAGATGTGGCAGTCTGCTTCTGTAGAGATTTTAAGCCTTGGAAACCCTGTGGGATTGCTATGAGTCAGAATCAATGGTAGTGGGTTTGGTTTTGGGGATGATGTTAATGAGGCAGGATTAGAGGCAGTTATGTTAATGAGGCAGGACTCAATCTACAGGGTTAGGTTGTATCTTGAGTTAATCTCTTTTGAGATATAAAAGAGAGAATCTAGCAGAGAGGAGAGGGGCCTCATTACTACCAAGTGAGAAAAGCCAGGAGCAAAGCATGTCCTTTGGACTCAGGGTCCCTGTGCTGATAAGCTCCTAGACCAGGGGAAGTTTAATGACAAGGACCTTCCCCCAAAGCTGACAGAGAGAAAAAGTTTCTCCTGGAGCTGGTCCCCTGAATTTGGACTTCTAGCCTCCTAAACTGTGAGAGAATAACTTTCTGTTTGTTAAAGCCATCCACTTGTGGTATTTCTGTTATGGCAGCACTAGATAACTAATACAGCAGTCTACGAAGCAGGGAGGTCAAATTGCTGATTTGCAGAGTGTACCTATAAGATTTTTTTTTAAATAATGTTTTTTCAGCAAATGTTTGCACAGCAAATTAGGTTTTCATTTGACAAGTTCTACACAAATTTTTCAGCAGCATTAGTTACATTTTTCACAATGTGTCAACATTCTCTTTAATTGCTTCTGGTTGTTTCATGCCTGTAAAGCTTTGAGGTGAGGGCAGAGTAGGGATGGGGAAGATGATTTTTTAACCAGGAAGGGACATATGGGCAATTTTGGAGGGATGCTAGCAATGTTCTTTTTCTTCACCTGGGTATTGGTTACATGGAATGTCACTTTATAATTATTTATTGTATTCTGTATGTGCATTCTGTGCTTTTCTGTGTGTGTGTGTATGTGGCCATAATTTTTAAAAGAGGTTCAAACAAGAAAAGCGAAAGGGTTCTTTTGGATCGTAGACCATCTCCTAGGGTGGAACTAGGTCAAAGTCAGAGTTGGGAGGACTTTGGCCCTTCAAAGGATGACTGTTATAAAAAAGGTAGGTGGAAGGGTACAAGAAACACACTTGAGAATTTGCTTAAAAACCGCAAAGGTGGCAACTCCCACTGCTGCTTTCAGAATCCGCTCATAAAGATTCTGTGCTTTTTGGGGTAGGGATCTTACGATGAACCGTGGAGGCAGGAGAGGAAAATTTCTCAAGCAGAGAGGTTTTAGGTTTGGGGTGGGATAAGTGGATAAAATATGTATAGAGGAGCCTTCCGGTTGGTTCTGGTATTCCAAATTGGTTGTTGAGCCTGTCTTCTTGCTACCTTTAGTGTGTTCATGCCAACATGAAGACCTTGACCTTATCCCGCTTCATCTGCGAAATGACCCTGCAAGAATATGACTATATCCAGGAGAGGGCTTCCAAGCTAGCTGCTAGCTCCTTCCTCCTGGCCCTCTACATGAAGAAGCTTGGACACTGGGTAAAACACTTGCAGGGGGCAAGGGGTTGGGATTCAAAAACAGGGTTGACTCAGGAAAGATGTGGGAAACTCTAGGTGAAAAAACTGCCACATACCCAAAGTTAGGAATTCATTAACACCTCAATAATTTAGTGACCTGGATGCCCAAAAGGGTTTCTACAGCAGTGATTTTAAAATATTTTATTTTCCTTAGTCACTGTCTTATTTACCTAGTGCTGGAGCCTTGGTGGCACAGTGGTTAAGAGCTATGGCTGCTAACCAAAAGGTCGGCAGTTCGAATCCACCAGCCAGTCCTTGGAAACCCTATGGGGGAGTTCTATTCTGTCCTATAGGGTCACTATGAGTCAGAATCGACTTGACGAGAATGGGTATTTTTGTTTGTTTATTATAACAAAAATACCACAAGTGGGTGGCTTTAAAAAACAGAAATGTGCTTTCTCACATTTCTGCAGGCTGAAAGTCCAAATCAGGGTCTCAGCCCTGTTGATTCCTTCTGTGAGCCTCTCTTCTAGTTTCTGGTGGCTGCCAGCAATCACTGGCATTCCTTTGTTGCTTATAGATGCCTCTGCCTCTTTCATCACATGGTGTCTGTCTTCTCCCTGTGTCTGATTTTCCTTTTTAAAAAAAAGACCACTTAGAAGGGATTAGGTTTAGGACCCACCCTACTCTGGTATAACCTCATTAACATAGCAAAAGAAAACCCTATTCTCAAACAGTCACATTCACAGATGTAGGAGTTAGAATTTCAACATATATTTTGGGGGATACATTCAATCCATAATGCTCCACCTTTTGCCCCCCAAATTCATGTCCTTTTTACATGCAACATACATTCACCCCATCTCAGCATCCCCAAAATCTTAACCCATTTCAGCATCCACTTTAAGTCTAAAATCTTATCTTCTGAATTATCTAAATTAAATATAGGTGAGACTCTGGGTGTGGTCCATCCTGGGGCAAACTTCTGTTCATCTGTGGACCTGTGAAATGTAGAATACAAGTTATCTGCTTCCAAAGTACAGTAGTGAAACAGGCATAAGGTAACAGTCCCATTTCAAATGAGAGAAATTAAAGGGAAAGAAGGAGTCACAGGCACCAAGCAAGTCCAAAACCCAGCAGGGCAAATGCTATTAGATCTCAAGTCTTGAAAATAATCTTCTGTTTTTCAAAACTATCTGAGCATTGGCCCTCCCCTCTGGACTTTGAGTGGGGGCCCTACAGCTCTGGATGGCAGCTCCATCCTCTCTGCTTTGGGCGAGTCCTGTTCTTCTGGCCCATCAGGTTGATTGCCCTGCTCCCTCTGCCCTGAGCAACCCCATTATCCCAGCCTACTTGCACAACAACCCCACACTCTGGAACTGAGGTGATAGCCCCACCCTTTGAAACCTAGGGGTGACCCTACCCTTTGAAGCCCAGGAAGTGGTGACCCTGCCTCCTCATGCTCCTTCTACCAGTCCTGCTCGTCTCTAAACTACTCCCAGGATTATCTTTTCCTTTTCTTGAGGGACAACAGATATTTATAGCCAAGTTGCTCCATTGTCCTGTTCCTGCCTATGGAATTACAGGAATTGGACAGCTTTGCTTTATTTTGTCCTGTCTTTGTTCTCTTCAGTCTAACTGGGAGTGTTTCTACTGAAATGGTTGATTGAATCCATAGGTCACATGCCTATCTTCAAGTTCTGATTTCATTTTGCCTAATAGTTCATTTATCAATCTATTTCCTCCCATATTTGCTATAAGCAGCAAGGAAAAAACCACACTGCACCTTCAAGATTTCACTTAGAAATCTCCTCAGCTAAATATCCAAGTTCATTACTTACAAGTTCTACTTTTCACAAAACATTTGAACATAATTCACAAATTCTTTGCTACTTTATAACAAGGATTTTCTTTCCTCCAGTGTCCAAATAACATGTTCATCATTTCCTTTAAAGCTTCACCATAAACACATTTAACATCCACATTTCTAGCAACATTCTGTCCATAACAATAGAAGCTTTCCCCACACCTCTTAATTCTTTCTGAGCCCTTATCAGAATCACCTTTAATATCCATAATTCTACCAACAGCCTCTTCAAGTAAATCTATCAAGCACCTCAAAACTCTTCCAGCCTCTACGCATTACCCAACTACAAAGCCCTTCCATGTTTGTAGTTATATGTTGCAGCAGCATCCCACTATTAGGTACCAAATTCTTAGTTTTCTAGTGCTGCTGTAACAAAAAAATACCACAATTGGGTGGCTTTAAAGAACAGAAATTTATTTTCTCAGAGTTTAGGAGACCAGAAGTCCGAATTCAGGGCATCGGCTCTTCTTTGTCTCTTTTAGCTTTTAGTAGCTGCTGGCAGTCCTTTATAAATGCATCTGTCTCCATCCTCACATAGTGTCCATCCTCTCCCTGTGTGTGTCTCTCCGTGTCTGTTTTCCCTTTTTATAAGAGACCACTCAGACAGGATTAAGTTTAGAATCCACCCTACTGTGGTATGGCCATATTAACATAACAAAAGAAAAACTCTATTCCCAAACAGGGTCACATTCACAGATACAGGGGCTAGGACTTCAAAATATCTTTTATGGGGGATACAGTTCAATCCAAAATAGTCACAGTACCCTTTTTCCAAATAAAGCTTACCTCAGAGCCCAATATTCCAAAGCAAACTAATGTGGAGTTATTCTGGTTAAAGCAGTGGTGTGGAGTGGGCCCACTTCTTATCCCTGACCTCCTTCCATCCCTACCCCTTATAATCCCATCAGCAAGGTTGGCCCCTGAGGGAGCCTACTGGAACAGTGTTTGAAAAGCACTGATGTAGCATTTTAGAGTAGTGAAAGCAACTGTCCATATGTATAATGCGGGACTCAGAGTTATAAGATTCCCCTAAGCCTTCTACTCTAATACAAATAAAAATCATATTTGATGCTTTCTCAATTTTATGAAAAATTGTGAATAAATGAAACTTTAGAGACCTTTGAATTTTTATTGATGTTAACATGTAATCCAAGTAAAAAAGAGTATGCTCCCTATGCAAATGCAAACCCTCTTTCCAACCACCCCTATGTCCCTCCCACCTAGAAATTCTGGTGTCACTACTGATGGGAAAACCTCTGTGTGCTAAGAAAGAGCCCCAACTTGGAAAAGTCATAGTGAAAATTCCTGGGACAGAGAAAGCATTCAATAAGAGACAGTGATGATGACGAAAATGAATAAATAATAATAATGGCTAGCATTTATCGAGGGCTTAGTGTTCTAAGCACTTTGTGTATTAACTCATTTAATCTTCACAACAACTTATGAGATCAGGGCTATTATTCCTATTTACAGTTGAGAAACTAAGGCACTGAGAATTTAAATAACTTTCCATGTTTATACAGCTAATGGGAGGCAGAGCTAGGCTTTGAGGACTAGGAGTGATATTCAAAATATATAACTACTGCATAATGGATGTGACCAGCACTCGGGAGCCACAGTCCTGGAAGCCCCAGGCTAAGCCAGGCTCTGACTTTTGCTTCCTGGGAAAGTCCAGTGGGTCCTGGAGAAGGCAATTGAGAGGCTCAAGTCAGAAAATTGTTTGCCAACCAGAATATTTCAGTGTTTTAACACTTGATATGGCTATACTAGTGAATATCAGCTAAATGTCAGCCCTAATTTTAACTCAGGTAGTCTGGCTCCACAGTCCACTATGTTATACTGTCTTTCCTATAGCTAAAGCTTTACAAAGGAGGTGACTTGAGCTGGGTCTTGAAAGATGAGTAGGAATTTATGAGAGGAGACATTCAAGGCACAGAGAGTGATATTTGCAAAGATGTGAAAGCACTAAGAAAAGAATGTGATATATTTGAGGCAGCATGTGAAATCTGCTATGGATACAGCAGGGAGTATATTAATTAATAGGGAGATTGTTGGAGTATGTTTTTTGTATTATTTCACCACAGTAAAAAAAATATGAAAAAAATTAATAGGGAATGGTGAGAGATGAGACCAAGATGGAAGGGACCTTGTGTGCCATACCGAGAAACCCACTTTATCCTAAGGCTTTGCAGGTCTTTTAGGCAGGAAAGTGACATACTCCTGTTTGTGTATTTTGGAAACAGTACTGTATACAAGGTATATTAGATGAGAGAGAGTCTAAAGGTAGGAACATCAGTGAGTAGGCTATCATAATTGTCAAAGTGAAGCCTTGAGAGCCTGAACCAACACAGTGGCAGTGGCACCATGAATCTTATTTAACACACCCAGTATGATGCATTGCCTCCATGTGTTACTTCCGTGTTATGCCTCCATGTGTTACTTCCGTGTTCAACATTCCAATGACTGCCTTTTGCCTGTGGCAGTGGTTTCCAAACAGTATTTGGTAGAGCCCTGGGGCTCCTGCAGAAGTGTCTCAGGTGCCACTTAAAAGGTAAAGGGATCCAAATTGGTGGGCTTGTAGACCCCCTCCTCTGATTCCAGGTAAGATATTTGGGCTTCCAGGCAAGCTATTTGAAAAAACAAAAAAAGAAATCAAGGAAAAGAACGTAAAACACTTTTAGAAAAACCACTAACTTGTAAGTCCTCTTCCTTCCTCTGCCTGTTGAGCTCCCACTTTTCTTTCAACACCCATTGCAAATGTGCCCTCCGCTAGAAGCTTTCTGTGACTTTTCTGGCCAGAATTTATTGGCCCTGCTGCTCCATACCTCCAGTATCCCATGCTTACTTCTATTATAGCACTTACCACATAGTTTGTAACTCTCTGTTTACATGTGTGTCTCCCCCATTAGACTACAGACTTCCCAAGAACCTGAGCCTTATTATTAATCTTTGTATCCCCAGCATCCTACATAGAGTTTGGTATTATTAATCCTAGCTGATATTGATTGGGCACTTACTATGTGCTAGACCCTGTTCTGTGTGCTTTAATTCATTTAATCCTATGATATAATTACTGTAATGGCCCTTATTTGTCACATGAGGAAGCTGAGGCACCAAGAGGTTAAATAACTAGCTCAAGGCCATGGAGCTGAGATTTGAAACCAAGCAACCTGCATCCAGAACCTTTGCTCTTAAACACTCTGCTATCCTGCTTCTGCAACATAATATGCGTTCTTAAGAGCTGAATGAGTAAATGAATGTATGGAATGATGGTCATAAGAGGAACAGCCCTAATTTCTGTTGGCTGTTGAATTGGAACCTAAAGTTTGTTCTGGGGATTGTCTGACCATTAGCTCTGGACCTGAGACTGAGTAAATTACAAAATCAGTCATGTTCTTTAGATTCTTTGATGGATTTCAGCTTACATGATTACCTATGACCAGGGCTAATACCTAGCAGGTACATTTGGATATAGCCATACAAGTAGTTTATGGCTGGAACCCATTCTTCTAGATAGTACCCTATAGTTATTGGTCAGTATCTGTGCTGTGTGGGTTTTTAAAATATTTGGACTATTACCCATGACTATACCATGGATGGGAAGTTTGGACTTGGGATAGCAGAGATGGAAGAAGGATCTGCTTCCTGTAGTGGAAATCACTGTTCTTGTTGCTTCTATCAGGCTCCTACCCTGGAATATTACAGTGGCTATAAGACCTCTGATCTTCACCCCTTGGTCAGACAGCTGAACATCATGCTGACTTTTCAGCCTTGTGACAGGCTCAAGACTGTGTATTCCAAGTATTCTCACCAGTAAGTACCAAGCCCTGGATGAAGTTGGGGGTGTATTCAGTCCTGGAGAAGCCTTAAAACAATAGACTCAGACTAGCTTCATTTAAGGAAAAAAAGAAGAATTAAAACAATTTTACTTTCTTTTCTGCTCTAGGGTTAAAGCAAGATAGGGAACCTGGGGCCCTATGTCCTACTTGTCCCATGGAGCATGCTTGGCTTTGGCCTGTTTTATGTTGAGCAGATGTCTCTTCCTTTTGCAGGGTCTTCTTTGAAGTCACCAAAATACCCCACTTGGACATGTTGAATCTGGAGGAGATCTTGAACTACTACTGATTCTGAGACTGAGAGTCTGGCACCCTGACAGCAGCCACCAGAGCCAGGCAGACACATTAATAGGCTGTATTTATTCTATGCTTGAATTTGTCTTTTGATTACTTTTCCTTATTTTCTTGTCTTTGTTTTTTCCCCAAACTGATAATGTTGTAAATATTTAAGTTTTTTATGAAAGAGAAGAAATTATCGTAGTATTTCATTATAAATTTAATAAAAAAATCAGTGGTCCTTGTTAACATGACTCGTCTCTCTTCTTTTTTAAAAAGAAATTATTGTGCTTTAGGTGAAAGTGTACAGCTCAAGTTATTTTTTCATTCAAAAATTTATACACATAGTGTTTTGTGATATTGGTTGCAATCCCCACAATGTTACAGCATTTTCCATCCTGAGCTCCCTGTGTCCATTCATTCAGTTCCTGTCCCTGCCTGCCTTCTCATCTTGCTTTTGGACAGGAGTTGCCCATTTGGTCTTGTATATTTGATTGAACAAAGAAGCACATTCCTCACATGTGTTATTTTTGTTTTATAGGCCTGTCTAATCTTTGCCTGAAAAATGGGCTTTGGGAGTGGTTTCAGTTGTGAGTTAGCAGGATGTCCGGGGGCCACAGTCTTGGGGGTTCCTTCAGTCTCTGTCAGACCAGTAAGTCTGGTCTTTTGTCATGAATTTGAATTCTGTTCTACGTTTTTCTCCTGCTCTGTCCAGGACTCTCCGTTGTGTTCCTGTCAGGGGGTCATTGGTGGTAACCAGACACCATCTAGGTCTTCTGTTCTCAGGCTGGTGAAGTCTCTGGTTCATGTGGTCCTTTACTCTTTTGGGCTAGTATTTTCCTTGTGTCTTTGGTTTTCTTCATTCTCTTTTGCTCCGGGTGGGATGGGACCAATAGATGTATCTTAGATGGCCGCTCACAGGCTTTTAAGACCTCAGACGCTACTCACCAAAGTGGGATGTAGAACATTTTCTTTATAAACTATGTTATCCCAGTTGACCTAGATGTCCCCTGAGACTATGCTCCCTGGGCCCCAGCCCCAGCTGCTTGGTCCCTCAAGTGTTTGGATGTGTCTAGGAACCTTCTATGCTTTTGCTTTGATCCAGTTGTGCTGACTTCCCTGTATTGGGCCTTGTCCTTCCCTTCACCGAAGTTGACACTTGTTTACTATCTAGTTACTGACTTCCCCTTCTTCTTCCCTCCCCACCCTCTTAACCATCAAAGAATGCTTTTTTCTGTGTGTAAACCTTTTCTTGAGTTCTTATAATAGTGGCCTCATACAATAATTGTCCTTTTGTGACTGACTTATTTCACTCGGCCTAATGCCCTCCAGATTCATCCATGTTGTGAGATGTTTCATGGATTCATCATTGTTCTTTATCACTGCATAATATTCCATTATGTGTATTACCATAATTTGTTTATCCATTCATCTGTTGATGGGCATTTAGGTTGTTTCCATCTTTTTGCTATTGTGAATAGTGCTGCAGTGAACCTGGGAATGAATATGTCTATTAGTGTGAAGGCTCTTATTTCTCTAGGATATATTTCTAGGAGTCAAATTGCTGGATTGCATAATATTTATATTTCTAGCTTTTTAAGAAAGCACCATATCGTTTTCCAAAGTGGTTGTAGTATTTTACATTCCCACCAGCAGTGCATAAGAATTCCAGTTTCCCCATAACCTCTCCAACATTTGTTATTCTGTGTTTTTTGAATTAGTGCCAGCATTGTCAGGGTGAGATGGAATCTCATTGTAGTTTTGATTTGCATTTCTCTAATGGCTAATGATTGTGAGCATTTCCTCATATGTCAGTTAGCCTCCTGAATGTCTTCTTTGGTGAAGTGTCTGTTCATTCCTTTGCCCATTTTTTAATTGGGTTATTTGTCTTTTTGTTGTTGAAGTGTTGCAGTATCTTGTAGATTTTAGAGATTAGACCCTTATTGGATATATCAGAGCCAAAAATTTTTTCCCAGTCTGTGAGTTCTCTGTTTACTCTTTTTGTGAATTATTTTGATGAACATAAGTGTTTGATTTTTAGGAGCTCCCAGTTATCTAGTTTCTCTTCTGGTGTTTATGCATTGTTAGTTATGGTTTGTATACTATTTATGCCATCTATTAGGGCTGCTAGTGTTGTCCCTATTTTTTCTTCCACGATCTGTATTGTTTTAGATTTTATATTTACATCTTTAATCCATTTTGAGTTAGTTTTTGTGTATGGTGTGAGGTATGGCTCTTCATGTTTTTACAGAAGAACATCAAGCTATGCCAGCACAGTTTGTTAAAGAGACTGTCATTTCCTCATTTAACAGACTTTGGCCCTTTGCAAAATATCAACTGCTCATAGATGGATGGACTTACATCTGGGTTCTCAATTCTGCTCCATTGGTCTATGTATCTGTTGTACCAGTACCAAGCTATTTTGACTACTGTGGCTGTATATTATGTTCTAAAATCAGGTCGTGTGAAGCCTCCCACTTTGTTCTTCTTAAGCAATGATTTGTTTATCTGGGGCTGCTTCCTTTTCCATATAAAGTTAGTGATTTGTTTCTCCACCTCATTAAAGAATGCTTTTGGAATTTGGATCGGAATTGCATTGTATCTGTAGATCGCTTTGGGTAGAATTGACATTTTCACAATGTTGAGTCTACCTACCCATGAGCATGTATGTTTTTCCACTTAAGAAGGTCTCTTTTGGTTTCTTGTCGTAATGTTTTGCAGTTTTCTTTGTATAGGTCCTTTATGTCCCTGGTTAGATTTATTCCTAAGTACTTTATCTTCTTGGGGGCTGTTGTAAATGGCATTGATTTGGTGATTTCCTTTTCGAAGTTCTCTTTGTTGGTGTAGAGGAATCCTACTGATTTTTGTATGTTAATCTTGTATCCTGCTACTTTGCTGAAATCTTTTATTAGTTCCAGTAGATTTCTTGTGGATTCTTTGGGGTTTTCTGTGTATAAGATATCAACAGCTAATAGGAATAGTTTTACCTCTTCCTAACCGATTTGGATGCTTTTTATTCCTTTTTCTTGCCTTATTGCTCTAGCTAGTACCTTCGGTACAATATTGACTAAGAGTGGTGATTAAGAGCATCCTTGTCTGGTGGTTCCTGTTCTCAGGAGGAATGCTTTCAGTCTCTGTTTAGAATGATGTTGGCTGTTTGTTTTATATGAATGCCCTTTATTATGTTGAAGAATTTCCCATCTATTCTTACTTTGCTGAGAGTTTTTATCAGGAAAGGGTGTTGAACTTTGTCAAATGCCTTTTCTGTGTCTATTGAGATGATTATGTGATTCTGTTCTTTTGTTTTATTTATGTGGTAGATTACATTGATTTATTTTCTATTTTTGAACCATCCCTGCATACCTGGTATGAACCCCACTTGGTCATGATGTATTATTTTTTTGATATGCTGTTGAATTCTATTGGCTAGAATTTTGTTCAGAATTTTTGTGTCTGTGTTCATGAGGGGTATTGGTCTGTAGTTTTCTTTTTTGTGGTGTCTTTGCCTGGCTTTGGTATCAAGGTTATGCTGGTTTTGTAGAATGAGTTTGGGAGTATTCCTTCCTTTTCTATGCTCTGAAATAGTTTGAACAGTATTGGTGTTAGCTCTTTTCGGAAAGTTTAGTAGAATTCTCCAGTGAAGCTGTCCAGGCCAGAGCTTTTATTTGTTGGAAGTCTTTTTTATTACCTTTTTGATCTCTTATTACTGGTTTGTTCAGATTTTCTGCCTCAGTTTGTGTTAGTTTAGGTAGGTAGTGTGTTTCTGGACATTTGTCCGTTTCCTCTCAGTTTTCAAATTTGTTGGAGTACAATTTTTCATAGTAGTCTCTGTTGATACTATTTGTTTCAGTTGAGTCTGTTGCAATATCACCCATCTTATTTCTTATTTGGGTTATTTACTTCCTCTCCTGTGTTTCTTTTGTCAGTTTGTCCATTGATTTGTCTATTTTATTGATCTTTTCAAAGAACCTACTTTTGGTCTTGTTGATTGTGATCATTAAGGTTGTGTGTCAACTTTTCTGGGCCATGATTCTCAGTGGTTTGGGAGTTATGATGTAGTTTGGCAGTTGTACGATGATGTGATCACTTCCATGATGAGATTTGATATAATGTGATCACCTCCATGGTGGGATCTGCTGTGAGTAGTCAATCAGTTGAAAGGGAGTTTCCTTGGGGGTGTGACTTGCCTCGAATATAAGTGGATTTTCTGGCAAGGCTTGCGGGCTTTTGCTCGCGCTGGATACTGCAACTGGCTCATGTTCATGTGACCTCCAGTTCTTGGGACTTGAGCTAACAACTTACCTGCTGTCTTGCCTGCCTGTCTTGGGATTCGTCAGTCTTTGCAGCCTGTGAGCAAGAGTCCTGCTGTCTGACCTGCCGATCTTGGGTTTGCCAGCCCTTGCGGCTACGTGACTCAGGAGAAACCTCTACCTTGACCCACGGACTTGGGATGTTCGAGCCTATACAACCATGTGAGCCATTTTCTTGATATAAATATCTTTCTATATATGTTTATATTCTTTACTGGTTTTACTTCTCTAGAGGAACCAGCCTAAGATGCTGATTCTTTCAATTGTTTTTCTCTTCCCTATTTCATTTATTTATTCTCTAATCTTTATTATTTCCTTTCTTCTGGTGCCTGAGGGCTTCTTTTGCTGCTCTCTTTCTATTTGTTCAAGTTGTAGGGTTAATGTTTTGATTTTGGTCCTTTCTTTTTTGATGTGTGCGTTTATTGCTATAAATTGACCTCTAAGTACTGCTTTTGCTGTATGTCACAGGTTTTCATAAGATGTGTTTCATTCTCATTTGAGTCTATGAATTTTTTTATTCCATCCTTGATTTCTTCTATCACCCAGTAGTTTTTAAGCAAGATGTTATTCACTTTCCATGTATTTGATTTTTTTCCTTACTGTTGCTGTTGTTGATTTCTTCTTTTATGGCATTATGATCAGAGAGATGCTTTGTATTATTTCATTGTTGTGAATTTTGTTAAGGCTTACTTTTTGGCCTAAAATGTGGTCTATTCTGGAGAACATTCCATGTGCATTCGAAAAGAATGTATACTTTGCTGCTGTTGAGTGGAGTGTTCTGTGTATGTCTATGAGGTCAAGTTGGTTGATTGTGGCATTTAGATCTTCTGTATCTTTATTGAGTTTCTTTCTAGATGTTCTGTCCTTCACCGAGAGTGGTGTGTTGAAGTCTTCTACTATTATTGTGGAACTGTCTATTTCTCTTTTCAGTGCTGTTAGAGTTTGTTTTATGTATTTTGGAGCCCTGTCATTGAGTGTGTATATATTTATTATGTTTATGTTCTCCTGATATGTTGTTATTGTTGTTGTTAGGTGCCGTCGACTTGGTTCTGACTGATAGCGACCCCGTGTACAACAGGACAAAACACTGCCCAGGTCCTGTGCCATCCTCACGATTGTTGATATGTTTAAGCCCACTGTTGCAGCCACTGCGTCAATCCATCTCTTCGAGGGTCTTCTTCTTTTTCATTGACCCTCTATGTTACCAAGCATGATGTCCTTCTCCATAGACTGGTCCCTCCTGATAATATGTCCAGAGTACGTGAGACAAAGTCTCACCATCCTCACTTCGAAGGAGTACTCTGGCTGTACTTCTTCCAAGACAGACTTGTTCGTTCTTCTGACAGTTCATGGTATATTCAATATTCTTCACCAACACCATAATTCAAAGGCATCAGTTCTTCTTTGGTCTTCCTTATTTATTGTCCAACTTTTGCATGCATATGAGGCGATTGAAAATACCATGGCTTGGGTGAGGCTCACCTTAGTCCTCAAAGTGACATCTTTGCTTATTAAAACTTTAAAGAGGTCTTTTGCAGCAAATTTAGCCAATGCAATAGGTCGTTTGATTTCTTGACTGCTGCTTCCATGGGCGTTGATTGTGGATCCAAGTAAAATGAAATCCTTGACAATTTCAATATTTTCTCTGTTTATCATGATGTTGCTTGTTGGTCCAGTTGTGAGGATTTTTGTTTTCTTTATGCTGATGTGTAATCCATACTGAAGACAAGTCTTTGATCTTCATCAATAAGTGTTTCAGGTCCTCTTCACTTTCAGCAAGCAAGGTTGTGTTATCTGCATATTGCAGGTTGTTAATGAGTCTTCCTCCAATCCTGATGCTGCATTCTTCTTCCTATAGTGCAGCTTCTCGGATTATTTGCTTGCCATACAGATTGAATAAGTATGGTGAAAGGATATAACCCTGACACACACCTTTCCTGATTTTAAACCACGCAGTATCCCCCTGTTCTGTTTGAATGACTGCCTCTTGGTCTATGTACAGGTTCCATGTGAGCACAATTAAGTGTTCTGTTTTTCCCGTTGTTCACAATGTTATCCATAATTTGTTATGATCCACAAAGTTGAATGCCTTTGCATAGTCAGTAAAACACAGGTAAACATCTTTTTGGTATTTTCTGCTTTCATCCAAGATCCATGTGACATCACCATGTCCTCTTCTGAATCCAGCTTGAATTTATGGCAATTCCCTGTTGATGTACTGCTGCAACCATTTTTGAATTATCTCCTCCTGGTGCATTGACCTTTTAATCATTATATAGTGTCCTTTTTTATCTTTTATGTTAGATTTTGCTTTAAAAGTGTATTTCTTATTTTTTAAAGTGTATTTTTTCAGAGATTTACATTGCCACTCCTGCTCTTCTTTAGTTACTGTTTGCTTGATATATTTTTTTCCATTCTTTGAGTTTTAGTTTGTTTATATCTTTGTTTCTTATAGACAACATATAAGTGGATTGTGTTTTTTAATCTGTTCTGCCACTCTTTGTCTCTACTGGTGCATTTAGGCCATTTACATTCAGTGTAATTATTGATAGATATGAATTTAGTGCTGTCGTTTTGTTGTATTTTTTTTCTTTCTTTTTTGTGGTGTTGATGGTTTCTTTGTTCCACTTAATTTTCTGTGCTGGGTTCTTTTTATTATGTATTTTCTTTTCATCTCTTTCATTATTGTTGATTTTGTGTTTGCTGAGTCCTTATGTTTTTCTTCTTTCTTGTTTTGGCGGGTAGGTTTGTTGGCTTCCTTTGTGGTTACCTTGAAATTTACCTCTATTTTTCTAAGTTTAAACCAGTCTTTTATTTCTTGATATCACCTTGACTTCCTCTCCATATGGAAGTGCCATTTGGCACTCCAAATGACTGTGCCATTTATTCCTTTTTTGTTTGTTTGTTTAGACATTTTGTTGTTTATATATTGATGTCTCTGGTTCCCTTTTTTCAGTCTTTTAGCTTTGTTTTGTTTTTGTAAATTCCCTATCTGGGTTAGTATCTGGTTGATCTGTCCTGTGTCCTAGTCTTGGATTGTTGTCTGATGTTGTTGGTTCTCTAACCAGAGGACTTCCTTCAGTATTTCTTATAATTTTGATCTGGTTTTTACATATTCCCTTAATTTCTGTTTATCTGCAAATGACCTAATTTTGCCATCGTATTTGAGACAGTTTTGCTGGCCATATAATTCTTGGTTGGCAGTTATGTTTCCTTCAAGGCTTTATATATGTCATCCCATTGCCTTCTTGCCTGCATGGTTTCTGCTGAGTAATCAGAGTTTAGTCTTATTGCTTCTCTTTTGTAGGTGACTGTCATGGATTGAATTGTGTCCCCCAAAAATATCTGTCAGCTTGGCTGGGTCATGATTCCCAGTGTTGTATGTTGTGTAATCTGGTGTGATGTCCTTATGTGTTATAAACTCTATCACTATGATGAGGTTATATGTGATCTCCTTATGTGTTGTAAATTCTGTCACTGTGATGAGGTTATACTGATGAGGTTGACAAGATTAGATAGTGTCTTAATGCAATCTCTTTTGAGATATAAAAGAGAGAAGCAAGCAGAGACACATGGGAGCCTCACATCACCAAGAAAGCAGTGCCGGGAACAGAGCGCGTCCTTTGGACCAGAGGTTCCTGTGCTGAGATGCTTCCAGACCAAGGGAAGATTAATGACAAGGACTTTCCTCCAGAGCCGACAGAGAGAGAGAGCCTTCTCATGGAGCTGATGCCCTGAATTTGGACTTGTAGCCTACTGGACTATGAGAGAATAAACTTCTTTTTGCTAAATCCATCCACTCGTGGTATTTCTGTTGGAGCAGTACTAGATGACTAAGACAGTGACTTTTTGTTTATCCTTAGCTGCTCTCAAGATTCTTTGTGTTTGGTTTTGGCAAGTTTGATTATGATATGTCTTGGTGATTTGCTTTTGGGGTCTATCCTGTATGTGGTTCATTGGGCTTCTTGCATAGATATCTTCTTCTCTTTAATGATACTAGGGAAGTTTTCTGCCAGCAAATCTTCAGCAATTCTCTGTGTGTTTTCTATTACTCCCCCTGTGTTCTGGTAGTCCTATCACACATAGATTTTTCCTCTTTATGGTATTCAACATAATTCTTAGGCTTTCTTCATTTTTCTTCATTCTTTTTTTGATTTTTCCTCTAACAAATTGGTGTCAAGGGGTTTATCTTCAGTCTCACTAATTCTGACTTCCATTGTCTCAGTTATGGTCCTTCTCTTAAGTTGTCTAATTCTGAAACTTTATTGTTAATCTTTTGGATTTCTAGTTGCTGTTTTTGTGTGGTTTCTACCAACCTGTTTGGTTTGTCGTTTTGTTCTTGTATTGTTTTCCTGAATTTTTCTATTGCTTTTTCTGTGTGTGGTTTGGTTTGGTCTGTGTTTTGCCTGATCTTCTCTTGATCTCTTGGAGAGGTCTGTATGTTAGTGTTTTGAATTCTTTCTCAGGTAGTTCCATTGCCTTATCTTCATCTGGAAAGTTTTCTGGTTCTTTATTTTGGTTGCTTGCTGGAGCCATCTTGTCCTGCTTCTTAATGTGATTTGATATTGACTGTTGTCTCCAAGGAGCCCTGGTGGCACAGTGGTTAAAACCTACAGCTGCTAACCAAAAGGTCAGCAGTTCAGATCCACCAGCCACTCCTTGGAAACCCTATGGGGGCAGTTCTACTCTGTCCTGTAGGGTTGCTATGAATTGGAATCAACTTGATGGCAACGGGTTGACTGGTTGTCTCCAAGGCATCAATAATTTATTATATTTTTATATTATTTTTTGTTTACTATGTTCTGAATTTTTGTTTTGTTTTGATATGTCCAAGTAGGCTGGCCAATTTGTGCTACTCTGGTTGTTAATCTTGCCTTGTTGAAGCTCTCACCTCCTGTCTCCACGTGGTCGGAGCAGCTACTAGGTGTGTGAGCCTGGGAGTCTGTTCACTGTTCTTGCAGGGGTGCTGATGATGTAGGTGGCGTTTTTTGGTGAGATGATGAATGTGTACTATTGGTCACCTGGCTGTGGGTGCAGGGGGTATTCTCCCTGGTCATTGGGTTGAATGTTGTGTGTGCAGGTTCCCTGGGTGGTCGATTACCAAGTGTGTGGTGTGGAGACTCTCACCTGTAGTCCTGGGTGGGCAGAGCTGCGTGGGGGTGTTCGGAGCAGGCACAGGTCTCTGGTTGCAGTGGGGGGTGATGTAGGTGGCAAGGAAGGGGGCTGTCAGCTGCCCCTGGGTGCCCTGATGGAGGGCGTGCTCCTGCCCGCTAGAGTGTCTAGGGGGGTAGGTAGTGCAGCCCATACTTGGGTACCCAGTGTCATTGGCTGGAGGGATTGTGGGTCGCCACTAATTCTCAAGCCCCTGTCGTGGGTGGCTAGATGGAGTGGGTGATACCAGGACCCTGGTGTGATGGGTGAGGCCCCTTCTTGAGGGATGGGACATTGTCAAATGCCACAAATCTCCAGCTCCAACTTGACTGCTGCAGGTGAAAATGGGCTTCACATGGATGCCCTGCTCATTTTGTCCTAATGAAGGTGTAGCACTCCAGATTAGCCAGCAAGTTGTTGGTGTGGGTTATCAGTGGGGGTGAATGAAGGGTGCTGCAAGTCCATGGATCCCCTACGCCAGTGGCTGGGCGAAGGAGCAGGTGCCTCGGGACAGGGCTGTGAGTTTCAGGCTTCGGGGACGTGGCAAATGTTGAATGCCTCAGGGACTGGTGTCGGAGTGGGGAGGAGGGTGCATGAGGAGAAGGGAGTACTCCTCAGCCGTGGAGCTCTAGTTGGGGGAAGGGTTATGGTGTGCACACGATGGTTTGGGAGCTTGTACTTAACCTTCACAGGTCTGGTGTTGCTCTTGTTTGGTTCTGGAGGTGTGTGCAGATTCGCTGCTGCTTGACTGCACCAGATAGGGTGGGTTTCAGCTTGGGATGTTGCTGCTTGCCTCAACCTGTGTGTGCTGTACAGATTCAGCTACCAGGATGCTAGTGATCCCGTAATCTGTAATTCCCTGTTTCCGCTGTTTTTGAATTGTCTCTCCTTCCACTTGTCACTCAGTCCAATACTTCAGCTTTGTTTCTGATGCTTGTTGTTCCTAGATTGTCATATATATCTGATTTACTTGTTTTTCGGGTTTTTGTGATAAGGGGGACGGTGGAGTGTTTAACTATTCTGCCATCTTGGCCCTGACTCTCTCACCTCTCCTCTTATTGCCCAGGAAAGTTTTTTTTTTTCTGCCTAGTAATGCTGTGCCTCAGAGTCCAGCTTGTGCAGTTTTCTCCTCTCTTAGACGTTGTCCTAATGGGAGTAAGAATTGAGTTAAGTGTGAACTGCTAAATGGGTCTCTAGAAGGAGGACCCTAGAGTGTTATACCCAGTCCAAGGAGAGAGCCCCTCACGTGATAGACAGGCCTCCGTGTTCGGATCTGGGGCAGCTGATAGTGTGGGCATACACCCTTTTCCAATCTCAGGTTGCTTGTTCTCTTTGCTTCTTCCTAGATGCTGAAAGGAGCTCTTTTTAATCTTAAAAAGCAAAAATGTCACTTTGATGACTAAGATGCACCTGACCCAAGCCATAGTCTTTTCGGTTGCCTCATATGCATCCAAAAGCTGGACAATGAAAAAGGAAGACCAAAGAAGGTTTAATGCATTTGAATTATGGTATTGGCAAAGAATATTGACTGTACCATGGACTGCCCAAAGAATGAACAAATCTGTCTTGGAAGAAGTACAACCAGAATGCTCCTTGGAAGCAAGGATGGCGAGACTTCATCTCACGTAGTTTGGACATGTTGTCAGGAGGGACCAATCCCTGGAGAAGGATATCATGCTTGGTAAAATAGAGGGTCAGTGAAAAAGAGGAAGACCCTCGAAGAGATGGATTGACACAGTGGCTGCAACAATGGGCTCAAACATAACAATGATTATGAGGATGGCACAGGACTAGGTGGTATTTCGTTCTGTTGTACGTTGGGTCGCTGAATAGAAACCAACTGAATGGCACCTAGCAACAACAACTGATACCATCATCCAAATTCAGAAATTTACTCCAGAAAGGGCGTCATAAAGATTTTCTGAGTGAATAAAGGCCTAAGATCACAGAGCTAGAAGGGACGGGCCTGGGCCACGTATCCTGAAGACAAACTTGATGTGGTTTCTCAGGTTCCCCTCAAGCGCTCTCTAGTGTCAGTCATTGTATCTGCACCAGCCATCAATTGTCCAAGGAGTGTAAATAAGGCTGCAATCCACACAGTTACATGTCTTTGTAGCTCAGTTGGGGGCTGACATTCTAACAGCTGGCCCTCTGAAATGTGTTGTTAGGTGCTATCTTAGTTATCTAGTGCTGCTATAACAGAAATACCACAAGTGGGTGGCTTTAACAAACAGAAGTTTATTCTCATGGTTTAGGAGGCTAGAAGTCTGAATTTAGGGCACCGGCTCCCAGGGAAGGCTTTCTCTCTGTGTCAGTTCTGGGGGAATGTCCTTGTCATCAATCTTCCCCTGGTCTAGGAGCTTCTCAGCACAGGGACTCCAGGTCCAAAAGATGCACTCCGCTCTCAGTGCTTCTTTCTTGGTGGTATGAGTTCCCTATATCTCTGCTCACTTGTCTCTCCTTTTATCTCTTGTAAGATAAAAGGTGATGCACGACACACCCCAGAGAAACTCTCCTTACCAATGTAAGGGCTGTGCCCTAGTAAGGGTGTTGCATCCCACCCTAATCCTCTTTAACATAACCTAATCATGGCCCCATTAACCACAGGCAGAGATTAGGATTTACAACACATAGGAGAATTACATCAAATCACAGAATGTTAGATAACCACACAATACTGGGAATCATGGCCTAGTCAAGTTGACACACATTTTGAGGGGGACACAATTCAAACGTGCCATTGAGTTGACTCTGACTCATAGCGACCTTATGTACAACAGAATGAAATGTTATCCTGTCCTGTGCCATCCTCACAATGATTACTGTGTTTCAGCCCATTTTTGCAGCCACTGTTTCATTTCATCTCATTGAGGGTCTTGACTCTACTGAATGTTTTAATCAAAGATTCTGTAGAAGAATCCTGATCAAAAGGAGGAAGATGAACAGAATTTCAGATTTTCGTGGAATCCAGATTTTCTGGAGCCATGGAGACTGGATGAAGCCCCGAAACTATTACTCAGAGAAAAGCTTTAAACCTTAAACTAAAAATATCCACTGAAGTCTTCTTAAAACCAAACAATAGTTTAGCCTAACTAGTAAAGAATGTCTGCCTTGAGAATTGTGCTCTTTTAAGAACTATCTATATGGGATCAAAGGAGCCCTGGTGATGCAGTGGTTAAGTGCTTGGCTGCTAACTGAAAGGCTGGCAGTTCAAACCCATCAGCTGTTCCATGGGAGAGAGATGTGGCAGAGTGCTTCCGTAAAGATTACAGTCTTGGAAACCCTATAGAGCAGTTCTCCTCTGTCTTATAGGGTTGCTATGAGTTGGAATTGATTCAACGGCAACGGGTTTGTTTTTTGTTTTTTTTTTTATATGGGATCGAATTGACAACAGCAACTCAAAAATTAGGAAATTCAGGGGACAGTGAGTTTTTGTTAGTGGGGAGGAACAATTCAGAAATGGTTGTACAACTTGAAGAGTGTAAGCAATGTCACTGAGTTGTACATACAGAAATTGTTGAATTGGTATATATTCTCAACAACAAAAATAATATAAATAATTTATAAACGTATTTTGTACCTGCTTTTTAATTCTGGAGCTGCCATTAAGGGGAAAAATTAACTAGTTTGATTATTCCCCTCCTTTTTGTTTTTTTTTCATCCCTGCTGGCCTTTAGAGGTGCTGATGGAACCATCAGTCTTTTTTGTTGTTGTTGTCATTGTTGCAGATGTCTCAAAATTTATTTCACAATCACTACTTCAAAATCAAGATAGCTCTTGAACTAGATCTTGTTATTTAGTGCCTTAGGAAAAAAAAAGCACATCTATTTCTTTATCAAGAACTTGTTTTTATATTTTGATAACTTTAGTTCACTATAGCTGGTTTTCTTTATACCCTTATGTATTTTTAACAGCTTTATTAAGATATAATTCATATATTATACCATTCACTCAGTAATTCATTCCTTTTATGGCTGGATAATATTAATCAGTTAATGGATATTTGGGTTGTTTCTACCTTTTGACTATTCTGAATAGTGCTGCTATGAACACTTGTGTATAAGTTCTTGTTTGAATGTGTTTTTAATTCTTTTGGTTATATACATAGGAGTGGAATTCCTGGATCATATGATAACTCTATGTTGAACTTATTGAACAACCAACAAACTGTTTGTCTTAGTCATCTAGTGCTGCTATAACAGAAATACCACAAGTGGATGGCTTTAACAAAGAGAAGTTTATTTTCTCACAGTCCAGTAGGCTACAAGTCCAAATTCAGGACGTCAGCTCCAAGGGAACACTTTCTCTGTCGGCTCTGGAGGAAGGTCCGTCTCATCAGTCTTCCCTCAGTCTGGGAGCTTCTCTGCGCAGGAACCTCAGGTCCAAAGGACACGCTCTGCTCCCGGCACTGCTTTCTTGGTGGTATGAGGTTCCCATGTGTCTCTGCTTGCTTCTCTCTTTTATATCTCAAAAGAGATTGGCTTAAGACACTATTCAATCTTGGAGACCTCATCAGTATAACCTCATCATAGGGACAGAGGTTACAACACATAAGGAAATCACATCAGATTACAAAATGGTACACAGTCATACAATACTGGGAATCATGACCCAGCCAAATTGATGCACACATTTTTTGGGGGACATAATTCAATCCATGACACTGTTTTCCACAGAGGGTGCCCCATTTTACATTCCCATCAGCAATGTATGAGCGTTCCAATTTCTCCCCCTCCTTGCCAGCACTTATTTTTCTTTTTTTATTATGGCCATCCCAGTAGGTATGAAGTGGTATCTCATTGTGGTTCTGATTTGCATATCCCCAATGACTAATGTTGTTGAACATCTTTCATGTGCTTATTGGCCATTTGTATATCTTCTTTGGAGAAATGTCTATTTAGATCTTTTGCCCATTTTTAAATTGCATTGTTTGTCTTTTTATTATTGAGGTTAAGTGTTATTTGTGTATTTTAGATACAAATCCCTGATTAGATATCTGATTTGCAAATATTTTCTCTAATTCTGGGCATCTTTTCACTTTCTTGATAGTGTCATTTGCAGTATAAAAGTTTTTACTTTTGATGAAGTCCAATTTTTTTTTGTTGCTCGTGTATTTGGTGTCATATTTAAGAAATCATTGCCTAATCAAAGGTCATGAAGATTTATACCTATATTTTATACCTATATTCTAAGATTTTTATAATTTTGTCCCTTACATTTAGGTCTTTGATCCATTTTGAGTTAAATTTTGTGTATGGTCTGAGGTAGGGGTCCAACTTCATTCTTTCACATGTGGATATAAAGTTCTCCTGGCAACATTTGTTGAAAAGACTATTCTTTCCCCCACTTAATTGTCTTGGCACTCTTGTCAAACATCAATTGACTGTAAATGGGAAGGTTTATTCCTGGACTCTCAATTCTAGTCCATTGATCTATATGTCAGTCCCTATGCCAGTACCACACTGTTTTGATTATTGTAGCTTTGTAGTTTTGAAAATCAGGAAATGTGAATCCTCCAACTTTGTTCCTCTTTTTCAAGATTGTGTTGGCTATTCTCAGTCCCTTATATTTTCATATGAATTTTAGCATCATCTTTTATATTTCTGCAAAGAAGTCAGTTGGGATTTTGATAGAGATTGTGTAGAATCTGTAGATTACTTTGGGGAGTATTGCCATCTTAACAGTATTGAGTCTTTTGACCCATTAACATGGGATTTCTTTCCATTTACTTAGGTTTTTTATTTTTTTCAACAATGTTTTGTAGTTTTTAGAGTACAACTTTTATACTTCTTTTGTTAAATTTATTCCTCGGTATTTTATTATTTTTTGATGGCACTGTCACTCTTGATTGCTTTCAATTTCTTGCCTCCCTTTCTACAAACATAGTTATGTTTATACTTATCTCAGTTTTTTTTAATTTCCTGTTTTAGAGGGATGAACTGGCCTACCTTCTGTTCAAGGCAACTCTTCTACCCTGGGGTTTTTTTTATATATATTCTCCATCAATTCTCACTCTTCTCAGCCCTCTTCCCATTATTCCCCACCCTCATCCCTACACCTTCTTTCTCTTTCCTCATCCATTCTTATAGCTTAAAACATGCTCAGTACTCTTAACACACACATACAAACAAAATGAAAAACAAAAGAAAATTCTATCTGCATCCCCCTCTCATCTGCTGTCCATTTCATCTCCTTAACTTCTTTTAAAAGTAGACTGACTCACTGTCTTAGTTATCTAGTGCTGCTATAACAGAAATACCACAAGTGGATGGTTTTAACAAAGAGAAATTTATTTCTTCACATTAAAGTAGGCTAAAAGTCCAAATTCAGGATGTCAGCTCCAAGGGAAGGCTTTCTCTCTCTGTCAGCCTTCTCAGCAGTGTTCCCCCAGACTAGGAGCTTTTCCGCACAGGGACCCCAGGTCCAAAGGAAGTGCTCTACTCCTGGCACTGCTTTCTTGGTGGTATGAGGTCCCTAATTCTCTGCTTGCTTCCCTTTCCTTTTATCTCTTGTAAGATAAAAGGTGGTGCAGGCCGCACCTAGGAAAACTCCCTTTACATTGGATCAGGGATGTGACCTTGCTAAGGGTGGTGTTACAATCCCACCCTAATCCTCTTTAACATAAAATTACAAACACAAAATGGAGGCCAACCACACAATTCTTGGAATCATGGCCCAGCCAAATTGATACACACATTTTTGGGGGGACATAATTCAATGCATGACACTCACTGTCTCTACCTACTCACTTTCCATTCATTCTCTAACCCACTGTAATCTGGATTTTTGCCCTCTACCACTGCATTGAAGTGCCATTCACTAAGGCCATTAATGATCTTCTAATTGCCAAATCCAGTATACAGTTTTCAGTCCTTATCTCTCTGCACTCCTTTTGATATCTTTGACACTGCTGTCTTTTCATTCCTTTTTGGCACTCCCTCTCTTGGTTTCTGGGCTACTGGATTTTTCTGTTTCTGTCACCTTTCTAATCATATTTTTCTATCTTCTTTGTGGGCTCCTTTTCTGCCCCTTAAAAGTTGGTGTTCCCTAGGTTTCTAACTTTTGCCTTCTATCTCCCTGAGTGATTTTAGTCACTCCCATAGCTTCAACTACCCCCATGTACTTGACTTTTGAGACTTGTCTTCAGCCCAGACCTGTGGCCCTAGGTTCAGGCTCATATTTACCTTCTGTTGGACGTATCCACCTGAATGTCACACAGATACCTCAAATTGAACACATCCAAAGCTAAATTTTTCTTTCTGCTAACATCGTTCTACCTTTTATATTCTCTGTGTCAATAAGTGGTCCCACCATCCACCCAGTCATCCAAAACAGACACCCAAGAGTTCATCTAGATTTTCTCCCCCACCCCAACAACCAACATCTCAACTTGTATGGCAAAAGACAATTAGCAGATGTCAATGACAAGAGGATACAGGTGTTGAAATTATCTAAAAAGGACTTTAAATCAGCTATTATAAAAAAAATCAAATGAACAGTTGCAAAATTCTTGAAACACATGTTAAAATACAAAGTCTTAAAGTCTTATCAACAAAATAGAAGATATAAAGAAGAACCAAATGGAAATTTTAGAATAGAAGAATACAATAACTGAAGAAAAAAAAAACCTCACTGGATGGACTCCCTAGCAGAAGGGAGATGACAGAGAAAAGAGTCAATAAACATGAAGGTACATAAATAGAAATCCAATATGAACAAAGAGAAAAAGATTTTAAAAAATGAACAGAGCCTCAGGGACAGGTAGGACAATAAGAAAAGGTCTGTCATTCATGTCACTGGAGTCCCAGAAGGAGAGGAGAAAGAGAACAGTGCTGAAAAAAATCTTTGAAGAAATAATGACTGGAAAAAGTTCCTAAGTTTGTTGAAAGATACAAACTTACAGATTCAAGAAAATAAATGAATCCCAAGCAAGATAAACCAAAAGAAACAAATGAATGGGTACATTATAATAAAAATGCTGAAAAATAAAGAAAAAACATCTTGAAAGCAGCCAGTGAGAAATGACACATTTTGTATAGGGAAACAATTCAGATGACTGCAGATTTCTCATTAGAAGCTATAGAGATTAGAAGGAAGTGGCACCACATTTTTCAAAGCGTTGAAAAGAATTGTTAACCCCAAAGTCTATATCCAGCAAAAAATATCCTTTAAGAATGAAGGTGGAATAAAAAACAGATGAAGGAAAACTAAGAAAATTCAGAGCAAGCAGACCTGCTCTGAAAGAATCGCTAATGGAATTTCTTTATACAGAAATTAAATGATATCAGAAGGAAAATTGAACCATCAGGAATGAAGGAAAAAAAACAGAAATGGTAAATATTTGGACAAATATAATAGACTATTAATATTTTTTTTGAGTTAAACACATTTGATGATTGAAAGCAAAAATTACATTTTCTGATGGGATTTTCAATGTATGTAGATGTAATACTTAAGACAATGATAGCATAAAGGGGGGAAGGTGAAGAGACCAGTATACTGGTGAGGTTTCTACATTGCAGTTGAAGAGGTAACATATTGATTCTAAGTAGACTGTGGAAAATAAGTATTTTGTAACCCCTAGAGCAATCACTAAAAAAATTATACAAACAGATAAAGCCACAATGTTGTTTTTGTTAGGTGCCGCGGAGTTGGTTCTAACTGATAGCGACCCCATGTACAACAGAATGAAACACCGCCCGGTCCTGTGCCATCCTCACAATCATTGCTATGCTTGAGCCCATTGTTGCAGCCACTGTGTCAATCCATCTCATTGACGTTCTTCCTCACTTTTGTTGACCCTCTACTTTACCACACACGATGTCCTTCTCCAGGCACCGGGTTTGGTTTGGTTTTATGGAATGTGTGGCTAATTGCCTCCATGAACAACTGCCTCTTTTCCTATGAGACCAGAAGAACTGGATGCTGCCTGGCTACCATTACTGAACCTTTTGATCAAATATTTTATAGAAGAATTCTGATCAAAAGGGGGTAAAATGCAGACAGAATTTCAAATTCTCACGGACTCCAGACTTTCTGGAGCTGTGGAGGCTGAATGAACCCCTGAAACTATTGCCCTGAGATGACCTTGAAATCTTAAACCAAAATATCCCCTGAAGTCTTCTTAAAACCAAACAATAGTTTAGCTTAACTAGTAAAGAATGTCTGCCTTGAGCATTGTGCCCTTTCAAGATCTATCTACATGGGATCAAACTGACAACAGCAACTCAAAAGCTTAGATAAGAACCTTACAGGGTAATGAATTTATGTTAATGGGGGAGGAACAACTCAGAAAAGGAGGGTGAGAATGATTGCACAACTCGAATGTAATCAATGTCACTTAATTGTACATGTAGAAATCATTGTATTGGTGTACATTTTGCTCTGTATATTCTGAACAACAACAAAATAAAATTTTTTAAAAATCCGTTGAACCAAAAGAAAAAAAGGACAATTTTATTGTATGATAATTAAAAAAAAAAAAAATACCCTTAAAAATTCAGTTCTGATGGTGCTTCACTAGCTTACAGGTTGCAGTCCAAACTTCTTAACATGGATTACAGGGCCCACCCTGGTGGTGGCTTCTCAGCAACAGCACTGTTTCCCTCATAAAGCCTTAGAATGTGGTTTTTATGGGGGTAGACAGAAATGTGGTCCCGAAGGTTGCAAATATTTTGTCTGTAAGTAAGAGACAGTTTTTAGTAGTGGAAATCAAGGATTTAGAAGACCTGAGTTCTCACCCTGGTGTAGCATTTTGTGGAATCCTTGTCCAGTTACAGCCTCACTTGCCTACCTATTAAATGTGATTCTCCCAGGGTCACTTTTAGGAGGGCAGAAATTAAAACATTTTCAAGCCCAGGCCAAACCAAATTTGCACATCTTTTTCCCACCTCAGGTCCTTCTGTAGGGGAGAGGAGTGCACGATGTATGTGTTGGTGGGGGAGCAGATTGTTTTGTCAAAAGTTTTTCAACACCCTTTTAGCTCAGTGGTAAAGTTACCTTCGAGGTTCACTGCTCAGCCTGCGAGTGGACAGCCCAGTAAAACCATGAGAGTAACGAGGTACAGGAGTCCAGTGACAAGGCCCAGAAGGCAGAAGGGGAGTAGGAAGCTGATGATAGGGAACACAAAGTAGAGTAAGGATATTGTTGATGTGTTGTGAGATTGTTAACCATTGTCATATGGCAACATTTGGAGTAACTGTTAAATGGGAGACTATTTTGTCCTGTAAGCCTTCATCTTAAGTGAGAATAACAGCACAATTAGAAGAGCGTAGTCAATGTCACTTAAATGTGTATGTAAAAAGAAATTTTTGAAATGGCGTATCTTTGGCTATGTGTATTTTCACCAAAAAAAAAAAAAAAAGTCGAGAATTTAGAGGGTTAAAATGTTGTGGGGTTGTTAACCAATGTCATAAAACAGCATGTGTGTTACTGTTACATGAGAAACTATCTGTTCTGTAAGCCTTCATCTGAAGTACAATAAAATATTAAAAAAAAAAAAAGTTTTTCAAGCTGCTTTATGCATTTATTTAGCAGTCTGGACTTTATTCTTCCATTCCACTTCACTTCCCCAGTAACTAACTCATTTCATTGAGGTTTGCATTGTGCAGAGAACTGGCTTCCAAAACAGTTACAGTGGCAGATATTTCCCCATAGGATTGTCCTGAGCTGCAGCTAGGTTTTAGAGCTCTTTGTGGCAGCCCTTTTGGTGTTATGATCAACACAGATGGAGATTCTTGGCTTGTGCTGTTGATGTCCTCCTTCACCTACCATCTCTAGCTGCATGTGGCTTGTTTAGAGCTCTTTTGACCACCCAAGCCCACTCCCCCATTTCCACCTCTATTCAACTCCCCCCATGCTGAGGAAAATGATGAGGCACTGTTGTTATGTTTATCCATTTATTAAAATATTTTGAGAAGCAGTACTTTATTAACTTTGAGGACTGGTGTTACATTTTTTGGGGGAGGAGGAATAGGCACATTTTGTGGACCTTTTCTTTCTGCTTTTCCCTGTTACCTTATGACCATACTAGGTTCCTCCCCCAGTCAGCCCCTGGCCTTGCTGCTTGTTTGCAGGGGCCTTTAAAGAAAAAAACAAACAAAAACACACACACAACAGAAAACAACAATGGATTACAGATTAGCAGACAAATAGACAAATGCAATTCCACAAACCACATAGCCAGTTGAAGTTTTTTAATAGGGTGGAATGATGCTAAGGGGTTTGGTTGCTTTGGTATTAGTATTCTACCTCTTCATATGAAACTTTAGCTCTTCTACTTGCGTTCTGAGGGAAGATGATATTTCTTATGGTCAAACTTTAATCAAATTTATAAAGTTGGGACTCCATTATGCTTCTTCTACCCTATTGAATACAGCATGGGGCCTTTTTGGAGAGGTGACTGATAGCTGCTGACTGCCTGTAGTATTGACACCAGAAGGAGTTGTACCAGCCCGAATCTATTGGCTTTCTCCTTCCCCACTGTTCTGGCCAGGAATTGCCCACCCAATCAATCCCTCAGAAAATGCCACCAGAGTTGCAGCCAAACCCCAGAGCTTTGTCTCCCACTGGTGTCTATGAACATAATTGAGATGGATATTTGGTGTTTGGTCCCACTGTCCAAGTAATTATATTACTGCAAGTGGTTAAAAAATGACATCCTGAAAGGTGCTTATGCTCCCAGGTGCTAAGGCAACTTCCTGGAGAGAGGGATCACTTCTTGCTTTGTTTCCAAGCTGCTACATGCAGGTACTCATCAAGCTGTCTTCCTCTTCTGGAAGCAACTGTAACTAATAGGAGGTAACTGAACGATTTAACCAACCACACCTGCTCCTGGGCCTCATCACCTATCAACTCGGCTCCATGAGCTGACTCTAGCTCCAAATTCTAGTGGATTCATTCAATATCATTCTGATTCAGGTGGGAGGACAGGGTGGGTGAGAGGGAATCCAGATGGTACAACAGATCAACAGTAGCATTACATTGTACAAAGATCAATAGTACTCCAGTAAAGTAAGCACAAGAGATGGAGTCCTATTACAGTTGACTGTCAACAGTGATAAAAACAATTGTAAAACACTGCCAAAATAAGGCTACCTTCTCCCAGGACTTCCTTCTGCTCCCCTGAATTTTCTTGCCCATTTTGGAAGACTCTTCTGAAAAAATGCAACTTGGTTCCCGACTCTTTGAGTATGTGTTTGTGCATGTGTTAATGCGTGCAGCCACAGAGGAGCCAAGTTAAGTGGGCTGCAATGGTGCTCTTGTTGATGTTAATACCTCATCCTGGGCAAAAAATAGTGATGCCTGGAAAACCAAAGACATAGCAACAACACACTCCTCACCCCAATACATACAATAAATTAACACATTCTAATGCTTACATAAATTTTAAATATTTTTGCTGTATTTTTCCATTGACTTTCTTGTCTAGTTGTAGAGCTAGGAATTTTTTGTTTGTTTGGCACAGCAATCAGATGTTTGTTAGTATTATTCTCCTCACCCCTGTAGAGGTGGAACGCAGATGGCTGGTTTAAGTGGGCTAGGCTGGTGGAGTCCCAGGGTTGAGAACCAGTGCTCAGAGTCTGGATTGTGCACCTTGATGAGCCAGCCATTGGACTGAGTCAGGAATTGAACATGCTCAGTTTTTCTGAGAAGTTGGAAGAGGCCAGTTTTCTGGCTTTCTCTTGGTAAGTGAGAAGGGATCCTTACCCAAAAGTATGATTTGAGGGTGAGGTGAGGATGGCAGGTGGAGGATGGAGTTTGATCAGATTTGCCTGACTGGGAGCAGGCACTCAAAAAATACAGTTTAGGATTTGGAGTAATTTAAGCCTAGTTTATTTTCATGAGAAATTTGGAAGAAGAGCCACAAGGAAGCAGAGGCTTTTACCCTCTGTTTCCTAGACCTGTGTTCTTTTTGGTCAGTCTGAATGCTCTCTGTAGTCAAGGGAAAAGGGAAAGATGGGAGATTCAAAGATGATTTAGGGACTGATCCAACAGCCTGTCTAGAAGATGCAGGTCAAGATGGAGCTTGTGGGGAAGGGCCTAGCTGTAACTTGATTGTTAGGGCAGTCCCTAGCTCAGCCCTCTAAATCACAGAAATGAAGGCCTGGCTGCTTCCATATGGCCTTTTTATTTGGGAAAGGGAACAACACAGGTAGGGGCAGTTGCTTATGTAAAGTCCAGAACAAATAGAGCAAAAAAGGCAGCATGCCAACTTAGCTTCCTTCTCTAGGTCATTGGTGTTTTTAATTACCATTTCCATGACCTGGCTCAGAATTTGAAGGGGGCATCAGAATCAGCTGGGCTGTAGGTAGGTACCAGTCACTTATAAGATGCTGAAAATGCACCAAAAGATTAGAAGCTCCACCAAGAACTAGGGCAGTTGGTAGAGATACTTCTGTGTGTGTAGGGTAATGAGGGAGGGGTGGGTGGGGCCAGGTAGGGAGGGATTCCTGGGTTAGCACAATAAATTATAGGGTTACCTAGAGGTTGAGTTGTATTTTCAGTTCATATATATACATATATATATACATATATATACGTATATATATACATATATACGTATATATGTATATATATACATTACATATACATATATATATACATCTTTAAGTCTTTATATATAATGTATACTGCAGCACGGCGGCAAAACATTTAGTTAAAAAATCCAGCAAGAATGCAGGCAAATACTCCTTGGAGGCATGCAGCCTAGGATCAAGGCTGTAGGAGGGGAGCCTGTATGGTTGCCATAAGGAGTGAGTTCCAACCAGTGGGCCCACTCAGTCACCAGAGCACCACCTGGACGTGTACAAAGACGTACACGCACACGTGGGAAAACAAAAGATTTTCAGAGAGAAAGCGATCACCATACCTATAAGAAAAGATTTCACGTGGTCATTTTAACAGGCAAGTAGACAAGCCCACAGGACCTAGTTCTTATGTTAATCAACCAACTAGAAGAGACCTCCTGAAGTTGCAAGTCGTAGTTGGCAGGGATTGGGGGAGACACAACCAAGCCTGGTTGCCCTGCTCCCTCTCTTCATCTCATTGAGAGTACTTCTTTCTTTCATTCATCCACTAGCATCAATAGTTTCTCCGCCAGTCAGAGGAAACTATTCCCAAACTCTCTGAAAGAGTGAGTTCATTTATAGATCCCAGGCCATTGATAAAGAGTTCATCCCAATTAAATATTGTAGTTGGTCGAGATGCACAAAGAGAAGGAGAACTGAATAAGACAACTCAGAACGAAAGTCTTTGGCCAATGAGAAAATGTAAACCTCTAAGGAGTCCTATATTAAGTCCAGGAAAAATGTATTAGTGTAAGGAATTGGAGGATCTCTTTTGGTGGTGCTCATGTTTATTCCGAAATAATTTAGTCTTGCCTGTATTGAGGTTTCAAGAGTTTTGTAGTAGAATTCTAGATGTTGTGAGTCCTTCCAGCTTTTAAGGGCTATAGTTGAGGTCTTTATGGTGTTGGAGGATCATCATCTTTTGCTTTATCTTCACGATTTCTGCGATGCCACAAACTGCCTTTATAGAAAAAAAATAAGTATACAAATAATGACATGAGCACATTGCCAGATGCCTAAATATATGGACCCCAAAGAGAGTAAATGGATTTGTTTGTTCCTATTGTATCAACTACCTCTGAACCATCAGAGACAATCAGCTACATCATATGAGCCAAACACAAATGGGCTGAGTTCTCAGAACCTGATAAGCCATGGACCGCTATTGACCCCTTCAGAAAGACTCTCAAACACCATGGTCTTCCAACTGGCAGCTTCTTGGGGAATCAAACCAGTTGGACTAAACCTTAGAGAATACAGCTTGGTCCAGGAGATTCTCCCTTGGCATCTGTGCAAAGTCAGTTCCTCAAAAACAAACAAACAAATCACACACTAATCCTCTTAAATATTGATGTCCTATAACATTGCCTGAGGTACCATCTGTCATTGTCTACATTCCAGGATCCATAAGTGTGGTCAACAGAGCTGTGTCAAATGAGGTGTGGGCAATGTTGGTATTTCAACACAGTGTTCCAAAGGACCGGGACATTGCCAGGAGAGGAGGCTTCATAGGGGAACCTAAGTCCACATCTGGTATTCTCTTACCTCCCAGGTCTATAGCTACGATCATAATACTCCTGCAAAACCAGGAGTCTATACACTAGTAAGTTGCTAACAGGAAAAAGGAAAATCACTAACATTGATCCCTTGTCTACTATGTCCCAGGCATTTGGCATGAATAAAGTATTTCATTTTATCCTCATAACAATGCTCTGATTTAAATACTACTATTCTTTCTGTTTTATAGATGAGTAAATTGAAGTCCAGAGAGGTTAAGTAACTTTCCCAGGATCACAGAGCTAATAAATTACAAAGCCAGAATTTCCAATCTAGGTATGAATGATCCTAATGCTCTTGCTCTTCTAATAAGTCATGGTGTCCTTCCAGGCTGATGTATCTATCATTATAGAGAGTAATTCTGTCACCAGAGTGAGCAGTAGGCATAGTCAACATCTAGTAATTCTTAAGACTGGAAGGCTGAGCAGAAGTGTACAAAATATAAGTCAAAACATGTCCTTGAACTTTAAGCATGTCTGATAGTCTGAGACTGTCATACAAGGTACAAAAACAATACTAGCCTGCCTAACCACTGCTCATCCCTCCAAGGGAACAGAGAAGCAGATCCTTACTTAGATTGCTACAAAGCACTAGCCCAAGAACTACCTTCTTGCACATGTCCCTGGAAGCAGTATATAGAGATATCAACAAAACAGATTTAGGAGATTATGTGCTTTCACAAAGGGGAGAGATCACCAATGCATACAATTGTTGAGAAGACAGCATGGGGAATTTTTAATAATTTGAATGAAAGACTGGCTGTAGAGAAACCCTGGAGAATTGGCCACGGTCAGTGGGGAGAGAGCCATGCGGCAGTGGAGCTGTAGTGATATAAAGCTCTTTTGATCCCAGGCAGAATGTCTGCCTTGTAACTTCCCTACTCAGCAAATGTCTCCATGCATCATCACTTAACTGCCAGTGCTCTGCTGGCTATTCCAGGAGAGGGATTCTGTTCAGCATATCATCTGTGCTGGCCTACTGAGTTCCCTTGGTTAAGTACAAACAGGTTGAAAGGGAAGGCTTACATCCCCTCCTGTTTGTGAGTACCCAGAACCGAGGTTTCCCTCAGAAGCATTCCTGTGGCTCAGTCCAGAATCTCAGCCCCATATGCTAGGGAAGGGAAAGAAAGCTAAGAAAAAGCAAAAGTAGCAGCTTTTTGAGGAAAAAGCAGCCCATTTGCTTTTGGGGAATGTTATGGAATGAATTGTGTCCTCCAAAACATGTGTTGAAATCCTAACCCCTGTACCTGTAAATAGGAGTTTCTTTTGCTATGTTAATGGGGCCACACCAGAGTAGGGTGGGTCCTAAACCTAATCACTTCTAAGTAGTGTCTTAGAAAAAGAGCAGAATAGACAGAGACACATAGAAAGGGGGAAGACAGATGACAGAGACAGATGCATCTATGAGCCCAGGAACACCAAGGATTGCTGCAGCTACTAGAAGCTGAAAAAGACAAAGAAGGACCTTCTCCTAGAGCCAAAACCCTGAATTTGAACTTGTAGCTTCCTTAATTGTGAGAAAATAAATTCTTGTTCTTTAAATCCACCTACTTGTGGTATTTTTTGTTATGGCAGCACTAGGTAACTAAGACAGGGAATAGATTTGGTGCTTTGGCTTTCTCATCCATAAAAAGGGAATATTTGTGGTTTCCATAAGATGATACATTTTTCAAACCCTGGCAAGGTTGATCCAAAGCATGGGTGGAGGTGAATGTGGAAGAAAAAGTAGAAAAGAAGGAGGAGGAAGAGATGCCCCCAGAGAATGAGTGTGCCCTCAGGAGCAAAGAAGAGCAGATGGACATACTGAACCTGATACAAACAGTGAAAGTATGAGATTTAAGGAAAAGAAAAGTGAGGTTAGATCTGAGGAAAAGTCTGACAATGAGAATTAGTAGAATACTATGGGTATGCCCTGTCCTGGAGACCAGAAAGAGTATCTGAAGTCCTCCCTCTGGAAATACACAGGCAGATAGGTAGCCATGGGGACTAGGACCCACCAGAATATTTTGAAGTTGGCTTCTCTCAGGCTCAGACAATTCTGTCCTGTACTATACATCAAAGGCTATTTGGTGGGACTAATGAGGTACAGCAGTCCAGGGACAAGGGCCAGAAGGCAGAAGGGGACAAGGAAGCTGGTCATAGGGAACCCAAGGTTGAGTAAGGATAGTGTTGATGTGTTGTGAGGTTGTTAACCATTGTCATAGGGCAACATGTGTACTAACTGTTAAATGAGCAACTATTTTGTTCTGTAAGCCTTCATCTAAAGTGAGAATAGCAGCACAATTGGAAGAGCGTAGTCGATGTCACTGAACTGTGCATGTAGAAATTTTTGAAATGGTGTACCTTTGGCTATGTATATTTTCACCAAAAAAAAAAGGTCGAGAAGGGAGAGGGTTGACATGTTGTGGGGTTGTTAACCAATGTCATAAAATAATATGTGTACTACTGTTTCATGAGAAACTATTTGTTCTGTAAGCCTTCACCTGAAGTACAATTAAAAAAATTATATATTCTATTAAAAAAAAAAGCTATTTGGTGCTATGTTGCCAACCCCTTTTCAAGATGAGATGAGTGGGAACTATGAGATAATGGATTACCATTTCTTGCCAAATCTCTGCTCTGAAGAAGGCAGGGCAAAGGCAAGCCAAGCCTGACTGTGACAGAGGTCATGCCAGGTTCATGCCCAATGATACAGTCACCAAGTTCCACAAACAGATCATATGAATATGATGGTTAAGACTGTGTGTCAACTTGGCTGGGCCATGATTCTCAGTGTTTATATGTGATCACTCCCATGACTGAATATGCTGTGAGTAGCCAGTCAGATGAAAGGGAGTTTCCTTGGGGGTGTGGCCTGCATTTGAATATAAGCAGATGTTCTGGCTTTTTGCTCACTCTGGATCCTGCGGCTGCCTCCTGTCGTCTTCACCTCTGGTCCTTGGGACTTGAGCTGTCAGTTTATCTGCCGAACTTGGGATTTGTTGATCTTCACAGCCTGTGAGCAGAGCCCTATTCTCTGACCTGCTGATCTTGGGTTCGCCAGCCCCTGCAGCTACATGAATCAGGAGAAACCTTGCGGTCTTGCCTGCTGATCTTGGAATTTGTCAGCCTTCACAGCCTGTGAGTGGGAGCCCTGCTCTCCGACCTGCCGATCTTGGGCTCACCAGCTTCTGCAGCTGCGTGAATTGAGAGAAGCCTCTACCCTGATCCATGGACTTGGGACATTCTAGCCTCTACAGTCACATGAGCTGTTTGCTTGATATAAATCTCTCTATTTATATGCTTTACTGGCTTTGCTTCTCTAGAGAACCCAGCCTAAGACAAATACCTTTAGGTCTTGTCTCTCTAACAGGATCAGCTGTAAGTGCTAAATGTCATGATGGGTAAAATGTCTTTGTATTCACCTAAATCAAGCATGTTCGGTCAAAAAGTCACTTCCTGAGGGCTATACTTATCCACTGGCAAAAAGGAAAGTTAAAGATGACCTTCTCAGTCTGAGTCAGAGAAGAGTGCGAGGACAAGAGCCATACATGTACACCCACACCTATACTTACACACCTGAGAGAAGCCACAAGCAAAGGTCAGAGGAAGAGTGGGTGGGTAGCAGCAAGCTTTTGGGGGCTTCTGATGGCAATGGAAACTGACAGCCCAGAAGATGGGCTCTTAGCCTGGGAAGCATTTGGTTTCAGATAAAGGGTTAAGATGCTGAAAAAAAGTGATGTTTCCTTCAGGATGGGGACTATGTCTTCTCCTTCCCTTGAAACTCCAAAAGACATTTAGTATAAGGCTGGGCAAATGGGTAATCGAATTGCATACAGACCGATCTTAGCCTTGTCATGGGGCTTTCAGATTCCTTGATGTCATTTCATCAGACCTAATGATGACATTGCAAATCTTTTCAGTTTGAGCTGATTGGGTCAGTGCTGTGTACCCAAAGTCACATTGGTAGGGCAATAGACAAAACCTTGGGAGGTGATGCTGAGTTGATTGAGTTGGGAGGGGGAGAAGGGGAGCAAGTAATCCAGTATTAAGGGGGCTAGAGGCAATGAGCCTGTCACATCAATGTAGTTCAAAGCTCTACCAGGGAATTGGGTTTGGTAGAGGGGCAATTCTCTTCTATATGTACATATGGAGTGTGGATTCTGACTGTGGTACTGGTCAAGCTTAAAGGTACCTCCAGAACTTCTCAGGAGGTACTGTGCCCTCTTATTGTGGGGGTGGGAAGTTCTTAGGACCGGGGAGTGCATTCTGTCCTATTGGGTACTCAAAGACACTGCCTATCCTTTATATATATATATATTTTAAATCATGTACACTATTGCTATGTCCCTCAAATTTCTAGCTAGTCTAGGCCCAAAATTTAGGAGAAACCACGGATATGAAGAGTTGGTACAACTGACAACTCTGAGAGAGCCTTCTTTTGAGTCCTACTGACATATCAATAACACTTAGAACCATTTCTAAAGAAGGAAAGGATGGAATCAAAATTCAAACAGCGAAGCATAGAAAGTTTGTTTGCATTTCCAGGGAATTACTGTAACAGGTAAGGAATAAGAAGATTTAGATAGGTCACTGAACCTGCTTCTGACCCTTTAGGTGCCCAGCACTAACATCCCCAACCCATCTCAGAAAATACTGCTTTCTGGAGTAGGACCAAAAGCTTGTAGTCATTTGACTGGGAGAGAAACATAATTATGACTGTTTTACCATACTTTAGCAACAGGGGACAGGAACGGGTCAAGCCTGTTTGTATTTTTTGCTTCTGTGGTATATATCACAGAGACCACAGAGCAATGTTCCTCCTCAGGTTCTCCCCCTACCAGTATTCATACCTCTTTCTAACTTACACCTTGTCCAAGAGATTGTTTAGCATTGTCTAAGATTGGCTCACAGCGGACCTCCTCTTCAATCACCATAATGCCAATGAACGTTTCTGATGGGGGCTTCAGATCCCTGGAAGGTACCCAGGTTGCTGGGGAATTCTTCATGATCCCTATGCTTGTCTGTGGGGATGACTTACCAATAAAACTCTGGAATCTTTGGCCTGGTTTAGGCTTGTCTTTCTCTTTTAGTTTCTTTCCCAATTTGGGGAATTTAACTTTCAACCTGAAGCTTCTACTGTCAGTGTCTGAAGATTTTTCCTGGGAAACCATAGCAAGAGAAAGGTCAAAATGTTAGTTACTTGACATTTAGAAACAATTCCTAGAGGCCTGGAAAGGTGGTGGACAGATCTGCTATCTCTCCAGGCATGAGCGACACTCCTACTCATTGGTCACATACCCTAGGCAACTGATCTTTATCTACCAAGACCTACTATGTGCCAGGTGCCTTGACAGATACTTTAATAAATGCACTTATATAAGGCTCAAAAACAACCTTGAGAAGTGGCTATTATCATTCCTATTTTGGAAATGAGGAAATAGAGGCTCAGAGAGGTTATGTAAATATTTCACCTGAGGTCATGTGGCTAAGGGTTGGAAGGGTGGGCTTGATAGGGCCATTGCTAGCTCATATGGCACCTCTGTGTGAATTAGAAGAAGACACACTTTCCTTTGGACATACAATTTGGTAGGCTCCAACTTGCCTCCTTGGCCAAGTATCTTTATGTAGGGAAAAACCTGCATCCCAGGCTACCTGCTTCCCTGCCTGGAATTCAAAGAAGGTTCTCTAAACATAGTTCTTATTTATGAATGTGGATTCTCTGTTGGGCAAAATATGCAGGCTCTGTAACTCCAGCTCAGCCTTCCAGCCTCTTGCTCCTGCTCAAGTGTACTTATTTTGCTACCAGTCTCAATAAAGCAAAATTCTGAAGTTAACTTTGTTGCCAGAAAATCCAGACACACTCCAGGAAGCTTTGGTATTATCTATTTATTATCATTTATATACCTCTTTATTATTATTTATATACCTCTGCTCCCCTCCATGGGGAGCCCTGGTGGTGCAGTGGTTAAGGGCTATGGCTGCTAACCAAAAGGTCAGCAGTTCGAATCCACCAGCTGCTCCTTGGAAACCATATGGAACAGTTCTACTCTGTCCTATAGGGTTGCTATAGGGTCGCTATGAGTCAGAATCGACTCGACAGCAACAGGTTAACAGGCTCCCCTCCATTAGGAGAAGAGCATAAGTCTGTTCTCCCTTCTGCCTTGACTGTCACTTACCCTCTCTCGTCTAGTACTGGCCATGCACCCTGGCCTCTAGAATTTCTTTTCAGAGAAAAACTCAAGGAAGGGCATAGGACCTTCCCTCTCAGCCAAAGCCTTGGAAAACCTAATGATTAATTGACTCTCGTCCTGCTTTCCCCACCGAAGTGGATTTGAATCTTCTGTAGCCTGAAGATGGAAAAGCTTGGTGTCAAGTGAATAAGCAACATCTTCCTGGCTTTCTTTCAATCCACTCTGCCTTTCTTTAGATCTCTATGGAAATACTAGAGCCCCAAACATGAGATTATGCCGGAGGCCAGGAAGACTCACATATAAATTGGGATCTCTGGATATGGACTGTGTGTGCCCCATTTCTTCAATATCTAGCCTATTTGCTTAGTGCAGAAAGTTGGTGGGAGGGAGTTGGGCAGACATGGCTGCAGCAGCATGCTTGTCTGTTTTCCCACTCTTGCCTATTCTGTAATATTTTTTGGACTTGGACAGACATGGCTCTGGCAGCATGGTTGTCCATTTTGTTTGGCATATTTGAAAAACTGGTTGTTTGATTAAGGAGAATCTTTCTTAGATTTTTGCTTGATTGTTTGGTTAAGAGCGACATTTAGTAACTCTTTAGGTGTACTGCAGTTTAGGTCTGGATTCGAGAGTTTGAAACATTAAAGACGTAATTCTATTTTCAAAGAGCTTTAAGTCACTATAAGCCTCAAAATTCGGGCCTTTTTGTGGCTCAGAGAAAACCTGGAAAATAGTGCTCTGCTTTGCCAAATTTGCAGGGAAAGGTGGCAGCTCTTGGCCTGTGTTATGAAATTTTCAGGGAGAAGTGATAGTTTTGTACCTGTTTTATGATACAATTTCTCAATAAAGAATCAAAATGTTAAAATTAAAATCATCAGTAGCTTTAAAGTACTTTCCAATTAGAGGAACTAGTCTATTTAATGTCTAAAATAAGAGACTAGGTCTCTAGCCAGCAGAATGAATTAAGTTCAAAAAGAAGGAAACCAAAAGCTTGGAGCTTATCGCTTAACATCTTTGATAAATGAGCCTGAATTACACCCCTACTACTGAGACATTGGTTTGGGGTTCATATTTAAAAACACTATAAACTGATTATACTAGAAGTAATTTGGAATTTCAGTGACCACTTTGGGAAAATGAGCTTTCATTTGTGTTGTCCATTCTTTCCTTTAGGGAACTTTGCTTGATGCTCAGGTTTTGTCATAAGGTCTAATATTCCTCCATCTGAGGCTCTGGCAAGTTAATAAGTTTTATCTAGAACCTGTTTTTTCTGTTGAATTGAGTCGATCTTACCAAAAATTGCTTTATACACTTTAAGAAACTAGGATCCCCATATCCTTGTTTTGTGTGGTATTGTTTGGTGAGTTTATGTGGTCTTTCTGTCTCTTTTTGTTCTAAGAGCTTGCTTCTGGTCTCGAGCATTGTGTCTTGTATCAGGTTGGAGATTATGGCTGAGAATTGCTTTTTTTTGTAAGGCTAGTCATAGAACCTCAGTTCTTTCTTCATCCAGAAAAAAACTGCATTTTGTGTCTGTCTTATGATTTAGACTTTTAATAGTTACTTGGAGAAACTTTGATATAAATTGGTCCACTTAAAAAGTACACTAAAATCTTTATGTTTTATACTATGTTAATCTTAAAAGTGAAACCTTTCTAAGTAACTGGAGCTAGATATTATATGGAATGTGTTTTAGTTAAGGAAAAAGGATAGTTTTGTCTTAAAGTAAAAGTAGCAGTTCCAGAATAGTAAAAAAGAAATTAGTTAGTTATCTTTTGTCCTTAAAAATTCCTAGGTCAATTTAAACATATGTAAACGAATTGGGATGACACCCCCAGCCCTGGTCTTGCTAGACAAGAATTGATGGACTAATTTACAAAACTGCTAAAGAGCTTTGGTATTTACTGGGTAGATAGCCTTTCAAAATGCCTCCATCAATTTAAACATATGTAAGTGTCTTCCAAGAGTCTAGAGAGTGAGGGCAGGGCAAGATCTGGCCTCCTCAGCCCCAGCCCCCAGTCTCCAAGTTTGTGTAGCACCAGAGAAGCTTTTGAAAGACCATTTCCAGCTAGGTGGAGACTCTTTTAAGGCAAAAGATAAGAAAAATTGCTGCTTTGCTATAGTTATCAGAAATTGAGTGGATCCCAATCATAAAACTGTAAACAAGTTCTCTCTATTATAGGGGAACTCTAAGAAGTCAAACAATAGAAATCACAGTGAGACACACCTCAAGTGGCTTGGAAAAATATTTCCACTCCTAGCCAGACCCTTAAGGTTATGTCCATATCAATGAAGTGGTCAATTGAGCAGACACTTTGTGATTTCCAAAGCCAGTTGATAAAATCTTTAAGGGCTAAAATTAGATTGGGAAAAATATGAGAAATAGTAAAAGTTGAATGAAATCTTAGAATGTTTAAATAGACTTTTCTTTCAACAAGAGTTATGTTTTATGGTATTCAGGCTCAAAATAATTCCCAAGACATTTTAGGTACCTTACAGATATTAAATTGAGTTAATAGATATTTTTCATAATTTAAGTTCATATACTTTGGCTTTTTATGCCACAAGAGGAAGAATACATATATATATTTAAGTCTGCCAATGAGTGTGTTCATTTTTGCCATTTAAAGGGATGCACTATAAGAGGAATGCAACAAAGACAACATTTAAGAGGTTTATTGAAAAAGAAATTTATTTGATATGGTCAAGTTTCATCTGTCTGACTAAAGTTTAATGGTTTAATTTATGAGATTTTTAGGAGTTTTAATGTTAAGTAGCATATAAAACAAAGAATTAGGTTTCTCACTGTTAAAATAACAAAATTTTCTTTGATTTCTGAGTTAAAGGGTTAATTTATTTGTGTAATCTGCCTCGAAGACAGAGGTTTGGCCTCTCATTAGAATAAGATTCCTGAGCAGAAAACCAAGTCACATGGCTTTTAGAAAAGAAAGCGAAGGTTTTTATTTTAAGATCTTTGGCTAAATAACTTAAGTATTGTTTCACAGTGACCTATAATAGACTCCTGGCAACTCTGAAACTTCATGGAAAGCCACAAAAATTTTTATATGTTAGTATTTCCTCTTATGTTTTTGCCTAATTTTGGACAACAAATGCATGATGTTGTGTCATGATTTTGTTTCTTTATTGTTAACTTGGTTGCAACTTTATTTTTTTGAATATAGCATTATCAAAGCCAATAGTTTGAGGAATTTACATCATTTACAAATGAAATTTTTTAAATTAATATTCAGGTATATAATGTTGGTATATTCTTAGTATATCCTATGTGGTATTATGTCTCAAGATTATTATGTATTATATCTGAAGTTTTTTAAAAATACGGTTTATGATTGTATTTAGAAATATTTTTTGTCTGAAGTTTTTTCAACTGATTTTATTTGGCCTTTATGTTTTACTTGTAATTAATTTCTATCAGGTCTTTCACTATTAAGAATATTACGTTTATAAATTAATCATGGCCATACTAAGTTTTGTCATTTGCAGATAAATTTTTACTTTGCTGATTTCCTGAAAACGTTTGACCAAAATATGTCAACAAAAAGATGGACTATATTGGACTTGCAAAAAGCACTGTGGCTAGGCTCAATCAAGATTTCCAGAACTCTTAAGTAGAAGCTGATGAGTTCACAGACTGCAGCTGATCCAGGATCACATGGAACAGAAGTTAACTACATAAGACTGAGTAAACGAAAGGAAACTATGGGCTTTATGTGGGAATGCTGCTGCTGTTTTAAGGTCCTACTTTCTGGATATAAGAAACCATTTTTCTTTCTCCTAAATTATCTAACTAATGGTTTAGATATTATAACACTTGAATTATACGTTCCTGTTGGTAAATTTAACAAAGTTGTAAATATCATAACCAGAGAAGTATCTGAAATTTGAGCTATGATTTTACAAAATAGAATAGTATTAGTTTTGCTGTTAGTTTCTCAAGAAACAGTTTGTGCCTTAATAGATAAATGTTGCTGTATCTATATTAATACTTAATATGAGGCTTTGCAGAATATAGTTGCTGTTGAGACACATGAAAAACAGTCACTAATGCTGCTTACGTATAAACAAATACTTCATGAGATTTGTTTCCTTGCTTCAAAGACCTTAGGGTCATGGTTTCTGTCATGGATTGAATTGTGTCCCCCAAAAATGTCTGTCAGCTTGACTGGGTCATGATTCACAGTATTGTATGATTGTGTAATCTGATGTGATTTCCTTGTGTGTTGTAAACCCTATCACTATGATGAGGTTATACTGATGACGTCTACAAGATTAGATAGGCTCTTAATCCAATCTCTTTTAAGATATAAAAGAGAGAAGTGAGCAGAGACATATGGGAGCCTCATATCACCAAGAAAGCAGTGCCAGGAGCACAGAGTGTCCTTTGGACCTGAGGTTCCTGTGCAGAGAAGCTCCCAGACCAAGGGAAGACTAATGACACGGACCTTTCTCCAGAGCCGACGGAGAAAGCATTCCCCTGGAGCTGACGCCCTGAATTTGGACTTGTAACCTACTGGACTGTGAGAGAATAAACTTCTCTTTGTTAACGCCATCCACTTGTGGTATTTCTGTTAGAGCAGCACTTGATGACTAAGACAGTTTCATTGGTTATTTCATACAATTGGCCTAATATAATTGTTAGTGTTTCTGTTTTATTTCCTAGTTTGTTATATGGTGCCTGGGATCTTAAAAACAAGGTGATGCCCAATTACCGTTTATTGAGCATTTTTGATAAAAGATTCTATAACAAGACCATGATCCAAAGGAAAGAATGATGAGAGAGTTGTATGTAATTCTCCTGGAATCCAGATTTCTGCTCTTCATGGAGGCTGGGGTAACCCACACAGGCTATTGCCTTTGGGTGTATTTTTGAACCTTGAGTTTTGAGAAAAAAAAAAAAAAAAACTGGTTCCTGAAGCTACTTTGAGTCAAACAATGGTCCAGATAAACTAGTAAGACCGTTTTGCTCTGGGGATTGTGCTTTTTTTTTTTTTTTTGAAGAATTCAGTCTGTTTTAGGAAATTCAAATAGGAAATTCAAAGATCAGACTGAGTTATGTTTAAGGTAAATAAGTAATTCATTTAATCAGTCTTTAAGACAATGTCGTATGAAATACCTGTCTAATGTTTGTAATCAAACTGTCAACCTCTTACGATGCAGAAAATTATGTATCTTAAAGAAACCAGGTTCTCAGAAGAGATTGACCTCATGGCTCAGACTCCATTTTGTCTTAGGTTCCACTTCTGCTTCTGAGAAACCGACCCATGACTGTTAATAGGTAAAATGAGGAGGGGCATCTTGCCCTTGGGTAGAACACTTAGTATGTTTTAAACAGACTAACTGAAGACCTCCTACAGGAGAGGTGCATCCTGTATTATCTTGCTAATCATGAATTCTCTAACGGAAACTTTGTTGTCACATGTAAATTTTCTGTATCTTCTGTTTTCTCTAGACAAACTTTGAGTGCTCTTTATGGATATTTATCTTTTGTGTGATAGATCCAACTATATTAATTTAGATGATCCCTTTCCAACTGATAGTGACTTTATGTGGGCAATCACTTGTTTAGATTCCTGACAAATGTGTGGGCAATGCACTTTGAGAACTTTAGAATTATCTTTAAGTATTCATAGTAACAGTGCTAGTAAATATTGGAAAGGTAATGTTAAAATTGTAACTTGAAAGTTAGAAGAAAACCCATTGGTCCAACACTCAGGATATGGTTGTTAGCTTTAATTTCTACTTATGGTATATCAATTGAAGAAATCTTTTAAGAAAATTTGTCAGTCACTATGGGACAAATAACAGATAGATGGAAGCACAACAGTGAGCTCTGATCTCATAAGCCAAGGTGACATGAGATAATAAAATAACCTTAGATTTTTTTTTTATTAGTCCAAGAAAGTGGTAGTCTGTGCTGTAGACAAGATATACATAGAATTGGAGAGCAAACTGCTTGGTTACACACTGTAACACCCTTGCAAACACCAGATTTGTTTGGTTCATTACCCTCAGGAATAAGTACATGGGCTAAATCACTATTGCAAGGAATTGTAACATTCTTAGTCTACATCCTGATAGTATTAGGCATAATAAAATTTATCCTCTATTGTCTTACACACCTAAAAGGCAAAGAAGGCCTCAGGCTAAAATGTTGATGTACATTGAGTCTGCTCACTCTGGCAATGTGATTAATGGGACCATCACTCTTACTTAATAACCTGGTGAAGAACCAGATGGTATCCAGTGGAAAACCAGCACTGTGGGTTTAAAGAGCCTGCAATGGCTGCCATCTAGGAGCTCAACTAAGTCCAGGTACTGATCATCCATGTGTTATCTCCAATCTCTGATCAAAAGGAGGGAATGATTTAGGAAATAATATTGGAGTTATTATTCCCTCTCCTTGAGAATAGAGAATGTGACCCAGCTGGAGTTGGGCTCACAGGGACTCACAAGGATTCACAAGGACACATCAGCTGGGCCCTCAGGTATAAAGACGATAGCTAAGATAATCTTGGAAAATATCTTTTAGGGAACTTTCACATAAAGCCAATCAAACAGAACACAAAAAGATTTTCTACTCTTTTTCTATTAGGATTTAGTGAATAGAAATTTGTTGGATCAGTGAAGACCCTCCTGACTGTCGTTACTGAAACCTGTACCAATGATTATTAAGAAATACAATTCAAAATGTAGGATCACAATTTCTAGCCAATCTGAAAAGGCTAAGCTTTCAATGGTTTTGCCCATTTGTAATGTTAATATACACTGATGATTCTGTAATCATCCTTGGACTTGGGCAGACATGGCTGTGGCAGCATGCTTGTCCGTTTTCCCACTCTTGCCTATTCTGTAATATTTTTTGGACTCAGGCAGACATGGTTGTGGCAGCATACTTGTCCGTTTTCCCATTCTTGCCTATTCTGTAATATTCTTTGGACTTGGACAGACATGACTCTGGCAGCATGGTTGTCCATTTCCCACTTTTGCCTTTTTGAATATATGCTGAATAAAACTTTCTTTTTGCTTTAAAAAGAAAGAAAGAAAGTTGGTGGGAGATAGTTCAACTGGGCAATAATAAAGTAAGAGAGGGAAGCAAGAGTTTGCTTCCTTTTTTGTATAACAATATATTTTTCTTCCCCAAAGGTCTGCTGATCAAGAGCAGCAGGCCACAAAGAGCCTTGAAAAGTGCTTGGGTCATCAATGAAGGCACATCAGAAAGAGAAAGTTATTGAATCCTTTAAGACTGGCATTTGTATATGGCTTTCCCTCTGAAATGTTAGCCTCATTGCTGCACTAGTCCAAACCTGCCTGTATGGTTTGCTCACATGCATGTAACTGGTATACGGGGACAGAAAAAAAGGTAAAAGGGAGTAGGGGGACCGGGGATTCCAACAGGTTAAAATGAGTGGTTCCGTGGTGAGGAAATTTCAAGGAAAACCCTGTCAGGCCATAAAGGGAATAATTTACCTTATGACTTATGGGTGCCTTTGGGTCATTTGATTTATGAAATAGGACTTTTTTTTAAATATTCAGAAATCACTTACAGTTGTCAAAAAATGACAATATCCCCTATAGCCATATTGCAGTCACTATTGCCATGCTTGCTTTTCTTTTAAGCCACATACCTGAGAGGGACAGGAAGTAGCTAGGAGAGATGATATTTGGAAGATTTAATCACCAGTATGGCCTGGGACATTCTACTCTGTCCTATAGGGTTGTTATGAGTCATATTCGACTCTACAACACTGGGTTTTGTTTTTTGGCAGTGGGTATGGCCTGGGCACCAAACATTTAGAACAGATGTTGGCTGGTGTGGACATACTGGTATGTACCAGGTACAATTTGATCCTGGTAGCAGGTACTGAGCAAGGAGGGGATTTGCAGCCAGAAGAGCAGTACAGGAAAAAACAAAATAAAACAATACTGCTATTCTTTCCCAATCATCTTTTGACAGAGTGAGTCTTCTTTCTGGTAATTTTCCCATGGTCATCTAATTTTTCAATGTGCTTTCTGCTTTGTCCTTATGGTGATGAGAAGGGGGAGAAGGCTCCATTAAGCACAAGCTGAAAGCCACCATTGGACTCCCCCTGCTACATCAATCACTGTGACCTGGCCCACTCTGCAAGTTAAGGTACCAAGGAAGAATCCCTCTTCCCCTTTATTTCCCAATCCCCAGATTACACACCTCCGGAACAAGGACTGAATTCATCCAGTCTATCTCTGACAGCTTTTCAAACTCCTTATTCATGGCATCCAGGGTGTTTTGCAGTGTGGCCTCATCCTCAGCATTTCTTAGCTGGTGCAGACAGGAAAAAGAGTGAGTGTCCAATCCAAAGCCAAGGCCACCGAGAGGAAAGAGGAGTTTGGGGCCCTGGGAAGTGATTCTTAATCATAACAGGAGAGGAATAAAACGGCTTCCTAATGGCTTCCTATTTAACATCTGGAGACTTAGGCTCAGAAAAAGAATGGGTGGGACTGAGTCTCACATTCTATCCTCCTGTCCTTCTGGCTCCAATGGAGAACTTGTCCAGGATTCTTCTCTGAGGTAAATGTGCAAACTGACTCAGAGGACTTTTTTGTTGTTGTTGCTAATTTCTTGGTTCCTGCCCTAATACATCACTTGCCACAGCACAACCGAGGTGGCCAAATAATGAAAATGGGAGTTACTGGGTAGAATTCACTTTATCATAAATCTACAGTCTCTGCCAACACTGAGCTCTAACTGCCCTCCTTCAAGGGGAGGAATAACACCCAAATGAAACAAGCCTTATCTCCATCCCACCTCTATGACAAAGCTTTTCTGTAGATACATGGTCATTCTTAGTTAGCTGCTGCCTGTCCTCTGGCTTCATTTGGATGTCTGTGTGCAGGGAGAAGGGGTCCTCACCAGCTCCTATGGAGTGAGAGCCTTCTCAAATATGGCACATTCTCAAGTTGGGTTGTTGTTTGGTACAAACCAATTTTCATGCCATGAGCCTCAAGAAAGTCTGATTAGTAATGAGGCCCAGCTCCTGTCTTTCCTGCTGCCCAAACTGGTAAGGCCATTGAGCTCTGCCTATATATAGAAGGTGCTTCTGTTGTTGTTTGCCACTGAAAGACTCCAGCTTGGGGCTTAGACGCTGGAACACCCTGTCTGATTGCTTTAGCCACTCTGCAGCCTGTGCAGTTTGCCAAATAGGTGTGAAAATGGAAAAGGGAAAGAGGACATGCTTCTTGAAATATCAACTCAGAATCCTCTCTTCAAATAAACCTTAATTAGTTGAGAAGCAAGCACAGCACCTGCTTCAGGGCTTCAGCAGCCAACGCAAAAGTGGAGTGGTCATGATCAGTTACCTCACCAGAGAAAACTCACCAAATGTACCTATGGGATTTGCATACTAAGAAACATGCAACTATTCTTGTAGCTCAAAAAACTGAGCCTCAAGTACATTCTCTACAACCCTGATAAAAGCTACCATCTACCGAGCCCCTACTATGTGCCAGACATTGCTAGGTACTTAATATACATTAGTTTGTTTAATTCTTACAGAAATCTGGGGAGGTAGATAATAAAATTTCTATTGTGTAGATATGGAAACTGAGACCCAGAGAGGTGAAGTTACTTCATACAGCTAGTAAGTGGCAGATTTGGGATTTGAACCTAGAGCTCCCCAACTTTTCCCACTTTTCCATACTGCCTATCTACATGGTGAAAGAAGTATGTAGAAACTTGGGAGATAAAGGGCATTTCAAAAGAGTTCTCACTCTTAAGCTGATAATGGGGAACCCAAGGTTGAGAAGGGGAGAGTGTTGACATGTTGGGAGGTTGGCAACCAATGTCACAAAACAATCTGTGTATTAATTGTTTAAAGAGAAACTAATTTTCTCTGTAAACCTTCATCTAAAGCACAATAACAACAACAACAACAAAAGAGTTCACGCTCTTCTACTGCAACCTTCCTAGGTATGCTGAGAACACCCTACTTTTGATTGGCCTGGTCTGGACCCAGGAGACATTTTCCAAAGGACAATGTGAGTGAGAGACTTTCTTTCAAGGGTATAGTAGTTTCTGTGGATTAGCATAACCTATGAAGTGATTTGTCTGTGGCCATACCACCCTGAACGCACCTGATCTTGTCTGATCTTGGAAGCTAAGCAGGGTCGGGCCTGGTTAGTACTTAGATGGGAGATCGCCTAGGAATACTGGGTGCTGTAGGCTTAAGGAGCACTCATGGCACAGTGGTTAAGAGACCGGCTGCTAATCAAAAGGTCAGCAATTTGAATCTACCAGCTGCTCCTTGGAAACCCTACGGGGCAGTTCTACTCTGTCCTATAGGGTTGCTATGAGTTGGAATCGACTCAATAGCAATGGGTTTGGTTTTTGTTTCAGTTTATGAAGTGAAACAAGCAATGACAACCTCGAGTAATGTAGCAGGGACTGCCAGGCAAGTGTCTGGGAAAAATGCTCCCACATGTCTCCAGTAACCTATAACCAAGCACAGTGACCACATTCAGAGGGGATACATTGCCCTCCCATGCTCCAACTCCTGGCACTCACCAAGTGTTCATCCAGGAAAGCCTTGGTATCATTGTAGAGCCCTTTAAGACTAAATGTAACATCCACTGCATCATTTCTGCTTAGTATCTGAGAGGAGAAGAAAGGAAGGGAAAGGACAAAGACAGAGGAGTTGTTGGTTAGTAAGCATGCAGTTGGCTTCTGTGTGGGAAGAAAGGGACAGGCTAGTATGAGTGGCTGTAGGTGAAAAAGTAATATTCAAAATACAGCACAACTGGTACAGCATGGGCACCAGCCAATCAAAACTGATGCCAATTGTCAACTACTGTACAAATATATTTGTGTGTCTTACAAAATGGAGAAGCACAGCTTGGCTTTTGGCATCATTAATTGAGTACTGTGGGTATAAGGAAACAGAAAATATGCAAACCAGAGAGTAAAATTTGAGGCCATTTGGCTAAAACCACCTTTCCCTTGACAGGTGGAGGTAGGCCCAACCATCTCTTTTCTTGAAACTCTAGGCCTTGAGTTCCTGACCTCGCCCAACTGAGATCAGGTCAAAAATAAATAGTTAACCCATTCATTAGCAGGCCCTGACCTTTTATATTGCCCCTTTTTTATTCTTCTGCCTAGCACTAAAGTTACTTTTTAAGAGCATCACTTAAATTTTCTAGCAGTGGGTAAAGTCATGAGATGGTACATTTAACATCAAGTGTTCTAATCTGGATCTTTCCCTCAAGAGGGAAACTAAGGCACTCTGGAATTTTGGTTCCAATGACAGGTACTGTTGTATCAGGTTATACAAGGATGAGGAAGGGTCAAGGCAAGTTTCTTTCCATTCATTAGCCATTTCTCCCCTGAGGCAGGTGTGATGCATGAATATCAGGGAAGAGTGCTTACTCTCAAACTCATGAAATCTGCTGTGAGATTCCCCTAGAAGCCAACCTGGACCTGTAACAAGTCAAGGGATACCTGCCTTCTCCTCTACTCTATCCATCAGTTTCCTGCCAAGTCATTTGCCACCCAGCCTCTGGCTCCTCCTGCTTCCCCTTAATCCCTTTCCTATTGGGTTTGACTCATTTCCTTCATCTGCCCCTTACTCCCCTACCTCAATGGGAGTGCAGGAAGCTGCAGCTGCCTTATTGCCACTGTCTTGTCCATAAAATATATCATTCAGGATTTCAGCACTGGTGTTCACAGAATCCATGAGGACAGACACATGCTGGTGGACCTTGTTCAGGTCAGTAAGTCTGTAATGAAGCAAGGATAGATATATGTATCAGGAGTTCTGAAAGACTTATGAAGGGATGCTGGTGAGGGTTGGGATAAGGGTAAAAATGAAAGCCCTGGGTGCCCGACTGGGACTCTTTACTTCCTCCTGTTGTTTCTAGTCTTCTCTAGGTAGTCATCTTTGTCCATCCTTGTCTCACCTCCAGAATTTAGGTGCTGGGAGTTTGGGGAGGGTGGGAGGCCAGATTAGAGGAGAGAAGCTGACTTCAGGAACTCTAAGACCCTCCTGATATTTAATGGCAAGAATAAACATTCTTAATCCTGTTGGGTCTGGGGCGGTAGGATGAGACCAAAATTCATCTCTGGGCCTAATGGGACAGGTTCATACTGGCTTTTGCTGAGGTCCAGGGATCTTTCCTGCTTGGATTGTAAAGGTCCAGTCAAACTTCAGAGCTTCAGGTGAGACTCCTGAGGCAAGTTCCCCAACTGCCAATAGATCCAAATTGACTTCTCCCTATACCTTCTTGGAATTCTCGGTCTTGTCTCTGCTAATACAGTGCTAGTCCTCTTACCTGCTGATGAGGTTTTCTGCAAGCTGAGCTAAGTGCTGCATCTGAGCATTCTCCTCATCAGAAAGGCTATCTTCAGATGCCTCAGAGTCCAGCTGGGGTTGAGGGGCAGCTTGAATTTCATCATGCTTGCACTCCCACATTTTCATGGATTTCTCAAAGTCCTGGAGATGAAGAAAGTGGCAGACCCTAATGATTGCTACAGCTAAAAGGGGACATGACAGATCTGTCTCTCAGTCTGATATTTATGGAGCTAGTGGGTAAAGGGAAAAGAGGACCCCCATTCATTCCCCTATACACCCATCTACATATCTATTCTTCATTTTATTCAATGTCTATTCTGTACTAGACACTTTTATTTATTCACTTATTTTTGTTGTTGTTGTCACTATGCTGGGTCTTAGAACAAAAGGCCTGAATCAAACAGATAATTTTCTGCCTTCCAGAAACTCTTATATGAGGGCATCACAGTCAAGAAGACAGCAAAGCACCTTTCATGCTCCCTTCTTTGTCAATCTAAGCAATACATTGTAGTGATGGATTTTAGAGCCAGACATTTCTAATTTAACTTTGAATTATGCTTCTGTCATTTACTATCTGTGTGATACTTAGCAAATTATTGAACCGCTCTGATCCTCATTTTCCTCATCTGTATAATAGGAATAAATGCACCTACCTCATAGGATTTTTGGGAGGATCTGCATGAGAGAATACATGTACACTGCCCAGCACAAAGTAGGCAGCTTATAAACTGGACTTTCCCTCCCCTCTCTACCACTGTTTCTGTGGACTGTCCACAGGCCAGAGTCGAAGAAAGCCTCAAAGCACAGAATGTCTGATCGATAATGGCTTTTTTCTAGCTTTAGAAGGTTTAGCTGAAGTGGATGACATTTGTGAATGCTGCATTTTAAGGAGCCTTAGAGGAATTTAAATACCATACTCATTGCGGAATTTGTTGTTGAAGGAGTAGATTCCTCCAAAACTACCTGAGGTCTTTAGCTCTCAGTGGAGTGGGGAGGGAGGGGGGAAGGACAACCTTGTCCAAAGCCACAGGAGGGAGCTCCTTGTCTCCCTCTCTTGGGCAGCACTTTGCAAAGGTCAGTATATGTTAGAATGCCTCTGGAAGCTTATTTACAAATGCAGGTTCCTGGGAACTACCCAACCCCATTCTAATTCAGTAGGTCTGGTGTGGGGCCTTTCTAGCAAGCACCACAGATGATTCTGATGCAAGTGGCGTGCAGAGTTCACTCTGAGGAATTCTGTTTGACTGGAAGTATCTAGCACTTGAATTATAGCTGTGTATGGAGCAGTGTAGGAGCCCAAGACAAGCTTTTTCCCTCTTACTCGATCTCTTGTTAGCATCTGGGCAGCATTCTTGTATCTAATCTTGATAAGGCCTGGTCTCTGAATCCAGGCCTCCCCATCCACCTGCACAGGGATACCTTCTTCACCATCAATGGTTATCATCACCTCGTGGCACTGCCAGAAAAGAGGAAGAGGGAGAATCAGGGAGAAAAATGAGGCAACTGCTATATATAGACCAAGCTGATAATTCCATAGTCAGGGCCTTAATGTGCCTCTGAAGCAGAACTGGCAAGGAAGTGAATCAGATTATCCCAGGGAGAAATACCTATTTCCTATGGGCATGAATGGGGCCCGTGGGTGGTGCAAACAGTTAATGCTCCTGGCTGCTGACTGAAAGGTTGGCAGTTTGAGCCCACCCAGAGGCTCCTCAGAAGACAGGCCTTGCAGTCTACTTCTAAAAAAATCAGCCATTGAAAACCCTGTGGAGCACAGTCCTACTCTGACACACATGCTGTTGCCGTGAGTAGTGATCAACTTGATGGCAACTGGTTTGGTTTTGGATAGGCATGAATGGTATCAGTCTGGGGTCTACAGAAAAGTTTTTTGCTCCTTCAAGCCCTTGCCACTCTGCCTCCAACCTTGGCCAACACCTTGCTGTCTACCAGATAACCTACTCCATCTGCCCTGGATCTCTTATGACCAGTTAATTTCTAGGACTACCACACACCCTGGGTTGCAGTTACAAAGCTCAGCCCCTTCCTGGTGCCCACTCAACCCCTGCCTACCTGAGCAATGCGATGATGATGCAGGTTGATGATACGGGCCATTGCCATCTGCACAGAACCAAAGATTGCCACTACCTCCAGCTTCCCATCATCTATTGCAGGAGCCTCATATTCCTGGGGAGAAATAGCTGTGTCACATCTCCTACCCTTGAAGAAGCACACCTTGCTTATAAAAAGCAGGTGTGCTTTGAAGACTCCTGATGAGAATTTTTCTAGAACATAAAAAGTGAGGAAACTACATATTAAAAGGGGAAAAGATGTGGCCAGGAAGCCAATCTGGGAAAAGGGCACTGAAATCACAACTCTTACTCCCTTTGAGATTACAACTCTTAGTTTGTTTCCTCCCTTTCCAATTCAGCATCATAAGTCCCCAAGGTCAGTCCCATTGACCTCATGGTCTTCTTGGGTAATCTTAGAGGAAAGAGGTCATGGCCAGTTTCCCAGGGGATTTTATTAACAGACCTCCTTGGAGAAAAGAGCATGGCTTAGGTAACCTTTCAAGGATTTGTCAGGCTTGAGGAGTGGAAAATTCAAAGCCCAGGCAAAATCTAAGTGGTGACCTAATCTTGAGGTCTTTGGTTGATCCTTGTGCTCTTGGATGGTAATTGCCCAGAAAAACTGATCACACAGTTGCTGCTAATAAAGCTCCCCACCCCACCTCCCCTTTCCTCATTGTCAACTTCCCATTTCAGTCAGTCCAGCTCTCCTTTCTGAGACACCTTAGAGGGATCACGCCTTTTTCCCTCTCCTTTCCTTGTTCCTACTCACCGTGGTCACTGTGCTGCTTCCCCAGAAGTTGACGCCTCCGGCATAGCTGGTAATGTTGAGCACTACAATGCCCTGTAGGTTTGGCAAGGAGATGGTTTCTCCATCACACTGAAATAAAAGAGTAGCTCTCATTGGCTAAATCTTCAGATACCAATGCAAAGGGACATTAACAGGGATGGCGGAGGGGCTCCTTCTTCTCTTCATGCTATCATTTTCTTATCCATAAAATGGAAATCTGTCTTTGTGCCTTCCTGCCATGGGCTGCTCGTAAGGATCACAGCATTAATGCTTGGGAAGAACCAAAGATATAGCGGAAAGTTGATTCCCAAGGACATGAAATTTGCTTTCTTCATGCCCAGGAAGGACCACCCTCTTTTCCACTAACCTCTAGGTGCACTCGTTCTTCTAGTTTCCTGTAAGACTGCTGCAAAAGTTCCTTGCTTCCCAGAAGCCCATACCACATCTTGTTTTTAAGGCGGCCGCTACAAGTAGGTAAGAGTAGAGAAAGGTAGTCAGAGGGTGAAAAATATAAAGATAAATGGCTTGGAAAAAACAGGAGGGTAAACTATCTTATTTCACAAATGCCTTCTTATGGAGAAGAGTCTAGATGAATGGCAACTGGACAAAATAGGAGTTGCTGGGATAGTGTAACTGAGATCTCCATGCAAGTTCTTGCTGAAATGGGATTCTGGGCCCTTTTGATGCCTCAGCATCCCATAGATAGGTGAATTTGCCACTTTTTCTTGCTGCTGATAGTGGCCTAGACTTGGAAGAGGCAGGCTATGTAAAGAAAGCAGACAATATTGAGAGGTGACGCCAAGACGGCAGAATAGTCAGATGCTTCCTGTTGTCTGTCTTACAACAAAGACCGGGAAAGAGAAAGTGAATCGAATATATATGACAATCTAGGAACCTTAATCATCAAAGACAAAGCTGAAGATTCTGACTAAGCGGCGGGTGGAAAGAGAGACAATTCAAAAGTAGTGGAAACAGGGAACTACAGATTGAAGGATCACTGGTGTCCTGCTAGCTGAGTCTGAGCAATGCACATGAGCTGAGGCAAGCAGCAACATCCCAAGCTGAGACCCACCACATCTGGTGCAGCCAAGCAGGAGTGAATCTGCACACACCTCCAGAACCAAACAGGAGTGACACTAGACCTGCAAAAGTTAAGTGCAAGGTCCCAACCTACTGTGCGTTCTGGCAAAATAACCCCGCCCCCCACCAGAGCTTCACAGCAGAGAAGCACTCCCTTCCCCTCACCCATTCCCCACTCCACTCTGACACCAGTCGTGTAGCATTCAACACCACCACACCCCCTAAGCCGGGCAGTTCCAGAGGCCCTTCCCCTTCTCCCAGCCACCAGCATAAGAGGTCCATGGACTTGCAGCACCCTCCACCCCTGCCCAGTGCCTTGTGGGACGATACAACACCACATGCACTCATTAGCATGAAACAGTCAGGGCATACACCTGAAGAACATTTTCACCCGCAGCAGCCAAGGAGGAGCTGCAGATTTGTGATATTTGACATGGCCCTGCCCCCTAAGAAGAGGCCTCATCCTCCTGACACCAGGGCCTGAGGGCTGGTGGTATCACTCACTCCGTCTAGCTGCCCACTACAGGGGCCTGAGAATTAGTGGTGCCTCCCAACCTCTCCAGCCAACAGTACTGATCGCCCAAGGACCAGCTGCACTAACCTCTCCCCACCCACTACGTGCTCTAGTGGACAGGGACATGCCCTCCATCCAGGCACCTAGGGGAATGACAGCCCCCTGCCTTGCCCCACACATCACCCCCGACTGCAACCAGAGACCTGTGCCTGCTCTGAACATCCCCATGCAGCCCTGCCTGCCTAGGACTGTAGGTGAGAGTCTGCACCACACACTCGATGACCGATGACTTGGACATCTGTACCCTGAATAACTGCACCGCTGCAGGAACAGTGAACAGACTCCCAGGCTCACACACCTAGTAGCTGCTCTGACCACCTGGAGACAGGATGTGAGAACGTAAAAGACGCCAACAACCAAAACAAAAAACACAGGACAGAGTAAACAAAAATACAATAAATGAATATAATAACTTATTGATGCATTGGAGACAACAGTCAACATCAAATCACATGAAGAAGCAGGTCAAGATGGCTCAAGTGAGGGACCAAAACAAAGAACTGGAAAACCTTCCAGAGGAAGATAAGGCAATGGAACTACCTGATAAAGAATTCAAAAGACTAATATACAGAGCTCTCCAAGAGATCAGGAAGGAGATCAGCTAAAACTCAGACCAAGCCAGGGAACATACAGAAAAAGCAATAGAAGAATTCAAGAAAACAAAACAGGAACAAAATGACAGAATAAACAGGCTGCTATAAACCATACAGAGACAGCAACTAGAAATACAAAAGATTAATAATAAAATTTCAGAATTAGACAACTCAATAGCTCATAGGAGCAGAATTGAGACAATGAAAGTCAGAATTAGTGAGATTGAAGATAAATCCCTTGACACCAATTTGTTTGAGGAAAAATCAGAAAAAAAAAATGGAAAAAAAGGAAGAAAGCTGAAGAATTATGTGGCTACTGCTGAGAGGAAAAAAACCTATGAGTGATCAGAGTACCAGAATGGGGGGTGGGGGGAAGAGTAACAGAAAACACAGTAAGAATTGTCGAAGGTTTGCTGGCAGAAAACTTTCCTCATATCCTGAAAGACAAGAAGATATCTACCCAAGAAGCTCAACAAACCCCATACAGGATAGACCCCCCCCAAAAGAAAGTCACCAAGACATATCATAATTAAACTTGCCAAAACCAAAGACAAAGAGAGAGAGTGGCTAGGGATAAACGAAAAATCACTACAAAGGAGAACCAATAAGACTATGCTCTGACTACTCAGCATAAACTATGCAGGCAAGAAGGCAATGGGATGATATGTATAAAGCCTTGAGGGAAAAAAAATTGCCAGCCAAGAATGATATATATAGCAAAATTGTCTCTCAAATACGATGATGAAATTAGGTCATTTCCAGATAAACAGAAAGTAAGGGAATATGTAAAAACCAGACCAAAATTACAAGAAATATTAAAGAGAGTCCTCTGGTTAGAGAAGCAACATCAGACAAAAACCAAGACTAGGACACAGGACAGATCAAGTTATCAACCCAGAGAGTGAATTCACAAAAACAAAACAAAGCTAAAAGACTGAAAATAGGGAACCAGAGACGACAATATGTAAACGATGACAACATCAAAACAAAAAACAGGGAATAAACGGTGTAGTCATAGAACTTCCATATGGAGAGGAATTCAAGGCAATATAAAGAAATAAAAGACTGGTTTAAACTTAGAAAAGTAAAGGTAAATTTCAAGGTAACCACAAAGGAGCTAACAAACCTACCCATCAAAATAAAAAAGAAGAAAAACATAAAGACTCAGCAAACACAAAATCAACAATAATGAAAGAGTTGAAAAGAAAATACATAAACAAAAAGAACTCAGGACAAAAAATTAAACAGAACAAAGAAACTGTTAACACCAAAAAAAAAAAAAAAAACAAAATGACAGCAGTAAACTCATACCTATCAATAATTACACTGAATGTAAATGGCCTAAATGCACCAGTAAAGAGACAAAGAGTGGCAGACTGGATTAAAAAAAAAAACAAACCAGAATCCGTCTATATGCTGTCTACAACAGACACATCTTAGACACAAAGACATAAACAACTAAGACTCAAAGGATGGAAAAAAAATATATCAATGAAACAACAACCAAAAAAGAGGAGGAGTGGCAATATTAATCTCTGACAAAATAGACTTTAAAGCAAAATCCACCACAAAGGATAAGGAAAGACACTATATAACGATTAAAGGCTCAATACATGAGGAGGATATAACCGTAATAAATATTTATGCACCCAACGATCGGGCTCCAAAATACATAAAACAAACTCTAACAGCATTGTAAAGAGAAATCGACAGCTCCACAATAATAGTAGGATACTTCAACACACGACCCTTTATGAGAGACAGAACATCCAGAAAGAAATTCAATAAAGATACAAAAGTTCTACATGCCACAATCAAACAAGTTGATTTCATAGGCATACACAGAACATTTCACCCAACAACAGCAAAGTATACATTCTCTTCCAATGCACATGGAACATTCTCCAGAACAGACCACATTTTAGGCCACTAAGTAAGCCTTAATAAAATCCAAAACATTGAAATATTATAAAGCATCTTCTCTGATCATAATGCCGTGAAACTAGAAATCAATAAAAGAAACAACAAGGAAAAAAATCAAATAATGGAAACTGAACAACACCTTGCTTAAAAAACTACTGGGTAATAGAAGAAATCAAGGATGGAATAAAGAAATTCATAGAATCAAATGAGAATGAAAACACATCTTACCAAAACCTTTGGGGCGCAGCAAAAGCAATACTTAGAGGTCAATTTATAGCAATAAAAGCAAACATCCAAAAAGAAGAAAGGGCCAAAATCAAAACATTAACCCTACAATTCAAACAAATAGAGAGCAGCAAAAGAAGCTCTCAGACACCAGAAGAAAGGAAATAATAAAGAGTAGAGAAGAAATAAAAGAAATAGAAAATAGAAAAACAATTGAAAGAATCAACAAGACCAATATTTGGTTCTTTGAAAAGTTCAACAAAATCAACAAACTATTGGCCAAACTGACAAAAGAAAAGCAGGAGAGGAAGCAAAAAACCTGAATAAGAAATGAGACAGATGATATCACAACTGTACTCCAACAAATTTAAAACCTAAAGAAATGGACAAATTTCTAGAAACACACTACCTACCTAAACTAACACAGACTGAGGTAGAAAAACTAAACAAAACCATCACAAAAGAAGTGACTGAAGAGGTAACGAAAATACTCCCAACAACAACAAAAAAACAAAACAAAACAAAAAAAAACCCTGACCTGGATGGCTTCACTGGAGAATTCTACCAAACTTGCAGAGAAGAGCTAACACCAATACTGTTCAAATTATTTCAGAGCATAGAAAAGGAAGGAATACTCCCAAACTCATTCTATGAAACCAGCATAACCCTGATACCAAAGCAAGGCAAAGGCACCACAAAAAAGGAAACTACAGACCAATATTCCTCATGAACATAGACTAAAAAAATCCTCAACAAAATTCTAGCCAATAAAATTCAACAGCAAAAAATAATACATCATGACCAAGTGGGATTCATACCAGGTATGAAGGTATGGTTCAACATTAGAAAATCAATCAATGTAATCCACCACATAAATAAAACAAAAGAACAGAACCACATGATCTTATCAATTGATGCAGAAAAGGCATTTGACAAAGTCCAATACCCATTCCCAATAAAAACTCTCAGTAAAATAGGAATAGAAGGGAAATTCCTCAACATAATAAAGGACTTTTATACAAAGCCAACACCCAATATCATTCTAAGTGGAGAAAGACTGAAACCTTCCCCCTTGAGAACAGGAACCAGACAGAGATGCCCTTTATCACCACTCTTATTCCACGTTGTGCTGGAGGTCCTAGCTAGAGCAATAAGGCAAGAAAAAGAAATAAAGGGCATCCAAATTGGTAAGGAAGGGGTAAAACTATCCCTATTTGCAGATGATATGATCTTATACACAGAAAACCTCAAAGAATCCACAAGAAAGCTACTGGAACTAATAGAAGATTTCAGAAAAGTAGCAGGATACAAGATTAACAACAAAAATAAGTAGGTTTCCTCTATACCAACAAGGAGAACTTCAAAAATGAAATCACCAAATCAACACCATTTACAATAGCCCAAAGAAGATAAAGTACTTAGGAATAAACGAACTAAGGATGTAAGAAACCTATATAAAGAAAACTAGAAAACACTACTGCAAGAAACCAAAACATACCTACCTAAGTGGAAAAACATACCATGCTCATGGATAGACTCAATATTGTGAAAATGTCAATTCTACCCAAAGTGATCTACAGATACAATGGAATCCTAATCCAAATTCCAACAGCTTCTTTAAGGAGATGCAGAAACAAACCACCAACTTTATAGGGAAAGGGGAGAGGCCCCAGATAAGTAAAGCATTACTGAAGAAGAAGAACAAAGTGGGAGGCCTCATATTACCTGATTTTAGAATCTATTACACAGCCACGGTAGTGAAAACAGCCTGGTACTGGTACAACAACAGACACATAGACCAATGGAACAGAAGTGAGAACCCAGACTTAAATCCATCTATCTATGAGCAGCTGATTTTTGACAAAAGCCCCAAATCTGTTACATGAGGAAAAGATACTCTCTTTAACAAATGGTGCTGGCATAACTGGATGTCCATCTGTTAAAAAAAAAAAAAAAAACAGGACCCATACCACATATCATACACAAAAAGGTAACTCAAAATGAATCAAAAACCTAAATATAAAATCTAAAACAATAAGGATCATGGAAGAAAAAATAGGGCCAATGCTAGGGGCCCTGATATATGGCATAAATAGGATACAAACCATAACTAACAATGCATAAACACCGGAAGAGAAACTAGATAACTGGGAGCTCCTAAAAATGAAACACTTACGCTCTTCAAAAAAAATTCACCAAAAGAGTAAAAAGAGAACCTACAGACTGGGCAAAAAATTTTTAGCTAGGACATATCTGACAAGGGTCTAATCTCTAAAATCTACAACATATTGCAACACCTCAACAACAATAAGACAAATAATCCAATTAAAAAATGGGCAAAGGATATGAACAGACACTTCACCAAAGAAGACATTCAGGTGGCTAACAGACACATGAGGAAATGCTTGTGATCATTAGCCATTAGAGAAATGCAAATCGAAACTACAATGAGACTCTGTCTCACCCCGACAATACTGGCACTAATCCAAAAAACACAAAATAACAAATGTTGGAGAGGTTGTGGGAGATTGGAACTCTTATGCACTGCTGGTGGGAATGTAATATGTACAACCACTTTGGAAAACGATATGGTGCTTCCTTAAAAAGCTAGAAATAGAAATACCGTATGATCCAACAAGCCCAATCCTAGGAATATATCCTAGAGAAATAAGAGCTGTCACACGAATAGGCATATACACACCCACATTCATTGCAGCACTATTCACAATAGCAAAAAGATGGAAACAACCTAAATGCCCATCAACAGATGAATGGATAAACAAATTATGGTACATACACGCAATGGAATACTATGCAGTGATAAAGAATAATAATGAATCCCTGAAACATCTCACAACATGGATGAATCTGGAGGGCATTATGATGAGTGAAATAAGTTAGTCACAAAGGGATAAATATTATATGAGACCACCATTATAAGAACTCAAGAAAAGGTTTACACAGAAAAAAAAATTCTTTGATGGTGTCTTAGTCATCTAGTGCTGCTATAACAGAAATACCACAAGTGGATGGCTTTAATAAAGAGAAATTTATTCTCTCACAGTCTAGTAGGCTACAAGTCCAAATTCAGGGTGCTGGCTCCAGGGGAAGGCTTTCTCTCTCCGTTGGCGCCAAAGGAAGGTCCTTGTCTTCAGTCTTCCTTTGGTCTGGGAGCATCTCAGCGCAGGAACCTCAGGTCAAAAGGATGCGCTCTGCTCCCAGTGCTGCTTTCTTGGTGGTACGAGGTTCCCATGTCTCTCAGCTTCCTTCTCTCTTTTATATCTCAAAAGAGATTGGCTTAAGACACTAATCTTGTAGACCTCATCAATATAATTGCTACTAATCCGTCTTACTACATCATGATGACAGCACTTACAACACATAGGGAAATCACATCAGATGATAAAATGGTAGACAATCACACAATACTGGGAATCATGACCTAGCCAAGTTGACAGATATTTTTGGGGGACACAATTCAATCCATGACAGATGGTTATGAGGGTGGGGAGGGAGGCGGAGAGAAAGTCACTAACTAAGTAGTAGACAAGTGTCGACTTTGATGAAAGGAAGGACAACTTACAAAACAGGGGAAGTCAGCACAACTGGATCAAAGCAAAAGCATAGAAATTTCCTAGACACATTCAAACACTTTGAGGGACTGAGAGCTGGGGCTGGGGCCTGGGGAGCATAGTCTCAGGGGACATCTAGATCAATTGGCATAACATAGGTCATAAAGAAAATTTTCTACCTCCCACTTTGGTGAGTAGTGTCTGGGGTCTTAAAAACTTGTGAGCAGCCATCTCAGATACATCTATTGGTCCCATCCCACCCAGAGCAAAGGAGAATGAAGAAAACCAAAGACACAAGGAAAATATTAGCCCAAAGAGCTGAAGGACCACATGAACCAGAGAATCCATCAGCCTGAGACCAGAAGAATGAGATGGTGCCTGGCTACCACCAACGACCACCCTGATAGGGATCACAACAGAGTGTCCCGGACAGAGCAGGAGAAGAATGTAGAACAGAATTCAAATTCATGACAAAAGACCAGACTTACTGGTCTGACAGAGACTGATGGAACCCCCAAGACTATGGCCCCCTGACATTCTGCTAACTCACAACTGAAACCATTCCCGAAGCCCACTTTTCAGACAAAGATTAGACAGGCTTGTAAAACAAAAAATAACACATGTGACGAACTTGCTTCTTAAGTTCAATAAAATACACGAAACCAAATGGGCAGCTCCTGTCCAAAAGCAGGACAAGAAGGTAGGAAGGAACAAGAACTGGACGAATGTTCACAGGGAACCTGGGGTGGAAAGGGGGAACCTGCTGTTGCATTGTGAGGATTGCAACCAATGTCATAAAACAATATGTGCATAAATGTTGGAATGATAAATAAAAAATAAAAAAAAAGAAAGCAATGCACATAAAAAAACAGGAGCATAGCTGTTTGGCACACACCAGCTACCCTGGCAAATGCTGCTCCAAGAGTGCAAGACTTCAGCTGCTTGGAATCAATTTCATTGGAAACTTCTGACCCCTAGACTGCAAGTTCTTTGAAACAGCGAATTTGCTTGCAAAGTGTAGGGCTTTTCCAAGCACCAGACCTGTACATGAAATACTTAATTCAATGCCATAGAGTAGAGCTAAGCTTAGTAGGCAGATTCTACAGGAGGAGTCAGTGGAGAGAATATGGGACAGGTGAGGATATCAGGAGACTTGGGGTGGGGATAGAAGGACTGCACCCTGCTAACTATAGGCTCTCTGATAAAAACAGGCAGGGAGCTTAGAATAAGTAGAAAGGCTGGATATAGTGTTTATAGTGGCGCTTTTATAGTAGAGCCACAGAAATGAGCCACCACAGGGCATGAGTTTTCCAATGTAAGACAGCTAGCACAAAATTATTATGACTCTGTTTGAAACCATAATGTAGTTAAGCTATATTTACCACATAACCTAGCAATTCTATTCCTAGGTATATACCCAACAGAAATAAAAATCATTGAATTAAGTTTCCACATCTATAAAAACAGGGGTTTAGTTACATGGAAATGCAAAACACCTTAGAACAGCCAAAACAATTCTGAAAAAGAACAAAGTAGGAGGACTTTCACTTCCTGATTTCAAAAATTACTATAAAGTTATACCTATCAAGACAGTGTGGTACTGGCATAAGGGTAGACAGAATTTGGTACTGGCATAAGGACAGTAAGTACTGTGCTTCTTTAAAGAATCACCTATATGAGACCAAACAGTCAACAATTACTTTAAAATAAAGATAAGAATGTAAGGGGGCAGGGAAACTAGATTAATGGAAACAGAACAACCAGATAGAAATAATGAGAATGTTTACTCATTGTGAAGAATGTAACCAATGTCACTGAACAACTTGTATAGAAGTTGTTGAATGGGAACCTAAACTGCTGTGTAAACCTTCACTGAACACACAACAAAATATTATTAAAAAAAGAATATCTAAAATAAAAATAAACAGACAATAACAAATGTTGGCAAGGATATAGACAAATGGGAATTCTCATACATTGTTGGTAGGAATGTAAAATGGTGCAGCCACTTTGGAAACAGTTTCTTAAGCTATATTTACCACATAACCCAGCAATTCCACTCCTCGTTATATACCCAAAAGAAATAAAAAAGTACATCTATACAAAAAGTTGTACACGAATGTTCCTAACAGCATTATTCATAATAGCCAAAAAGTGGAAACAACCCAAATGTCCATCAGTTAATGAATGGATAAACCAAACGTGGTATAGCATATCCATACAACAGAATACTATTCAGCAATAAAAAGGAATGAACTACAGATACATGCTACAGCATGAACGAACCTCAAAAACATGCTAAGTGAAAGAAGCCTGACACAAGAGACCACATATTGTATGATTCCATTTCTAGGAAATACACAGAATAGACAAATCCACATAGACAGAAAGTAGATTAGTGGTTGCCAAGGGTGAGCAGAGGAGGAGGTAGGGAATGGGGATTAACAGTAAATGTGCATGAAAGATCTTATTGGGGTGATGAAAATGTTCTAGAAGTGATTTATCATGATAGTTGCACAACTTGGTAGATTTACTAAAAAAGTAATTGAACTGTACACTTGAAATGAGTGAATTATATGATATGCAAGATATGCCTCAATAAAGTTATTTTGTAAAAACTGATTTTCAAGTTACAGAATGGCAGTAGTGGAGAACGAGTTGTCATCAAATTTGCACGCTCTTAGGCCTAACCTGCCTAAGACAATTCAACTTTAAAAGTGAAAACTTTCCACCAAGCCTGGGCTTAAAGAAATCTAGATCTTTGATCTTTAAGTTTAAAAGATTCCACTCAGGAATCTTTAAGTGGAGATTCTTCCTAATTCACAGGCTGGCTTCTTCCTCAGTTCAGGCCTGCTCTGAAAAAGAGGTCTGGTTGCAGGTGATGGGTGGGATGAGGGGGAGGGAAGTGGGAAAATGGGGGGTGGGTTGCTTCTTTTTACTTGTAGTTTAAATTTATCACAAGAACTCTGAGAATGCCTTAGGCTATGTGTCTTAGTTATCTAGTGCTGCTGTGACGGAAATACCACAACTAGCTTTAACAAAAAAATTTATTTTCTCACAATTTAGGAGGCTAGAAGTCTGAAATCAGTGTGTCTTAGTCATCCAGTTCTGCTATAACAGAAATACCACAAGCGGATGGCTTTAACAAAGAGCAGTTTATTCTCTCATAGTCCAGTAGGCTAGAAGTCAGAATTCAGGGCGCTGGCTCCGGGGGAAGTCTTTCTCTCTCTGTCGGCTCTGGAGGAAGGTCCTTGTCATCAGTCTTCTCTTGGTCTGGGAGCATCTCAGCACAGGAACGTCAGGTCCAAAGGACCCGCTCTGCTCCCTGCACTGCTTTCTTGGTTGTATGAGGTCCCCGTGTCTCTCTGCTCGCTTCTCTCTTTTATATCTCAAAAGAGATTGGCTTAAGACAGTATCTAATCTTGTAGATCTCATCAATATAACTGCCACTAATCCATCTTATCACATTATAGTGATAGAATATACAACACATAAGGAAATCACATCAGATGACAAAATCGTGGACAATCATACAACACTGGGAATCATGATCTAGCCAAGTTGATAGATATTTTTAGGGGATACAGTTCAATCCATGACAGGGCACCAACCCTAGGAGAAGGTTTTCTCTCTCTGTAAGCTCTAGGGGAAGGTCTTTGTCTCTTCAGCTTGTTTCCTGGTTCTTTGGAGATCTCCATGTGATTGGCATCTATCTTCCCCCATCTCTGCTTGCTTACTTGCTTGTTTAATGTCTTTTATATCTCAAAAGACACACCCTACACTATTCTGCCTCATTAACATAAAAAAGACAACCCATTGCTAAATGAGATTATAACCACAGGCATAGAGGTTAAGATTTACAACATATATTTTGGGGGATACAATTCAATCCGTAACAGTATATCTGTAGTACAAAAGTACCAGAAGGTGCCAAGTAGGCCAACACTGGATGGGATGAAATCAATGGGTCTAGGGTAACTGAGTTAGAAACATCAAGAATGAGCAGAGGGATCTTTGATATTTGCTGCCTTGCCAAGCAAAAACAGAGCTGAAGCCACTACTGGTGCTTGGCCAAGCTCTCACAGACAGAACAAAAACAGGCAATTTGCTGAATCAAGTCAATGTAATAACCTATTCTCAGTAATGGTAACAAAATCTGCTGTATTAAACAGCAATCCACAGATCTAGACTATGAAGGCAGCTCCAAGTTCAGGATTCTAGCACAGAGCCATCACATACAGCCCAATATTTGGGGCAAGCTGTGCCACTCTGCTATCCTTGGGACAGATGCATTTTACTTTCAAGGGACCTTTCTTTCTGTTTCTTGTCTGAGAGGTAGGGAATGTAGGAACACTTGTGTGTATTGTGATTGTGTGTTTGTGTGTAGGGAAGGGAGTTTCTTTTTCTTACTTGTATTGTTCTGGGTGTTCATCTCTTCTGGTGTTGAACTCCAGAGAAATTTTCGCATCCAGTCCAATTCCAAAATAGTTGTTCATGACACATCTTTCTTTGAAACATCTGAAATTAGCCAAAGGGAAGAACACAGACATTGTTGCAGGAAAGAAGTGCCGCTATCATTGGGTTGCAGGCTTCATCTGCATGATCGAAAGCCTCCTCCATGTTGGACAAAAAAAAGTTCTTGAGAGGCACATGTAGATGCCCTATTGTGTGAACAACTAGCTTGTTAATTCTAAGTGAGGGCACCCAGCCAGTTGGGAGGATTGAGTAAGATTGGGTCTCATAATAAAGAAGCAACATTCATGATCTTTAGTCATCTTTGGAGGCCCTCAGGTATAAGTGACCAATATTTTCACCCCATATAATAAAGAAAAGGAAGTAGAGTCATTCCCTTATTCTCATAAAGGACTTTTGAGCATCCCAGATAAAAACATATCATGAGAGTTAAGTCTGTACTGCTCTCAGAGATGTTGACTCCCTTATAGCACTTTCACATCAAAGGGCAAAGTGAGCACACAGTTTGGGGAAAAGATTGATAAAAGAGGGTAGATAAATAAACAACAAAAAAAGGTCAGGCAGTTTTTTTGAATCCCTTGCATCCATATGGTAGGTGACTTAATGAGTACCTCCTCCCAGCCGTCAACATCAAAGCTAGTGGTATGCTGGAGCCAGTTCATACCAGCTCATGTAAGCTGATTATGCATGTCTCTTCTCAACTCCGCATTCAGTGACATCACATCAACAGCTTGAAATTGGTGATGGTGGGAGGATTTACACCAAGAATATATCAAGGTTGTTACCCGCCCCCTTAGAGAGCTAGCTGTTAAACAGTTGCCAATATAACACTGATCAAAACTCATTAGGTAAGTCCATGAAACCTCAGACATGAACTTAAGCCAATGGTGAGGTGGAGGTAGGAATAAATAGGAAGCTCCAGAAACTTTAAGTAATTTCTAGCTGTGTCCTTTTGAGAAACTGAAAGTGGGTACAGTTCAGCTACTCAATCATAGATAGCTTTTCTATTCATTACTAAGCTGACCCCACATCTCCCACATGAGAACCCCCACGTTCCAGAAATTAGGGATTCTTTGATGTCCAAACTGATCTTCTTAATGGAACTCAAAATGAGTGAGTGTGGTGGGGCTTGGCTGGGAATAGTCTAAAGAGGTAGGGCTATTGAGACAGACGTCCTTAGGTTTGCTTCCTAGTCTCCTAATGTTTATTTTTTTTAGCATCTCCAACCACTTAATGTTAAAGGCAACACAATAGAGAAACAAGTCTTCTGAAATAACAACAAGAACTAACATTTATTAAGTATTTATAATAATAATAACTGCTACCACATATAGCACTTAATTATGAGTGCCAAGCACTGCTCTAAGTACTTTGCATATATAAACTCAACAAATACAACAAACCTAAGAGGGTATGTCCTACAATTCACTCCATTTTACACGTAAGGACTCGGAGTCACTTGCCTAAGATCACACAACTAGTGGAGTCAGGATTTGACTCCTGGTATGTTGAGACTGTGCTCTTAACCAAAGAAAAGAAGAAGCCATAAAAAGGTGATAGGGTTAATACTTACATCGTTTCAGGCATAAAATGCAGGTGCTTCAAGTTGAGGTTATCCAGGTCCTCACTTCTGAGAGAAGATATAGAAGACAAAACGCTATGACGAGAACCTGGACAAAGAGGCATCACATTGGTGTCAGATGCAAACAGGAAATCCCTCTTCCCTGGTCGTATTTAACGCTGCTATCTCTGTGGGACAGGGTTAAGATCAGTGACTTTCTCATACATAACATTCAGGCAACACAATAGAAAAACAAGTTGTGTTGTTCTCATTCCAAAGAGTGATCTGCTTAGAGGGACAGGGACTTTAACTGAGAGAATATTAAGGCCAGGCTGCTGACTTGCTGGCAGTGAAAACAACTTTAAAACTTAGGTTTCATCAGGCCAACATTTTCAAATGGCTAATGGGGTCATTTCTTTGGGGGAAGGGTATCTTCTGGACTGTAGGATTATGGCTAAAGGAGGATGCATGAAAACATATTTTTATTTTCTGGGAACTAGAAGACATTTATGAAGGATAGAATGAGAAAATAAGAAGAGAAAGTTCCTTACTGTGTCTTGGGCTTTTCCTATTAGTATCTTCTGAGTCATCTCCCAGGAAGAAAGTTGAACTAAAGTTCTTAACTGATATTGTCTGTCTGCTTTCCTCATCCAGAACTATAGAGGAAAAGGGCAAGGAAGAAAGGAAGGAAGGGAAGAAGGAAGGAAGGGAGGGAGGGAGGAAGGAAGGAGGGCAGGGAGGAAGGAAGGGGGGAGGGAGGGAGGAAAGAAGAAAGAAAGGGAGGGAAGGAGGAAAAAAGGAGGGAAGGGAGGGAGGGAGGAAGGAAGAAAGAGGGAGGGAGGAAGGAAGGAAGGGATCGAGGGAGGGAGTAAAGACAGAAGGGAGTCAATGAGGGAGGAAGGAAGGAAGGGAGGGAGGAAAGGAGGGAGGGAAGAAGAAAGGGAGGGAGAGAGGAAGGAAGGAACAGAAGGAGGGAGGAAGAGAGGGAGGGAGGGAGCAGGGAGGAAGGGAGGGACACAACAGAGGGGGAGGAAGGGACAGAGGAAGGGAGGGAGGAGAGAGGGAGGGAGTATTTGTTACATTTATTGAGCATCTGTTGTGCTTAGTTAATACCAACCAACAAGTGGTTGGATAACAGAGAGTCACATTTGACTGTCATCTCTCTTCCAAGATGCTGTTTTTAATTTAAGCTTCCTTAACATTGTTGCCCTTGTGTCTCTTCATATCCGTGCCTGAAACTTATGTTTTACTGGCTACTCTTTTTCTATCACCCAGTAAATATGGTTGTGAGTAGAAGCTCTAGGTAACAGGGTGAGAAGCCCTCTGCTCTTCTACCTCCATTCTCACTTCTTTGTTAGCTCATTTACTCACTTGACTTTTGTCTAGACATTCTCTGTCCCATGGCCACAAGCTGTACCTCTAAATCTGACAAAAGAGTTGATGTAGCAGGCTGAGGGTCGACTGTGACAGGGCTATGACTACATCAGATTAATCTGATATCCACTACTTGGAAAGTACAGAAACAGAGGAAAACTGTTTAATTCTTTCACAGTGTAGAAGGGAGATTTCTGTTCTTTTCTGGAAACTTGGCTGAGGTTGTCCTTAAAGGTACTGTCTTAGTTATCTAGTGCTGCTATAACAGAAATGCCACAAGTGGGTGGGTGGCTTTAACAAGCAGAAATTAATTCTTTCACGGTTTAGGAGGCTAGAAGTCTGAATTTAGGGCATCAGCTCCAGAGGAAGGCTTTCTCTCTCTGTTGGCTCTGGGAGAAGGTCCTTGTCTCTTTTCAGCTTCTGTTTCCAGGTTCCTTGGAGATCTCATGTGACATGGCATCTATCTTCCCCCATCTCTGCTTGCTTGCTTGTTTGCTTGCTCAGTCTGCTCTTTTATATCTCAAAAGAGATTGACTTAAAACACATCATATGCTAATACTGCCTCATAAACATAACAAAGAAAACCCATTCCCAAATGGGATTATAACCACAGGTATAGGGATTAGGATTTACAACACATATTTTGGGGGGACATAATTCAATCCATAACAGGTACCAAGGCAGCGGGAAGTGCCATGGCTAAAATTAAAGGCCAACCAAAGGAACTACCTTGCTGCATGGGACTTCTGCTCAATTCCAATAGCTCAGGTATAATAGACTTGGTCTTATACAGTCTTATGATCTATTTTCAAAGAAGCAGTATGGAGAAGAAGTAGCAACCAATATTTTAAATGAAGAAGTTGGAAGAGTTTTCATACTAAGTTGGAGACTTGCAGATTGTCATCAGTTGTGGGCAATGGCAATCAATGACATAACTTCCAGGACCACTCTCAGGGCCCTTGTGCCTGATTAATACTGTGCAAGACATATAGAGATTGTCTTAGTTATCTAGTGCTGCTATAACAGAAATACCACAAGCTGATGGCCTTAACAAAGAGAAATTTATTCTCTCAGTCTAGGAGGCTAGAAGTCTGAATTCAGGTTGCCAGCTCCAGAGTAAGACTTTCTCTCTCTGTCAGCTCTGGGGGAAGGTCCTTGTCCTCAATCTTCCCCTAGTCTAGGAGCTTCTCAGTACAGGAACCCCAGGTCCAAAGGACACGCTCTGCTCCTGGTGCCGCTTTCTTGGTGGTATGAGGTCCTCCTGTCACTCTGTTCACTTCTCTCTTTTATATCTCAAAAGATATAGATTTAAGACAAAATGTAATCTTGTAGATTGAGTCTTGCCTCATTAACATAACTGCCTCTAATCCTGCGTCATTAACATCATAGAGGTAGGCTTTACAACACATAGGCACATCACATCAGATAACAAAATGGTGGACAATAACACAATACTGGGAATCCATGGCCTAGCCAAGTTGACACACATTTCTGGGGACACAATTCAATCCATAACAGAGATGAACACCATTTTCTTTCTAAAAGTCACAGGAGCAGGTGGAAAAAAATTCCATGGCTGGTGGTGGAGGTTGACAGTGCTTTGAGCCAGGCCACTTAAGCAGCTATAATTGCTTAGGAGTTTTAATTAAAAAAATAAACGAGTTCCTAGGAAATAGGAGGAGCCAAAGGAACAACTTATCAAGACTGAAGCTTTTCAAATTAGAGTCTGAGGACTGACTCTGGGTGTTATGAGAATGCAGAAGCTAGTCAAGTTTTGGTAGTGAAATCAGATAGCAAACTTGGAGTGAGGGAGACCAGTAAACCAGCCACTGCAACTCTACCTTTCTCCTGCCTCAGTCACCACAACCCTGAGCACCTTACCTTGTTCAACCTGAAATACAAGGAGTTTCAAGGATTTCTGGAGATTCTGGGCCTTTGTGGCCAACTCCAACTTGCACCTGGATATGTGGTCTAGTTGAGGGACCAAGCGCTTTCCATCTGCTTTGCCACTGTCTGGATGTACTGTTGTGGTTTTCTCAACAGGTGTAGCTGCTGCCTCCTCAGCCAGGACATCAATCAGGACATTGAGCTTATCATACATTAAATCACTCTAGACAGGGAGAAAGTAGATAGAGAATTGTTACGAGGGATCAGTACTTAAGAGGACAGAATGAGGAGTAGGGGCAGCATGGGGTTGGGAGAGGGGGGAAGTTGGCCAGGAGGACTGAGCATAGAAAGCCACACGTGGTGGGATGAAAGTTTGGGGAAAGAGGTACTTGGGTAGATGTGACCAGATAACCAAAAGGTGTGTGGGGATCAAATGCATCATTTGTTTCTGAGCACCTCAGCCATCAGTGTATGTTTCTGGGTCTTCCTCATGTCAGACTGGCTGGTAAAATGATGTGTAACATGGCAAATTAGAGGAAAGAAAAACATTTCTGGATTGGTGTTTTCATGGACATGCTCCTATGGGTGTCATGCGCCTTTGAGTGGGTCCCTGGTGTCTGCCTTTGTAGGTGTGTGTGTTTGGGTATGTACATCTGCTGCATGATTATGGCTTTGATTCTCAGCTTCACCACTTAATAGTTTGTGACCTGAAGCAAGTTACTTAACTTGTTCATGCCTCTATTTTCTAGGGCAGTTGTGAGGATTAAATAAGTTAATACATTAAAAGTGCTTAAAACAGTTGCTGGCACACAGTATATATAAGTGTTAGCTATTGTTGTTGCTGTTGTTATAGAGACGAATGTAGGTGCATTTCTAGTGTGTACTTTTTTAAATTTTATTTTTTATTTTTTATTGTTGTAGTTTAAACGAAGTTTACATTTCAAGTTAGTCTCCCATACAAAACTTTTACATGCATTGTTATGTGACCCTAACTTCTCTCCCCATACTGTGACAGCACACTCCTCCTTTCCACCTCTGACTTCCCATGTCCATTCCACCAGCTCCTAACCCTCTCTGCCTTCCCATCTCACCTCCAGACAGAAGCTGCCCATTTAGTCTCTTGTATCTACTTGAGCTAAGAGGCACATTCCTCACGAGTATCACGTTATGTCCCACAGTCCAGTCCAATCCCTGTCTGAAGAGTTGGCCTCAGGAATTATTTTAGTT
>NW_004443982.1:2545145-2546387 GCF_000243295.1 Trichechus manatus latirostris | reverse complement strand
GGGCCTTTGTCAAATGTCAACTGCTCATAGATGGATGAATTTATGTCTGGATTCTCAATTCTGTTCCATTGGTCTATGTCTCTGTTGTTGTACCAGTACCAGGCTGTTTTGACTACCGTGGTGGTATAATAGGTTCTAAAATCAGGTAGTGTGAGGCCTCCCACTTTGTTCTTCTTCTTGAGTAATGCTTTACTTATTCGAGGCCTCTTCCATTTCCATGTAAAGTTGGTGATTTGTTTCTCCATCTCATTAAAGAATGCCGTTAGAATTTGGATCGGGATTGCATTGTATCTGTAGATGGCTTTGGGTAGAATTAACATTTTCACAATGTTGAGTCTACCTATCCATGAGCAAGGTATGTTTTTCCACTTACGCAGGTCTCTTTTGGTTTCTTGCGGTAGTGTCTTGTAGTTTTCATTGTATAGGTCTTTTACGTCTCTGGTTAGATTTATTCCTAAGTATTTGATCTTCTTGGGGGCTATTGTAAATGGTATTGATTTGATGATTTCTTCTTCGAGGTTCTCTTTGTTGGTGTAGAGGAATCCAACTGATTCTTGTATGTTTATCTTGTATCCTGAAACTTTGCTGAAATCTTCTACTCGTTCCAGTAGTTTTCTTGTGGATTCTTTGGGGTTTTCTGTGTATAAGATCATATCATCTGCAAATGGAGGTGCTTTGACTTCTTCCCTACCAATTTGGATGTACTTTATTTCTTTTTCTAGCCTAATTGTTCTGGCTAGGACCTCCAGCACAATGTTGAATAAGAGTGGTGATAAAGGGCATCCTTGTCTGGTTCCCATTCTCAAGGAGAATGCTTTAAAAGTCTCTCCATTTAGGATGATGTTGGCTGTTGGCTTTGTATAAATGCCCTTAATTATGTTGAGGAATTTCCCTTCTATTCCTATGTTGTTGAGATTTTTTTTTATCATGAATGAGTGTTGGACTTTGCCAAATACCTTTTCTGCATCGATTAATAAGATCATGTGGTTCTTGTCTTTTGCTTTTATTTATGTGATGGATTACATTGACTGTTTTTCTAATGTTGAACCATCCCTGCATACCTGGTATAAGTCCCACTTGATCAAGGTGAATTTTTTTTTGATACGCTGCTGAATTCTATTGGCTAGAATTTTGTTGAGGATTTTTGCGTCAAAGTTTATGAGGGATATCAATCTGTAATTTTCTTTTTTTTTGTGGTGTCTTTACCTGGTTTTGGTATCAGGGTTATGCTGGCTTCATAGA
>NW_004443982.1:2475812-2543153 GCF_000243295.1 Trichechus manatus latirostris | reverse complement strand
GAGGACTCCTTTTAGTATTTCTTGTAATTTTGGTTTGGTTTTTGCAAATTCCCTAAGAGTACAGACAAAAGAAATGGAAACTTACTTTCAATATCACAGACTCTATTGCTGTATTGTTCTGTTTTATTTGACTCCAGGTCTTAACAGTATCAGCACAAAAATCTTCCACTGCTGAGCACAGGAATCTGGAAGATAAGATAGGTGGTATAATGTAACATGGACCATGAGTTCCAGAGCCCTTCATCTCTTATAATGTCATCAGTCCATCTTCTGCCTCCCCTTCCTTCTCTCTGTCTTTCCTGATCTGTCTCTCTGTTTTTTCTGCTTCTTCATGTACATATAGTGAAATATGCTCCATCTCTTCTTCAGTCCAGTTTCACATAACTTCTTACATAAAGCATCTAAGAGTGTTTAACTAGCATTTATTACTCCTAATTCCAAATTTCCAGGGAGTCTCTGGGTGACCCAAATAGTTAAGTGCTCGACTACTAGGCTAAAAGTTGGCGGTTCTAAACCTAACCAGAGGTGACTCTGAAGACAAGTCTAGTGATCTGTTTCTGAGAGATAACAGCTTTGAAACCCTGTGGAGCAGTTCTACTCTGCACACATGTGGTCATCATGAGTCAGAATCGACTTGATGGCAACTAACAACAACAACATCAACAACTTGGGTCAGGTTTTCATCCTGGGTCAAATCAGCCTGTGGTTCAAGGGCCCAGCTAATTTAGCACAGGCATAATGACATTGGAAGAACTACCCCTCCCAGGGCCATTCTCAAAGGAGAGTGTGGTGAACTGAGCAGGAACCCCACAAAGAGTGTCAGGAGAAAGGAATGACCCATATATTTAGAAGGGTAGGATGTGTTGCTCATTCTATGATAAAGTAAGTGTGGGTAGTTACTACAGAGACCTTTCCTGGTGGCAAAAATGGAAGGCAAGGTATCCCTACTGTAGGGAGCTCTGCTCTGCTCTAGAATGGTCTGGAATGTTGTGTTTTCATTTTGTAATCTTTCTTCCAAATCTCTGGCTTGGAATTTTATCTTTTTGGAGTAGCAGGTGTCCCCATCTCAATCTCATCTTTCTTATCTAAACTTTTCATTTAGTAGACTTGAGTTGGAAGAAATTCAATTTGGAAAGGTAAGAATATACTTCTTGGTCTCAACACCCTAAGCCATCAAAATGCACACCGTCTCTGACCTGGGAATAGCTTGTGAGGAACAAAAACACCCCAAGGATGAGAGACAAAGGAAGACTGACCTGGTTGCGATGATCATCTCTGTGGGGCACTTTGCCTTCAGGATTTTGTTCAGCTCAGTAGTTGCAGATTCTAAGTGTTGGATGGCCACAACCTAGGGAGAAAAGGAGTGGTCAGCCTTGGAACCTTAGCACTGTGACACAGTATACTACCATCCTCATCCCCCATGGCTTCATTATTTCCTACTGGCTTAACTCAACTGTTTCTCTGGAAATAATTACCATCAAAAAGTTCTTGTTGAGAAACTATTTTGTTCTGTAAACCTTCATCTTAAGTGAGAATAACAGCACAATTGGAAGAGCGTAGTCAATGTCACTGAACTGTGTATGTAGAAATTTTTGAAACTGTGTATCTTTGGCTATGTGTATTTTCACCAAAAAAAAAGGTTGAGAATTTAGAAGGTTAATATGTTGTGGGGTTGTTAACCAATGTCGTAAAACACCATGTGTGCTACTGTTTCATGAGAAACTATTTGTTCTGTAAGCCTTCACCTGAAGTATAATAAAATATAAAATATTAGTAATAATAACAGCATCTACTTACATAGTACTCACTATATACCAGGATTTTATATGTATATATATGCAGTCATGTAATCCTCACAACAACCCTGTGAGGTAAGGATTGTTATTACCATCCATTTTCAGAGGAAGAAACTGAGGCACAGGGAAGTGGTAGCTGATAAGTGGCACAACCAGGATTTGATTCCAGGCAGTCTGGCTTTTGAGTCTGTACTCCTAACTACAACTTCTACTCTTCCCTCTCTATCACTCCCTACATTCAATGGTCTACCAACTCCTGATGATTTTATCTCTGCAATATGTCTCAAACATGTCTACTTCTCCTTATCTTCATTACCCCAGTCAAATCACCATCATATCCTCCCTAGACTATGACAATATCTATTACACCTGTTTTCCTTGCCTGAAGTCTTTATTCCTTCAATCACTTCTCTACACACCACACAAATTCTCTGCTTAAAACTCTTCTACTAGACAGCAGAATGGATAGGTGGACAGATATGTGATAAAGCAAGTATAGTGAAATGTTAATGGTAGAACCTGCAATTTCAACTTTCCTGTATAAAAGGTCACTATGAGTCAGAATCGACGCAACGGCAACAGATTTGGTTTGTTTGTTTGGTTGGTTTTTTTTTTTTGGTATGTTTTTAAATCTTCATTATTAAATAACATAAGTAAAGAAAATCCCTCTATAATTCTCATTGCTCTTAGGGTAAAAGCCCAAACTTCTTACCAGCAGGTCCTTCCTGGCCTGGTCCTTGATTACCTCTCTAGCCTCATCTTTAGTCACTCTCCATACATGCCCCTCCCTGATCCCGATGCCCCAGCCATTATGAACATATTTCAGTTCTGTGAATATTCCATGCTCCCTTGCCTTCAAAACTACACATGCTGTTCCATCTGTCTGGAACAAGCCTCCTGTTTCTTATTCTCCTGTTTAACTCTCTCTAGTCCTCAGCTCTTCTGAAATGGCACTTCTTCTGAGAAGCTTTCTCTGATTCCTCCCATACTGGGTTAGGTACACTTGCTGTGTATTCCCAACCCCCTCTACTTCCTTATATCCTCAAACTCATACTACTTTATTAAAGCTGTTTATTTTTCTATTGCTCCCACTAGAATATGAGCTCTATGACAGCAGGGACTATGTCATTCTTCTTTACCCATTAGGACATAAGAACAGCTCCTAGAAGAGTATCTCACACCTACTAGTTACTCCACAAATACTTTTGAGCGAATGAATAAATTAATGGCTGAATGAATTATATCCCCAATGCCTAACACAGTTCTTGGTAAATAGCTGCTGAATGACATGTCCCTAGTCCTCAATGATTGCATCCTCATGCCGTCCATGGATGATATAAAAACTTCTCTCTCGACCTTGCTTATTATTTCATTATGTAATAAAGAGGTCCGCCTGAATCACAGCTGGGAAGTAGTTACCTCAAATTGGGGTACATCCATTGCGACCTGTCCTCTTGGCAGTGGGATTTGCCTGGGATTCTCACGGATCATCACACTCCATCTGAAATGAAGTTCAAGGACAGGTATTTAGGAATCTGTTTCATCACAAGCTGAAATCAATGGTTCACAGGTCAATAAAACAACAACCAAAAAAAAAAAAAAAAAAACCCAAACCCATTGCCATGGACTCGATTCCACCTCATAGTGACTCTATAAGACAGAGTAGAACTGCGCCATAGGATTTCCAAAGAGTGGCTGGTGGATTCAAACTGCTGACCATTTGGTTAGCAGCTGAGGTCAATAAAGAGGCCAAAAATGTTTGTGTGGCGGGAGAGGTGGGTTTCAGGGGGTGCCTATGCAATCTCTGGCCACCTGATCTCAAGGTATACTGTAAGAGGGGCCTTTGCCTCATGCCTTCTATAGGCCAATGTGATGGAAGAAATGATAACAACATTCTTAGACAACAGTGGTTTTTCAACCAGAGGTAGCCATCAAGATCACCTGAAGTGTTTTTGTAAAATACACATACCAGGGCCCTACCCAAGACCCACTGAATACGAATCTTTGTGGTTGAGCCCAGCTTGGTATCTTGAAAAAGTTCCCTAGTAGATCCTGATGAGAAACCATAAATCAAATATTAATACATGCCCCAGCATAGAAAATCTTCTCCGGAGGTAGGATGGCCACACTTTCTCTTCTCTAGAGCAGAGATAATCTAGGCCAATTGTTCATGAACCCCCTTTTTTGAGTTCTTTGGGAACCTGATGAAACTATGAATTCTTCCCCAGGAAAATATATGCTTGCATAGATAATTGGCAGTATAATTGAAGGAGACTCACAGAGCTCTTGAAATCTATCCATGGAGCCCCTGCTCTAGAACCTTTTATGTTTGAAGAGGGGCTTTAGTGCTATTTAAGGCTATATGGTAGCCTCTGGCTTTGCAAAAGACAAGCACCTCGAAACTGCACTGCACTAAAATCAGAAAGGAAATGAAACTTTGTAAGAGAAGTTAGAATATTCCCGAGTGAGATGAAGTAACTGGGGGTAGCTGGTGTGAGACTGAAAGAGGCACAAAGGCCATGTCTTTTGGCTACTCACCTGTCTAGAATCCTCACACTAGCTTGCTCCACCCTGTTGAGGATGTTCAGGGGTGACTTGTTTTTATTCCAGAATGCACCCCAGCCCAGGACACGGGCCAAATCATTGCCGGTTCCAAGCGGGATGACTGCAAGCTGACACTGCAAGAACAAAACCAAGCACCATTTTCACGCAGTCCTTCTACCAAACTACACACATAAAAGAGCCAAGACAGTGTTCTTTGAGAAGGATTGTGGTCTCAAAGCCAGTGGTGATAAGGGACTTGTGATTCCAGGAAGTACAATGGTAGGACTTTCGAGTGAAATTTTCCCTAAGGAATAGGGACCCATTCTTAGCAATACAGAACTATTCATTAAAGGGAAAAGTCACTGGCATATGCCAGTATTTTATAGCCATGCTTACAGAAGGGAAATATAGCCATGAGTTTATATCTAGGATAGGCCAAGGAGGTGTGGTGCCTCAGGAGACAATGCTACTGGAGTCAGAAGAGCAGGGGCTGCCTAGGGAGAGTGGGAGAGGTAGAGGAAAGTTTCTGCTATTCTTTTTTCTTTTATTGTTTATTGTGCTTTACGTTTCTGCTATTCTTGATACTCAGGGAAGAAAATCAGTGGCCTCAGGATGGGAAGGAACTTGGGGGTTTAATGCTGCTTGAAGCCACTTCTTTTTTGCTTGCTGGCTTCCCCTTCAACACTTCACTTTGGAGCCTGGGAAATAGAGCACTGCTGAGTCCTTCTGCTAACTCCCTCATTTCTCCTTCCCACAGATAGACAACCAGAAAATGGTCTAGGTGAGCAGCCTTAGATCGTAAATCTACCAGTCAGGTTGACTACAAAAACTAGAGGAGGCATGCATTGTACAGACTAGGAAAGTAAAGACCAAGTTCTTCTTGGGATGAGCAACCTCACACCCTCAGTCTCTCTAGCAATGGCAAAACTAAGTCAGCCAGAAACTCACCTTTTCATGTAATCCAAAGACATCAATCAGAGATAAGACCCAGCTCACACTGCCATCTCCACCACAAATCACAATGCGAAAGCGAGCAAAGTTCTTGAACATACACAGCCTGGTAAGAAGAGGGGAAAGGGGGATCATTTCATGAGCTGCTGGGTTTCATAACTCTTTCTTACAATGTGTCAGGATACTAGCACTGCTGCTTTGGCACCCTGCTAATAGGCTACCTGCATTCTTTCCCTTAGCCTCTATCTCTTTGTGTACCTAAGACCACAATGTTGTCACAGGCAATCCCAGAAATCAGACCTTGCCTCAACCCACACTATGCTACACCCAACCTTGCTCTGGAAGCTGCTAGTAATCCATCCAAACCCAACTTGCTGAGAGGCAGTGGGCTCACAGGAACCAGGGCTGAGCAGTCAGAAGTTCCCAAAATGAAACAGGCCTTTAGAAGAGATATATCTATTTGGCCCCAGGAAAAAGAAAGAGTGAGTGGCAGAAAAGGTGGGCAAGAGGTAGGCAATATTCATTTGCCTCTTCCTCTGAGGTCAGGAGATAGGGTTTTATCTCTTCCAACCAGAAGGAGTGAAGCAAATCTGAGAGCAGGATGTGAGCTTGAAGGGATTCCTGGGAAAAGGCTAAAAGTCCTCCAACCAGCCAACCCAAAATGCTCTGAAGTTATGTGTCTGTATCCTGACTTGAGAAAATAGCTCTTTCCTGCCCAGATAGAAGGACTGATTCCAGGAAGCTTATCCTAATTTAGAATGCATAGAGGAAGGAGTCCCTTCTATATGCCCAACTATATCTGCTACCCCACACTTACCCTGCTTCAGGTCCACCCTTTGTCAGGTCAAACACTTGAGATGGGTTAAGGTATTGCTTGAATTTTCTGAGTAAAATGATTCCTTGATGATCTCCACTTTTGGAGTTGATGAAGATGAGTAGGGGACATGAACAGGCGGCTGACCAATCGAGGCTCCAGAAGTCTGAAGAAACCACTAATTGGCCTAATACACACACACACACACACACACACACACACACACACACACACACACACACACACGAAGAGAAGAAAAAACAGGACCATTGAGATAGAAATGAGAAGTGACTTAGCATCAAATTTTGCAAGGAATTTTTGTGTACCTGTCCCAGTTTTCTGAGACTGAGGTTGAGGTGCAAAGGGAAACCCAGGATACAATCTAAAGGGGTATAAAATTCTCTTCCCAGCTGTTGCCAGATAAACTGTATTTTCCAAGCAACTACTATATGCCAAGCATCATGCTAGGGGCATAGGCCTTGCCCTCAAGCTGGGAAGACAGACCTATACACAAGAGTATGTTGGAACACAAGGAATAAGATAATTGGTGCCACAACCAAGGATAAATAAAATGCTATAGGGAAACTGAAGAGTCCAAGAGGAGGATCGGTACACCAAATAGTCCTCTCTCTGCCTCGGATAGCTCAATTCTGACAATAAGATATCAGGTCAGGAGAGAGTGGGAGGAAAGGCTTCCATTTAGCCAGGAGCTAATGACAGAGCATAACAATGTGAGGTGGAGCAGGGAGCTTTAATCATTTCTCTAAGGCTCTGGCAGAGCAATCTGTGTTATCACACTAACTCTCAAGGGAAAAAAAGACTATAAGGAAATTATCTGGACAAGGGAGAGGCTTTTAATAATCCCCAAAACTGAAGTTCCCTTGGTGTTACAAAACACCAAACTCAAGTCGATTCCAACTCATAGCGACCCTATAGGACAGAGTAGAACTTCCCCATAGGGTTTCCAAGGAGTGGCTGGTGGATTCAGACTGCTGATCTTTTGGTTAGCAGCTGAACGCGTAACCACTGCGCCATGTGTTATAGCTGTCTGAATACTCAAAGCAAGCCAGCTCAGGCTGAAGCTTAGAGTCTGCTGGAAGAGAGACAGTGAGCAATGTCCCTGAGCCTCCAAGCCTCTGAGCTCATGACTTGCTAGGGCTGCCCCAAGTAAAAATAAATACATGGGTCAAAAGGTAAGTGGCTCACTCTTGAGTGGGGGAGGAAGGTAGGTTGAGATGTCCCATTTGTTGTAACCTCAGTGAAAGGGAACCTGAAGGAAGGCTGCTGACTTGGGCAGATTTCATGGTTGTTCTGCCTGGAAAAAATCTAAGGCAGGCTTCCTCTGTGGTACAATTCCCACTCGCTGGCCAGTAGAGCTTGAAGGGATCCTTAGCCAGGTAGCCAGCTTGCTCCAAATTTTCAGGGTTTGCTAGGACTCACAATTACACGGTGGGCCTGTTATGTCCCCTCAGTAGCATAGCTAGGAAGTAGTTACTCCCTCTGAACACTTCATCCAAAAGTAGTACTGTTTTCAACATTTTTTAAAAATAAAAGGCAATATCTTGACACAGTAGCAGTTGAGTCATTCATTCATTCATTCAATGAATATGTACTGAGGGCGTTCTCTGTGCCTGTCCTTGTTCCATGTTCTGAGAATAGAAGGGTGGACAATATAGACATAGTCTCTGCTTTTGTGGAGCTTATATTCTAATGGAGGGAGACAAACCATAACAAATAAATATAGAATATAATGTATTGTGAAGAAAAATAAAGCAGGGAAAGGGTACACAGATTGAAGGGGCTATTATTTTAGATAAGGTAGTCAGGACAGTCTCTCTGAATGACATTTGAGATGACAATTGAATGAAGTGTCATTCAAATATTTTGGGGAAAGTGTTTCAGGAAGGAGGAAGAAGTGCTCGAACCCCGAGAAGGGAGACTGTCTGGGGTGTATGAGGAACAATGAATAAGAGGCTAGCATGGCTGGGGTGGAGTTAGTGAGGGGAAAGTGGCAGAAGATGAGGTCAGAGAGGTGACAGGGTCCGGATAAGATGACAAGATGTTAGCATAAGCAGTATGAAAACAAGGGTGAGACTGTTTAGTATGTAATTGAAACATTAGGGGTCAGGCCATAAAATATATAAAGAAAGCATTCAAAAGGTGGTAATTTTTTATGTGCTTGCTCCCCTACCAGCCAACAATGCAGGTCTCAGCTCCCATCCTGGCCCCAGGCTTACTTACCGCTCCTTGATTTTAGAACCTGACTCTGCTCTGTGCTTTCCTACTTCACTCAGCAGCCTCCTGTCAACACCCTACAGCTGAGCGTGTGACTTTGGGTTTATACCCTAACTAAAGGGTTTATGGAAACAGCTTCCTGCTTACATCTAGTGTGCCTGTGAGCTGTGCTTGGAAGCAAGGACTCACTCTGCCAGAGGACCAGGAACAGACCTGTCCATGTCTCAATGATTATAATAGTGTCAAAGGTCCTTTGGAGTAGTCCCTTTCTAAAGGTCAGGCAACAGTGGCAGTGAGGCCAACTACTGTGTTTGGGCCTCAGTTTCCTTATCTGCAAAATGAATCACTCACAAAAATAACCTGTTTTCCAGTGTTTAGATAAAAATGAATCTTTAAAAGATAGGAGTTATGCTGATGAGAAATGGAAATATAATCTGACTCTTCAAGACGAAAAGATGTTCAAACTTAACGCATACTAAGAAATATACAAATTTAAACAAGTCCATGGTAACATTTTTTTCTTGGGTAGCAGATTGGCAAAAATCCAAAAGTTAGATAATACTCTTGATTGAGGAGGCCATGGGGAAATATGCACTCTCATGTACTGAGGATGGAAGTGCAAAATCACGCAAGTCCTATAGAGGGCAATTTGACAGTATCTATGGAAACTACAAAGGCATATGCATTTTGACCCAGTAATTCCACTCCTGGGAATTTTTGCTATAGATATATATGTAAAATGACACGTGCGAGGTTGTTTACTACAGCAGTGTTTATTTCAAAAGACTGAATCCACCAAATTATCCATCAATAGGGGACTGGTGAAATAAGTTATGATATATCCATACAATGGGATATCTTGCAACTGTAAAAAAGAGTGAGTATGCTCTCTTTTGTTGATATGGAAAGATCTCCAAAATATACTGTAAACGAGAAAAACAGAACAAAAACATGGTGCAGAACAATGTGCACAGTGTTAAAAGGGAGGGATAAGAATATATATTTATATTTACTATAAGAAAGAAGTACTGGAAGGATATTCAAGAAACTAATGGCAATGATTAACTATTTTTGAGTGGGGGTGAGGTGGAGCTATAGAAGATTGAGCAGATCAGAAAAAGAAGAGCAATATTTTTTCACTGAATATTATGTATGTGTGTGTACATATATATGTACGTATATATCTATTTTTTAAATTAAAAGAATTTGAACCATATGGATATGTTAACTAGTCAATAATTAAATTAATAAATAAGAAAAAATATGATAAAGCTGTCTATAGATTACATAGCCATGAAAGTATAGCTGAAATCATTTTTAGATCTGACAGCTTGCAACATGGGTTGCATTCTGCAGTGTATTTCTACAAGAGAATGCAGCTATGTGTCCCAGCTGGCTGTCCTCCGGGTTTATTCACTAACCTACAGCAAACATCTTAACTACTCTGGATGTTCATTGCTCTTTATGTATGATGGCATCATGTTGCAATTATTAATAAAGTAATCCAGGGTGGAGATAGGAAGTTGCTAAAGAGAAAATTGTGTAATTAAGGCAACTTGAACTTCAGCGTCAAAAGTAAATTGGTTACAGATGTGAAGGCAAGGGGATGCAGGGCTGGCGGGAAGCCAGTCCCAGAAGAACACAGTGGTAGCCCCATCCAGCATTTCCTTCAGAGTCAGAGAACATCTCCATTTGAGCAAGGCCAAGTTTAGAAGAGAGTCTTGTAAAGAAGGTGACAAAAATGAGTGGCATTGTGGACTAGAATGTAACACTGTTAGGCAGATTTGTAAACCAAAAAAACAAAAAACAGGAACAAAAAAACGCCAAACCCGTTGCCATCAAATTGGTTCCAACTCTTTGTAGGGCAGGTAATAACTGTGCCCCTAAGATTGCTTTGGAATAGGTTGATGTTACTAAGGAGGTGGGGTCCTGTACTATTCAACAATTTTAACCAACAATTCAGAAGAAAATATAGAAGGCTGACTTGTCAACTTTGATATAGCCAAAGCTGGAGGGAGAGCTACTGTAGGATGCCAGAATCAAGATGGAAAAATGATCTCAATAGGCCAACGGGTTGAATTCAAGAAGATGAAATGTAAAAGGAACAAATGCGAAGCTTGGTCTTTAGGCTCAAAGATGTAAATTGCACCAGAACAGGTCAATGGGGACTTGGCTTGGCAGCATCAAGTGTGAAAAGGGCTTAGGGGATTTAGTTGACTTTAAGCTCCACATGAGTCAACAGCCTGAAAGAAGCTGTCAAAAAAAGCTCATGCTTCTTTGAGCTGCATTAATGCAACCACAGTACCCCAAATCAGGAAGCCAATGGTCTCTCTCTCAAATTTGTCTGTTCACACCACAGAAGGATGCTAAATTGGCATAAGGTTGGCTTGCTATTCCCTTTCCTGTACTTTTTAGATCCTCTTTTACAAATGTTAACTCATTTAATCCCTACAACACAACTAAGAGTACCACTATTATTCCCAGTTGGCAGAAGACAGGTGATAGATGAGGCACAGAGAGGCGAAGTAATTTGCCCAAGGTAACACAGTTAGTAAATAATGGTGTGCACTCCCAGGACTAGTAGCATCATCATCATCTGGGGACTTGTTAGAAATGCAAATTCTTGGGCCCCATTCCAGATCTACTGAATCATAAGCTCTGGGGGTAGGACCCAAAAATCTGTGTTTTTAACAAACCTTCCAGGTGATCCTGATGTATCAAGTTTGACAACCACTTCTCTACCACTATTTTGCCTCGACGTGAATCCAGTGGCGTCACTAGCGTTGGTGTCACCCAGTGCTGTGAAACATCAGCAAATTTGACAAAAATCAGTGACTCGAATCATCATTGAAATTGGGTAATAATGACAGCTCTGACAGAAGCACATTAGAAGGTTCAAAAAGTAAATTAGCATAGAGTTTTAGCCTTGTAGGTATATTAATACATGCGTCTTAGTTATCTAGTGCTGCTATAACAGAAATACCACAAGCGGATGGCTTTAACAAAGAGAAATTTATTTCTTCACGGTAAGGTAGGCTGAAAGTCCAAATTCAGGGCGTCAGCTCCAGAGGAAGGCTTTTCCTCTCTGTAGGCCTTCTCATCAGTGTTCTCCCAGACTAGGAGCTTTTCAGTGCAGGGACCCCTGTCCAAAGGACACGCTCTGCTCCCAGCACCGCTTTCTTGATGGTATGAGGTCACTTCTGTCTTTTATATCTCAAGAGATTGCCTCAGGACACAATCCAGTCTTGTAGATCAGGTCCTGCCTTACTAACACAACTGCCACCCATCCTCCCTCATTAACATCATAGAGGAAGGTTTACAACATACAGGAAAATCACACAGTACCAGGAATCATGGCCCAGCCAAATTGATACACTCATTTTTTGGGGGACATAATTCAAACCATGACAACATGTAAGTTGGGCTTATGAAAAAATTTTTTGTTATGATTAACTACGGGGATATTTTTATGAAAAATAATAAATTTCTGCTGAAACACTGCACAAAAATTTAATTTTATAGACAGTCATTTTGGTGTCACCCATCTGACAGTGTCACCTGGTGCAGGCTGCACTCCCCACATCCCCCTAGTGACGCCACTGTGTGAATCAGTAATGTTTAGTTGTCTCTTATTCTCTAGCTTGCCCAGCATTGAGCCTTACATACAGGCAGCAGCCGGTGAATGTATTAATGAATTCATATAACAAATCTTGACTGTGCACATACCATGTACCCATATCTGAGTTAAGTGCTATGGATACAGAGAGGTGTTAAAGTAAGTGCTAAGGGTGAGGTCTAGGGTGGGAGACAGACATAGGTACCAGACCCATTTTACTAACACTCTAAGAAATTTAGAAATCTCATATATTTCTCCAATATGCTAATTTATCCATCTCTGGATCCATTGGTCCAAGAATGATCAGTGAACTGATGTTTCATTGACTTAAAAATTATCCCTATATTGAGAAATATAGATTAAACAGTCTGGGAAGGAGTTGAACTTTGCTCCAGAAAGTGAAATTGACCATACAGAGAGTGAAGCTAACCATACATAAACTTAAATTAATGGGCAGTGTATCTCTTACCTGTCTTAGTGAAACAGTACTTTGTCAATGATAAGTATATTAGATTTCCAAATTTCTTAGCGTGTTAGTAAAATAGGTCAGATCTTTTTAGCTGTAATATGTAATTTTGATCTTGACAGCTCCCACTCTTTAATAATGAGTAATAGGAGAAGCAAATGAACAGCTTGATGGAAGAAAGGAGAGTTAGAAGAAGTAAAAAAGGGAGGAAGGAGAGGTGAACTAAAAAATGCATCATTAACAAGTGCCAAAGATTGTAACTGCAGAATCATCACTTTGGAGATGTATAGTTTTCGTTTAGTTGTTCAAGACGAGGGATTTAGTTTTGTGATCCTTTGGGCTTGTGTTTCTGGATACTTATATACTTTACGTGTTATCAATTATCCTCACAATTATCCCCCTTTATAGGTGGGGAAAGTGAACCTTAGAAAATGTAAGTGAATTATCCAAGGTCATCTAGCTAGTAAGTGACTAAAACCCATGGTTGCCTGGCCACCTCCCACTTTTTTCTATCTTACAACATGCTGCCTCCGTACCTCATTTATTTTTTAAAACCAAACACAAAAACTAAACAAAATACCCTTTTCCATTGCCCTTGCTTCCTCTGTTCTAACAGTGCTATATTTCTTTTTTTCCAAAATTTTATTTATTTGTTGTTGTTGAGAATATACACAGCAAAACATACACCAATTCAACAGTTTCTACATGTACCATTTAGTGATATTGATTACATTCTTTGAGTTGTACAACCATTCTCACCCTCCTTTTGAGTTGTTCCTCCCTCATTAACATAAACTCACTGCCCCCTAAGGTTCCTATCTAATCTTTCAAGTTGCTGTTGTCAATTTGATCCCATATAGATAGTTCTTAAAAGAGCATAATGCTCAAGGCGGACCTTTTTTTACTAGTTAAGCTAAACTATTGTTCGGTTTTAAGACTTCAGGGGATATTTTTGGTTTAAGGTTTAAAGATTATCTCAGGGTAATAGTTTCAGGGGTTCATCCAACTTTCATGGATCCAGGAAGTCTAGAGTCCATGAGAATTTAAAATTCTGTTCTGCATTTTCCCCCTCTTGATCAGGATTTTTCTATGGAATCTTTGATCAAAATGTTCAGTAATGGCAGCCGGGCACCATCCAGTTCCTCTGGTCTCATGGCAAAGGAGGCAGTTGTTCATGGAGGTAAGTAGCCACACATTCCATACCCTCCTGCTATTCCTGACTCCAGGTGAATAGAGACCACTTGTTGTGCCTTGAATGGCTGTTTGCAAGCTTTTAAGACCCAAAACACTACGCAATAAACTAGGAGGTAGAACAGAGGTGCTAAACACGTTATTAGGTCAATTAACTGGGATGTCCCATGAAACCATGACCCTAAAACTCCAAACCAAGGAACTAAATCCCATGAGATATTTGTTTGTACATAAGCAGCCCCAGAATCTACTTTTTTTTGTCGTTGTCATAAATATATCACAAATTGCCAATTCAACTTTTTACAGGTGTACAACTTATTGACAGCAATTACAACAACCAGCTGTGCAACCCTACCATTAATCAACGTGATTTTTCCATTTTTCCATTAACCCCCTTTTACCCCTTCTCTCCCGCCCCTGGTAACTTTGGTCTCTATACATTTGCCTTTTCTTGTATTTTTATGTAAGTGAGGTTATACAATATTTGTCCTTTTGTGATTGGCTTATTTCACTTAGCATAATACCTTCAAGCTCCATCCATACTGTAGCATGTATCAAGATTTCATTTCTCCTACTGGCTGAGCAGTATTCCATTGTATGTATGTGCCACATTTTGTTTATCCATTCATCTGTAGATGGGCATTTAGGTTGTTTCCACTTTTTGGCTATTGTGAATAGTGCTGCAATGAACATTGTTGTATAAGTCTCTAGCAGTGAAATTGCTGGATCATATGATAGTTCTATTTTTAGTTTTTTGAAGAACCACTACACTGTTTTCCACAACGACTGTACCATTTTGCACTCCCACCAGCAGTGGATAAGGATTCCTCACTATATTTCTTGATAAAATAACTAAGTTTGCTCTTGTTGAATTTATTGCATCATTACCTCTTTTCTGCTCAACCTCTTACAATTGGCTAACACTCCTGATACTTTATGGTCTCCAAGTGTCTCTACTACTGCTTTGGCACTTAGCAGATGCTACCTTTAACTGTTAATTGTCATATCAGTATCCTAGAACTACAATAACCATGAGCTCTGGCAATTACCATGTCTTAGATCTCTTTACGACTGTCAAGTATCTTGTGAATAAAGAGTAATCAATAAATCACTAGTGTCCAGGAATTGATAAAGCATTAGTTCAGTGGGTAGGGGCAATGATCACATTAAGTTCAGATTTGGGGACAACCTTTGTGTTAGTTTCCATTTTATAAGTAATATAACCTAGACTCTTCAGGCAGTTCTGCCTTGACCACCCAGATACAAACAAACTTAGTTTATGGATTACCTAGTGTCTGGAAATCATAAAAAAGCTGAAATCAAATCTGTTCAGTCAGAAACAACCGGGGCAGAGGCTACAGAGAACATGTCCAGATACACATACATCACACACACCAACATTCACCATTCCCAAGGTCTAAAGAGGACCATGATTTGGTTCACACACAAACACTCCTACTCCCCTAAAATGTTTGACTGATAAATAATAATTTAATTGTAGTCCTTTTTCCCTTCCTTTGCCCCTTCCCTTCCTCCCCATTGGGTTTTTGAAATTAAGGTTTAGCTACCCACCATCACCCTTAGGGTCACTGAGGGCAGTGGGAGGGATGACTGATGATCGATGATGTCCAAACCAACATTCCTTGGAAAACCGTCTCTTGCAATCTTCATGCACCTGAAACAACAAAAGAAGAGAAGGGAGAAAAAAAAAAGAGGAAGGAGAGAAAAGGACAACACTAATTAGTCTTGAATTCCAATCCTAAGATTTGGCTCCATAGTGTTCAAATCTTCCTGAGATTTGGTGCCACAGACATACCCCCGACTCACCTGGATACCCCCATGCTATCCCAAACCTTGGCTGTCCCTAAATGTGGCCTCTGAACTCTGGTCCTTTCAAAAGTGGCTTTCAGGCACTAACCCGTTGCCATTGAGTCGATTCAGACTCATAGCGACCTTATAGGACAGAGTAGAACTGCCCCATAGGGTTTCAGGCACTGAGGAACCATTAATCCTAGGGCCTAAACTTAGTGGCCTGCAGAATGGGGAGATTACTTGCAGTATAAGAGATCCACTCCTCATAATGTGCTATCACACTTCAATCCTTACAACAACTGTGTGGTAGGGAAAACATTATTAGGTTCATTTTCGAAACGAGGACACCAAAACTCAGAGAAGTAAAGGGTCTTGCCCAACATCAAACAGCTGGGAAATGACAGAACGGAGACTCTATTGCCTTCCCCACAAGTGGCCATTCTTTCCCGGTTTCCAGCATCTTCAAGTATCACTTCCAGGACCATTACACAGTTCCTGGGGGATATAAACCTGGCCCAGATATTCAAAGGTAATTAAAACAGAGCCAGAGGACAGCCAGAGTCTTCTAAGAAGAAGATTATACTTCAGTTTCTTCTTGTCTGGAGTAATCAGTTTGAGAGAAATATCTAAAAGTCTTGAAAGTCTAGATCAAACTCGGCACCATTGGCATTTTGAGTCAGATAGTTCTTTGTTATCAAGGTCTACCTGTACATTTTAAGAGGTTTAGCAGCATCTCAGGCCTCTACCCACACCTCCTCCCCCCACCTCACGTTGTGGCAACCAAAAATGTCTCCAGGCATTGCCAAATGTTTGTGGTGGGGGGAACTCACCCCCAGTTGAGAACCATTATCTAGAGGTATTGCAGTGTTGTAGTTAAGAATACAGTCTCCAAAGAATTATGTATGAATCAAGACTCTCTTACTGGCTGCATGAACCTCACTTTCCTTTTCTGTAAAATGGGGACAATAAGGTCTGCATTTTTAAGGTTGTTGTAAGGATTAAAAGAGATCAGGTATATAAAACACTTAATACATAGTGGAAATAATAATGTGTCAATATCCTTAACCATTATTAATTAACAAACGTTACAAATTTCTAGGAAATGGTTAATGAGGGACATAGAAAGTTTATTAAGGGTAGACTCAGAACTTATTTTTTAATTGCGCATGCTGCCATATGAGAGTTAAAATTTTTTCACTTGCTAGTAGGCCTTGCCAGTTAAGAACCATTAGAGATGAGAGTCTTAAATTTTTCTTCCAAAGACTCTAGAGCCAGATCTGGAAAGGCAGGATACTGAGCTCTATATGATGGAATTGGTATAATCTATTTTGGCGCAAGAGTCTCTGAGATCTCTATGTGTATGAACAGTCAAGTCCAAGCCACTCCATTCCCAAAGTCAAGTTCTCCAAGGAGTAAGATGAGTCTTACTATAGAATTGCACCATAAACACCGGAAATCTTGAAGTCTTTTATAACTGCCACAGTTCTTATGACACACTGCACACTGAGAGCTGACAGACATGTTTCCTTCTATCCACTGATGTGGCATGCTTTTCTGAAGGGTAAAAAGAGACAAGAGGTAGAAGTTAGAGATATAAGGAGAGGAAGGGCCAACTGGAATAATTGTACTTCCCACTGCCCCATGGAGGACATCAAGGAAATTTTCCTGGTGTTACCCTCCTCACCTCCAATGATAGTGACCAATGACAGGTGGGAGTGGGGAGCTTTCATTCTTTGAGACTGGTTTGATTGTGAGCCTGGGGAAGAAGCCTGTTTGGGGGTATCTGGAGAGAAAAAAAAGTCTTCCTTCTCCTATGTGTCTTGACTGAGAGGGAGATGGGAGAGGGCAACCGTGGGAGGGCATGGCTGGCACTCACTATTTCATCTGCAGGCAAAAGGAGGTCATCAGTGACAGACAAAGTATTCCACTTGCAGTCTTTGCTTGCTCTCAAAGCACATATTCTGTGAGATTTGACTCTGCAGACTGTGAGAAGAGGAAGAAAAAAGATGAGTGTGAGTCTGGTGACAAAGAAGATTCTAATTCCCTTTCCTAAGCTGCTCAGAAAGGTAGAATACAGATGCAGTCTAAATAGTTCTGATCTACCTCCAAAGGCCTATTTCCCATATGATCCAATTTCTTTTTATTTCTACTGACTAAACTTCCTAGTATATGAACTTGAATGGGAATTGATGGTAAGAATGAAGTGATTTCTGTCTCTCCAACCCTTGTGACTACATTGTCCCATTCCCACATACACCATCCTCCATTTTCTTTCATAAGAATTTCCCCTCATACCAGTTTCCTCCCATCTCCTTTCCTTAGTCTGTTAAGCATCAGGTTTAACCTCACACCAGAGTCAATGACCTAGCATGAGTCAGTGATACTAAAGCCACATGAGGGCCTTCACCCCTATCACCACCCACTGAACTCTGCTTCATAAAGGAAACAGGAAGATACCTTCACAGATGATAATATTTCTAGATAAGGCAGGAATGCTCTCTCGACAAACATTGCAGTGCTGGGTTCTACTACTGTGGCTGGAGTACCAGTAGTGCATGCCAACAAGAAAAGGGTTGTTTTCTGCTGCAGGTATCTAAAACAAATAAAAGAGAAAGGATTTGAATGGAGATTTAATCACAGAGCCAGATTAGGGAAGGCCAGAAACTCTGCTGCTAAGGCTGAAATGGCCAGCTATATAGGTGTCAGAGAGTGTGAAGGGGAAGACTAAAAGCTGAAGCCAATACCTAAGAAATCTTCCACCTCTGATGGCTAGTGGTTTTGAATAGGGAAAAAGAATAGGGGGCCAGGTCTTGGAATAGGAGCTGAAGGCAGGGGCAATGATTTTTATGCTTCTTGGCCAAACTACTGCATTAGTTTAGTCCAAGCAAAAACTAGTTCTGTTAGCCTTGACCTTGATTCTCTTTGACTATTGAGCAAAAGGAGGTGGTGAGTTGGAAATTCAGTGATATCCAAGTCCTGAGGCCAGGAAAGGAGGCAGGGCTCTGTCCCTGGGCTAAGGGATACTTGTTAAGCTGTGGGTACCTCTTGGAGATCTACACCGCGATTTCTGGCCCTACTGTTGCCATGTGAACAAAGAATTGCTTTACCTGGACAACAGTTTCATCTCAGGGGATTCTTGTCCAATAATTCTTTTCTGAATACCATCCTCTGACTGTCCACAGTAGTTTCCTGGTTAGTCATTTAATTCATTCAATAATTCACTAAACAATTGTTTATTGTAGTAAAATATGTATAATATAAAGTTTGCCACATTAAATATTTTTAAGTGTACAATTCAGTGGCATTAATTATATCCACAATGTTGTGCAAGTATCACAACGGTTTATTTCCACAACTTTTTCATCACCCCAAACAGAAACTCTTGTACTCACTAAGCAATAACTCCCTATTCTCCCTTCCCCCAGCCCCTGGTAATCACTAATCTACTTTCTGTCTCTATACATTTGCCTGTTTTATAAGTGAGATCATATAATATTTGCTCTTTTGTGTTTGGCTTATTTCACTTATAATGTTTTCAAGATTTATCCATGTCATAACATGTATCAAAACTTCATTTCTCTTTATGGCTGAGTAATATTTTATTTTATGTATATATTACAATTTGTTTAAACACTTGGGCTGTTTCTATCTTTTGGATATTGTGAATAATACTACAATGAACATTGGTGTGCATATATCAGTTTGAGTCCTTGATTTCAATTCTTTTGGGTATATACCTAGGAGTAGAATTGCTGGGCAATAGTAATTCTATGTTTAATTTTCTGATGAACTACCATACTGTTTTCCACAGCAGCCAGACCATTCTGCCTTCCCACCTGCAATGTATGAGGGTTCCAATTTCTCCACATCGTTGCCCAACACTTGTTATTTTCCATTAAAAAAATTAATTGCCATCCTAGTGGATGTGAGGTGATATCTCATTGTGGTCATTAAACAAATATTTACTGAGTAATTTCTATGCACTTGGCATTTTTCTAGGAAATGGGGACATAGTGATGAAAAGTCAAATCCCCTGCTCTCATGGAGTGGCATTCTGTTTGGGGTCCTCTTTCATGGTATTGAATTTGGCATTTACCGTTACCCTTCCTGCGAATGTTGCATTTGTTTACCACAGCCTAACTCTCATGATTGTGGGGCAGGCACAGGGTATACCAATAAATAGTCTTTGGGGTTGAAAGAAGTGGGGGTGGGCACCCAAAACCCCCAAGTTTGTTCTGTTTGTGCCCTCCACATGGCACTCCATTCTTTCTCTAAAAACCTGTGAATGTCTGGTTTTCTCCGTCTCTGCCTTCTTCTGGAGTTCACATTATTGTTGACTTTATAATGGGGTGAGTGTGAGAAGACATGACAAGAACTTAAAAAGAACTATATATTCTCCCTGACACCAGCTGATAGTGTCCCATCAGAGAGAGAGAGAGCTACTAAGGACTCTGGCACATTATATGTTCAACCTTGATCAATTAGCATCCAAGATACAGTCTGCACATGGCACTCTCTGATCCCTTCTTCCCCATATGACATGCTGGCTATGTGCTAAATTGCTGCTGGATTGACAAAGATGCTTCTGTAAGGAAAAACTACTTTTATGAGCTAATGGCTCACCTAGTTCCAGATTACAGTACTTTGTGATTACAATATGTTGATTGCATGCCAAGACCCTAGAATCTTTCAATATTGCAACTTGAGGCTTGAATTTTTTCTTCAGTTCTTTCAACTTGAGAAATGCTGAGCTTGTTCTTCCCTTTTGGTTTTCTATCTCCAGGTCTTTGCACATTTCATTATAATACTTTATCTTCTCCATCTGCCCTTTGAAATCTTCTGTTCAGCTCTTTTAATTAATTATTTTTTCCTTTCACTTTAGCTACTCTACGTTCAAGAGTGACTTTCAGAGTCTCTTCTGACATCCATTTTGGTCTTTTCTTTCTTTCCTGCCTTTTTAATGACATCTTGCTTTTTTCATGTATGATGTCTTTGATGTCATTCCACAACTTGTCTGGTCTTCGGTCATTAGTGTTCAATGTGTCAAATCTGTTCTTGAGATGGTCTCTAAATTCAGGTGGGATATATTCAAGGTTGTACTTTGGCTCTCGTGGACTTGTTCTAATTTTCTTCAACTTCGACTTAAACTTCCATATGAGCAATTGATGGTCTGTTCCACAGTCGGCCCCTGACCTTGTTCTGACTGATGATATTGAGATTTTCCATTGTCTTTTTTCACAGATGTAGTCGATTTGATTCCTGTGTATTCCATCTGGTGAGGTCCACATGTATAGTCACTGTTTATGTTGGTATAAAAGGTATTTGCAATGAAGAAGTCACTGGTCTTCAAAAGTCTATCATGTGATCTCCAGCATCATTTCTATTACCAAAGCCATATTTTCCAACTACCAATCTTTCTTCTTTGTTTCCAACTTTTGCATTCCAATCACCAATAATTATCAATGCATCTTGATTGCGTGTTTGATCAATTTCAGACTGCAGAAGTTGGTAAAAATCTTCAATTTCTTCATCTTTGGCCTTAGTGGTTGGTGCATAAATTTGAACAATAGTAACATTAACTGGTCTTCCCTGTAGGCATATGGATATTATCCTATCACTGACAGCATTGTAGTTCAGGATAGATCTTGAAATGTTCTTTCTGACGATGAATGCGACACCATTCATCTTCAATTGGTAGAGTAGAGGGTCAGAGAAAAAGAGGAAGACCCTTGACGAGATGAATTCACACAGTGGCTGCAACAATGGGTTCAAGCATAGCAATGATTGTGAGGATGGCGCAGGACCAGGCGGTATTTCGTTCTGTTGTGCATAGGGTCACTATGAATCGGAACCAACTGACGGCACCTAACAACAACAACAACAAGACCTTGGAAAGCCCTAGAAATGTCAGAGTAGAGGGTGGAGAGTTCTGAAGAAGTGACATAGCCTTGGCTTTGGTGCTCTGAGATCCTAGCACCTTCCCACTTCCCAAACCACTAGATTGGAACTCTATAAGCACGTTTCTTCTTTCCTGTAATTACTAAGGTAATTACTAAAGCCTACTATGTGTTGGAAAACCTGGTGTTGTAGTGGTTAAGAGTTCGGCTGCTGACCCAAAGGTCAGCAGTTGGAATCCACCAGGTACTCCTTGGAGACTCTATGGGGCAGTTACTTTTACTCTGTCCTATAGGGTCACTATGAGTTGGAAACGACTCGAAGGCAATGGGTTTTTCGGTTAACTATGTGTTAGCTACCATGCTAGGCACTAGAGATACAGAGATGATGAACCACAGTTCTTGCCCTCAAGGAGTTCACAGTCTACTGGAGGAGACAATTTCCTAAACAGATCATTCCAGTATAGAGTGACAAGTGAGCTCTTCTAGAACGTGCAAGGTGCTACAGGACCATGCGGAAGAAACACATAACTCTGCCTGGGTAGAATATCACATTTCATGGCCAGAATGGCTACAGAATATAAGCAAATATATAAAATGGACATTTTCTTGGTTCAGTAGTTGAGGAGTATATAAGTTGGCACTTACCTTCCTCATGTGTATCCTATTCCATAAGGAAACTTTGATGGATCCAAACCCTGGATAAGTATGTCATTACAGGCTTTTTTACTCGTTGATACAGATTAAAAATCCATTTTGAAGATAGATTGAAAACTGTGGCATGCACGCAAACCACTGATCTCTGAATGCTAAGGAAAGCAGTTTGACTTAAGGCTTTTACTTTGTGGTTGTTGGGTTTTTGTGTTTAATTTTTATCCTCTCTGAAGTACTTAGGTGAATACACTCAGGCAGAGTCCATTGCTCCAGTCAGATTCTTCTCTGCTCTAGGGCAGCTAAGAGTATTTTCTCCATCTCCTGAATCCCTTTCAGCATAATTCAGTATCCAGATGGGCACACTTACTATTTGTCTACGAGTTGATAAGATCTTGTTAGTCCAGGTATGTCATAAACTCTAAAGCATTATCCAAACTTGAGGATGTAATAATATTATGCAAATACATAAAAACTCTCAGAGGATACATCCCATAAAGCACAAAATCTTCTAATGATGTAATTCCTTAAAAGAATCATCTTTGGGATGGCTTATATGATGAAAAGTGGTGTTTAGATAAGTCAGAGTCAGTGGTGTGCACTGTAACTTGAACTCAACTGCTCTGCTATATCAAGGTTTGTGTAACTATAGAAGGTTAGAGTCTCCCAGGTCAGCTGTTGGTAGGGTGACTATATTGTCCAAATCAGGACACTTTCAACAGTGAAATAGGAGGCATTAATAATTATGCTGGGACAACAGGCATAAACTGAGTTTGTCCTGGGCAAACCATGGAGACATTTTGCATGCGCTAGAGTCATTTAACCACCTTGAATCTGTTTGTTGATCTATAAAATTCAATTGTCTGGCTTAGTATTTCTATTCCATAATCACAAGGGAGAGGGTACTAGAGGAAAGAAAGAAGAGAATTATTAGGCAGGAGAATTGAAGATGTCATTCCAAGAGCATGGATTAAGAGTTGGGAGACCTAAGATCTTAATTCTGTCACAATAAACTGTGATTTTAACAAGGCAACTGGACCTCTCTGAAGCTCAGTTTTCTCATTTGCTTAATTAAATCTTACAATCATAACTTTTAAAGTTGAAAGGAATATTGGAGCTCTCTAGTCTTACCACCAAACTGAAAAGGTAATTTTATGTACAACATTCTGACAAGCAGTTGTTCAAATAGTTTGCTTGTAACACTTCCAATGATAGGGGGCTTTCTATCTCAAGAGATAGCTTACACCATTCCTGCAGCTCACAGTGAATGTTAGAAACTTCTTTCTTCTAAGCTTTCTAAGATTTAGCACTTTAGGAATATTAAACTGGCTCTTTTGCAAACCATTGAGTACCCTATCTTTGGAAGTGTTCAAATAAAAGCTATATGACTTATGATCTCCAGATGCTGTAGGATCTAGAATCTGGAATCTAGATGATGTTTAAAGTCCATTTTTGTTCCCAAAGTCAATGATTCCATGACAATTCATTAGAAAGAGCTAACCTTTTATTCTAGTTTCCCATTGCCCATTGCCGTTGAGTCAATTCCAACTCATAGCGACCCTGTAGGCTAGTGAATTCAAACTGCTGACCTTTTGGTTAGCAGCTGAGCTCTTAACCACTGTGCCACCAGGGCTGCCTAGTTTCCCAAGCAACTCCTTTTTCTCTTTTCGGTTCTTCTCAATCCCCAAGGCTCAAACCTTTCATCTACCCATGACTCCTGTTTCTCCTTTGCCTCTCTCTATTTAGGTTCTCTCTCACCCCTAACCCAGTATCTACTATTTGTTCTCCCTTTCTATCTTCATTCTGAGCCTTAATTTTATTTTGCCTGAATTTCTGATCTTTTGGTCACCAGTTTTCCCTTGTCTAATTCATCCTGTCTTTGTAAAGTATCTCTGACCATCTATCTTCCCTTTCCAATCCATTCCATAGAAAAATCGTCCTTAAATTCAGCTTTGATGACATTGCAAATCTTCTCTACTCCTTAGTCTGGCACTGAAAATCCTCCACAATCAGGCCCAACCTGCCTCTCCAGACACTCATCTTAGACTCACTTTCCAAAACTCCTCTAATTAAATGGATTTTCCTTTTACTGTATTCCAAAAAGCCTCTGTTTTCCTGTTATTCAGCTTTTACTTATACCAGTTACTCTGCTCAGGATACCCATTCCCTTGGCCATAGGCCCTTGCCACCAATAAAACCCTATCCATCCTTCAAGGTCTGTCTCAAGTCTTTCCTCAATTAATGCTTCCCAGAGGACTCCAGCCCATACTTATCTCTTTCTCCCTGAACTCTTATACCACTTTACTATTTCATTCATCTGGCAATCTATCATGCACTGCCTTGCAACATCTCTGTAAACCGTTATTCCTCTCAAGCATTGTTTTTAATTGTTTCCTTTATGTATGTCTTGTCTCCCTAACAGCCTAAAAAACTAATTGAGGCCAGGAGCCAGGGCTGCACCTTCTTTTCTACTCCCTATGGTACAGAACTGGGCTCCTAGTAGGGGCTCACTCATTAATGTGGACTGACTAGTTTCCAATAGATTATCCATTACTTTGTAGTGACTTTAATAGACCACTGGATTCATGGTTAATCTTCTCTCACCCTACTTTTCAGGCACTCGTGGTGACAGAGTATAGAAGAGACTATTAGAGATAAGGTATATATGGGAGAAAGCACATTTGACTGTTTAAGCCTCAAGCAAGACAGATTGCTACAATGCTGGTGATGAGACATTTCACTATTGGCTACAAGTGTTCCTTGATAGATTTAGGTCCCTGGAGCAACTCCATAGAGTTTGTGACTATACCTGATACAACTCTTCCAAGAAAATAAGCAGGCAGATAACTTTTTTTTTTCATTCTAATTTGTGCTGGGTAGAGCACTGGATGACTAAGTCACTTTAGTCAGGGATGGCACATCAATTCTCTGATGGCTTTCTTTAGCAGATTTCACATTCCTGGACTAAAAATTGAAATTCAAAATATCCCATGTGACCTTTTATGCAAAATTTAAAATGTTACATGATTCATAAGAAGCACTCCAGTTTGAATAGTAGTAAGCCAAGGTAGGAAAGGGATTGATTCATCAGGCATGAAGATGGGAGAAGAGCATGGAATTCACAATTTTTTTTGTGACTACCTCTAATTCTATGCCATAGTAGCCTTGTGTGCATGAGTAGGTGGGGAGGGGAGGTATACTTCTCCATTAAGAAAGGAAGGAGAAAATAAGAAAGGAGTGAAATGCTGAGTGCTAAGTCATGTAAAGGCCACCATCAGATTCTAAACAAAAAGTCTCTCAATTAAACATATACAATGTGGGCCTTTGAAGGGGGACCCAGGCACCATCTCAGCCAACTTGTCATGTTCCCCCATCATAGCCATGGGTAGCAGAATGTATAGTTATGAGACTAAGTGGTCAAAAGCCTGAGAAATCCTAAGAGAGTGGGGATGGATGGTTCTTCTCCATAGCATTATTTTTACTTTTAAACCCCATTCTTTACTGAGCCACATTCTGCACAATGCTACCACAAATGCCAACTACACGTCTCTGTGCTTTGCTAGTTATTTAAGACATCAGATTCTTTTTTAGGGCTGGATTCATCTTCCTCTTTATCTACAAGACCTTCACATCAGAACTTTGCTTTAGGATGAACCATATATCATTTCTTCCCCAAACCCTTGCTCCAAGATTCATTTATTCAATCAACAAATATTTATTGAGCATCTACTATGTGCCAGACACTGTTCTAAGTAAACAAAAGACAACCCTCTCCTTGGAACTTATGTTACTTCTAACTGTGGTGGGGCTACAGAAGAGTGAGCTGGGGGCATGAACCAGAGTTTGAACGGTGGCATCACTTGCTGCAGGGAACAGTGTCCAGAAGTGTGTTATTTCCAGGGAGAAAAGGAACCCTGCTAAGCTTTGGGAAAAACCGATCCTTGTTTTTCTCTCTACATGTCTTTTGTGGTGGACAGAAAACAGAGAGGCAGAATGTGTAGTGGTTAAGGACACAACATTTGGGGAGGGTTGAGCAAGATGGTGTTTTCAGCAGTCACACGCTCCTGCTTCCCTAAAACAAATCCAAAAGAAATCAAGCAAAAGCTGATGAAATTTATAATCTCAGAACTCTGGATAGTAGTTAAAGGGGTGGAGGACTAAAGTGAACACTGAATCAAGAAAATGGTATCATACAGACAACAGGAGAATGAAGATTCGTCACATGTCCTAACCCCACCCACCCACCCCAGCTCAATGCAGGCATCTTGGGGTGGCCACAACCAGCATCCTGAGGCAGAGAACCTAGGGTTGGAGTACCACTGAGAGTACAAAGTGGGTCAGGCCTGGAACAAAGCAGCTCTGTGAGCACAATGAAGGCTGAAGCTTCTGTGAGTCCTGGGAAAGAGCAGCACAGTGAGCACAGTGCAGCTTACAGTACATGAACAGTTGGGCCTGGGACAGAGAGGCATGGTGGGTGCTGTACAAGCTGAGATACCTGAGCAGTTGGACCTGGGACAGAGATGCTTGGTGAACATAACGTGGGAGGGAGTTCCCATGAGTCCTGGGAAACAGCAGTGCAGTAGGTACAGCACAGGCCATGGTGCATGAGTGGTTAGGCCTGGGATAAAGAGGTTCAGGGGGCCACAGTGTGGCTCGAACCACCTGGACAGTCAGACCTGGGACACAGTGGCTTGTGAGCATAGCACAAGATGGAGTTCCTGTGAGGCACAGGAAAGAGTAGCATGGTAAGCATAGTTGGGGCCTGAGTTCATGAACACTCAGGCTTGAGACAGAGAGACTTAGTGGGCACAATGTGAGCCAAACACTTGAGTGTTGGACAGAGGACAGAGCAACTCAGTGAGCATAGAGTAGGCTGCAGTTTTCATGAGTTCCAGGAAGAAGCAATGAGGTGAGCACAGCACAGACTGGAATTCAAGAACAGTAAGGACACATGGTAAATCACCAATAGCTGTTGCTTCCAGGGTGGGATTCTGAGGCTGATGTGGCTGAGCCAACACTCTTGGGAGAGGAGTCTTATAGTGTGTCTGTGTCAGCTGCAGATCCTGGTTGGAGAGGAGTCTAGTGACAGAGCTGCACAGCTGGTGCTCGCAGTGGAGAAGATTGGTGGTGAGCAATTAGAGATAGTCTGTAATCACATATGGGGGGGCAGGGCTCGAAGGACATAGCCATAATCCCTGGGGAAAGTCTGATACTGTGGTGATACAGTCGGCATCCCCAATATCTGGTGGGAAGGCAACAACACCAAGCGCTACAAGCCATAGAGTTTGATGCTGAAGTGGCATGGCCAGTACCTCCACTCAGAGAACCTAGAGATGACAGTGACAGCCAGCACCCCTGGCAAGAAGACCAATAGGGAGGAGACAACAGCAAGTGCACATAAATGGGCTGTTTGAAATGGAAACAGAGAGCTACAACCTTAAATTATTTAAAATAATAATAACAATAATAAAGAAGAAGAAGCGCAAATCCTAGAGAAAGAGAAGAATCTAATCTCCAGAGTTATCACAATAAAATAGCCTAATGTCCTGATTATAACAATAACAAAGCATATGACGAGGCAGGAAAAGATAGCCCTTATGAGAGACCAAAATAAGGGAACAGAAACTGTTCTCAAGGAAAGACAAATAATGGAATCACTAGACAGACTTTAAAGCAATGGTATTAAGTATGCTCAAAAAGTTAAAGGAAAACACAGAAAAAGAATTAAAGGAAATCAGGAAAACAATGCAAGAACAAGATAAGAACTTCAATAAAGAGAAAGAAAAAATAATAAAAAAAGAAATACTGGAGCAGAAAAGTACAATAACAGAAATATATAATTCTCTGGAAGGGTTCAGCAGCAGATTTGAATAGGCAGAAGAAAGAATCAGCAAATTAAATATAGGGCAATTGAGATTGTTTAGTCTGAGGAGCAAAAAGAAAAAAAGAGTGAAGAATAACGAACAAAGCCTAAGGGATATGTGGGACACCATCAAATGGAATAATATACGCATTATGGAAGTCCCAGAAAGAGAAAAGAGAGAGAAATGGACAGAAAGAATTTCTGAAGAAAAAATGGCTGAAAACTTCTTAAATATGATGAAAGACAGAAGCTCACATATTAAAAAAGCTCAATGAACTCCAAATATGATAAATCTAAAAACAGCCACACCAAGGCACATTACAATCAAACTTTTGAAAGCCAAAAACAAAGAGAAAATTTTGAGAGCAGCATGAAAGAAATGAAGTATCACATACAAGGGGTCCTCAATAAAATTAAGTGCCAATTTCTCTTTGCAAACCATTCAGACAAGAAGGCAGTGAGATGACATTTAAAGTAATTGAAAGAAAAAACTATCAGCCAAGAATACTATATCTAGTAAAACTGTCATTCAGAAGTAAGGGTGAAATTAAGATATTCCAGATAAAGAAAAATTGAGGCAATTTGTTACTATTAGGCTGCCCCTACAGGAAATGCTAAAGAGAGTTCTCCAGAAGGAAAAGTAAAGTCACTAGACAGTAACTTGAAGTTGTACATATGGGGGGGGAATTACCTTTAAAAGAAATGTCTTGACAAGTATACAGGTCAGATTTAAGGTATTTTTCGTTGGCAAATACAACTGGTATGTCTTTCATGCTTTATAATGACAAAAGCATAAAAAAAAAACTATGTTTATATCTACATCTATATGGAGCCCTGGTGCAACAATGGTTAAGCTATTAACTGAAAGGTTGGCAGTTCGAACCCACCCAGTGGCTCAATGGGAGAAAGACCTGGAGATCTGCTTCCACAAAATTTATAGCCAAGAAAACCCAATGGGGGCAGTTCTACTCTGTTACATGGGATTGCCACGTGTCAGAATCAACTTGACAGCACCCACCACCAACATATATATATATATATATTTTATACCTTGGATACCTTGTAATTTCATTTTTGACAATCCTAAATTTAACTAAAGTTAAATTACAGGGTATCCAAGGTATAAAATGTAATCAGTGATAATAACAACATAAATGGGAGGGAGGATTGTCGTAACTATAACATTTTGTAAGTAACTGAAGTAAAGCTGCTATCAATATAAACCATGTTGTTCCAAGTATAAGATGTTAAACATAATCCTCATGGTAACCACAAAGAAAGTAAATTAAAAAGTGTTCACAAAAATAAAAAGGAAGGGAAATAAAAAGATTCAGCACACACACAAAAATCTATACACAAAAGAAGCCAGCACTGGAGAAAAAGAAGGACAAAGAAGGTAACAGTCACACAAAAAACGAATAGCAATATGGCAGAAGTTGTTGTTGTTAGGTGCCATTGAAGGAAACACCGCCTGGTACTGCGCCATCCTCACTATTGTTGCTACGTTCAAGCCCATTGTTACAGCCATTATGTCAGTCCATCTCTTTGAGGGTCTTCCTCTTTTTTGCTGACCATCTACTGTACCAAGCATGATGTCCTTCTCCAGGGACTTGTCCCTCCTGATAACATGTCCAAAGTACCTGAGATGAAGTCTCATCATCCTTACTAAGGAGCATTCTGGTTGCACTTCATCCAACACATATTTTTTAATTCTTCTGGCAGTCCATGGTATATTCAATATTCTTTGCCAACACCATCTTTCAAATTCATCAATTCTTCTTCAGTCATTCTTATTCATTGTCCAGATTCACATGCATATGAGGCAACTGAAAATACCATGGCTTGGGTGAGTCTCACCTTAAGCAGAAGTCAGTCCTCCTTTATTGGTAATTATCATGAATGTAAATAGATTAAACACTCCAATAAAGAGGCAGGGAGCGGCAGATTGAATTTTAAAAAAAGAATCATCTATATACTGTCTGCAAGAGACACAACTCAGGCACAAAACCAAAAATAGGTTGAAAATGAAAGGATGGGGGAAAACATTCCATGCAAACAGTAATAAAAAGAGAACAGGCGTGGAAATTTTAATATCGGAAAAATTGACTTTAAGTCAAAATCTATTATTAAGAGACAAAGATGGACACTATATAATGATAAAAAGGTGAATTCATCAAAAAGATATAACAATTATAAATATTTATGCACCTAATCTCAGAACCCAAAAATTTATAAAGCAAACACCAACAGAATTGAAGGGAGAAATAGACAGGTCTACCAAAATAGTTGAAGGCTTTAATACACCACTTTTGGTAATGGAAGAAGATCAATAAAGAAACAGAAGACTTAAATGACACTAGTAACCAACTAGACCTAACAGACATATATAGAACACTCATCCCAACAGTGCACTATCCATTCTTCTCCAGTGCGCGTGGATCATTCTCCAGGATAGACCATATCTTAGGAAACAAATCCAGTCGCAATAAATTTTAAAAGATTGAAATCATGCAAAGTATCTTTTTCTGATCACAATGGAATGAGACTAGAAATTAATAACAGAAAGAGAACTGGAAAATACACATATATGTGGAAACTTAATAACATACTACTAAGCAACCAATGGGTCAAAGAAGAAATCAAGAGAGAAACTGAAAAATACTTAGAGTTGAATGAGAATGAAAACACAACATACCAAAACCTGTGGGATGCAATGAAGGCAGTACTCAGAGGGAAATTTATAGCAATAAATGCCTACATTAAAAAAAGAAGAAAGATCTCAAATCAATAGCCTAACTCTACAACTTAAGGAACTAGAAAGGGAAGAGAAAACTAAGGCCAAAGCTATCAGAAGAAAGGAAATAATAAACATCAGAGCAGAAATAAATGAAATAGAGAATAGAAATACAATAGAGAGACTTAATGAAACCAGAAGTTTTTTTTTTTTTGAATCAATAAAATCTTTGGTTCATGATGATGGAAAAAATTACTTTGATTAAGGGTAGGGTTGCACAGTTGATTATTGTAATTGCTGTCAATAATTTGTACACCTGTAAAAAGTTGAATTGGCAAAAGTTGTGGGATAGATATATTTGCAATAGTGACCAAAAAAAAAAAAATATCATTTTTGAAATGGCGTATCTTTGGGTAAGTTTATTTTGATTTAAAAAAAAAAAAAAAAAAAGAGTAGTTTTTGAGGCTGCTATGTACAAATACCTCATGGGGTTTGTTTCCTTTGTTTGGAGGTCCACGGTCATGGTTCCATGGGAAATCCCAGTTACTGGCCTAATAATGTGCTTAGTGCTTCTGTTCTACCTCTTAGTTAGTTGCATAGTGCCTGGGATCTTAAAAGCTAAAAAGCAACCATCCAAGACACTAGAATTAGTATCTATTCACCTGAAACAACAGAGGAAGAAGGAGACTCGGGGATAGGAGGAGGATATGGAATTTGTGGCTAATTGCCTCTATGAACAACTGTCCTTCTGCTATGAGACTAGAAGAACTGGATGGAGCCTGGCTACTATTACTGAACCTTTTGACCAAAGATTCTATAGAAGAATCCTGATCAAAAGGGGGGAAATGCAGAACAGAATTTCAAATTCTCATGGACTCCAGACTTTCTGAAGCCATGAAGGCTGGATGAACCCCTGAAACTATTGCCCTGAGATAATCTTTAGACTTTAAACCAAAAATAACCCCTGAAGTATTCTTAAAACCAAACAATAGTTTAGCTTTATTAGTAAAAAATGTCTGTCTTGAACATTTTGCTCTTTTAAGATCTATCTCTATGGGATCAAAGTGACAACAACAACTAGAAAGTTTAGATAGGAACCTTAGGGGGCAGTGTGTTTATGTTAATGGGGGAGGAACAACTCAGAAAAGGAGGGAGAGAATGTTTGCACAACTTGAAGAATGTAATCGATATCACTGAATTATACATGTAGAAACTGTTGAACTGGTGTATGTTTTGCTGTGTATATTCTCAACAGCAACAATAACAAAAAATAAAATAAATTATAAAAAAGATCAACAAAGTCGACAAGTCATTGGCTAGACTGACAAAGAGAGAGAGAGAAGATGCAAATATCTAAAACTTGAAATGAAAGTGGGGACATTGCAACTGACTTTATAGAAATAAGAATTGTAAGGGAATACTATAAACAGTTATACATCAACAAGTTAGATAAATTAGAGGAAATGGACAAATTCCTTGAAACACATGAACTCCCTACATTGACTGAAGAAGAAATATTGGATCTCCACAAGTGAATAGATTGAATCAGTAATTTAAAAAAACCTCCCAACAAAGAAAAGCTTGAACCAGATGGCTTTACTGGAAAATTCTACCAAACACTTATAGAAGAAGTGACGCCAATCTTACTTAAAATAGAAGAGCAGGGAACACTTCTCAATTCATTCTATGAGGCGAGCAGTACACTGATACCAAAGCCAGTCAAAGACACCACAAGAAAACTACAGACCAATATCCTTAATGAACACTCAGCTATATACTCGCAAACCAATCAGAAAACATATTAAAAGGATTATACACCATGATCTAATAGGATTTATCCCAGGATGCAAGGGTGGTTCAACATTAGAAAATCAATCAATGTAATACACCACATTAATAGAACAAAGAAAAAGAACCACATGATCATCTTGATTGATGCAGAAAAGGCATTTGACAAAATTGAACACCCTATAAAACAGGAGCCCTGGTGGCACAGTGGTTAAGAGCTTGGCTGCTAACCAAAAAGTCGGCAGTTCAAATTCACCAGCTGCTCCTCGTAACCCTATGGGGCAGTTCTATTCTGTCCTGTAGGGTTGCTATGAGTTGGAATTGACTAGATGACAATGGGTTTTGTTTTTCTGTTTGTTTAGTATAATAATAAATACAGTAAACAAGATAGGAATAGAAGGGAAATTCCTCAGTATAGAAAGGGCATTTATGAAAAACCCACAGCTAACATCATACTCAATGGAGAAGGACTGAGAGCCTTCTCATAAGATCAAGAACAAGGCAAGGACACCCACTCTCACTATTACTATTCAACATCATTCTGAAAATCCTAGCCAGAGGAAGTAGGTGAGGAAAAAAAAAAGAAAAGAAAAGAAAAGAAAGTTATCTGTCATGGATTCAATTGTGTCTACCAAAAATATCTGTCAACTTGGCTAGGTCATGATTCCCAATATTGCATGATTGTCTACCATTTTGTCATCTGATGTGATTTCCCTACGTGTTGTAAATCCTATCACTATGATGTAATGAGATGGATTAGTGACAGTTATATTGATGAGATCTACAAGATTAGATAGTGTCTTAAGCCAATCTCTTTTGAGATATAAAAGAGAGAAGTGAGCAGAGAGTCATGGGGACCTCATACCACCAAGAAAGCAGCACTGGGAGCAGAGCGCGTCCTTTGGACCTGATGTTCTTGCACTGAGATGCTCCCAGACCAAGGAAATACTGAAGACAAGGACCTTCCTCCAGAGCTGACACAGAAAGAGAAAGCCTTCCCCTGGAGCCAGCTCCCTGAATTTGGACTTCTAGCCTAATGAACTATGAGAGAATAAACTCCTCTTTGTTAAAGCCATCCACTTGTGGTATTTCTGTTATAGCAGCACTAGATGACTAAGATAGTATCTAAATCTGGAAAGAGAAAGTAAAAATATTCTTTTTCACAGATGTCATGATCCTATACATAGAAAACCCCAAAAATTCCATAAGAAACCTACTACACCTAATAAATGAATTCAGCAAAGTGGTAGAGTACAAGGTCAACACACAAAAATCAGTTGTGTTTCTATACATCAGCAATGAGCAAGCAGAAAAAAGGAAATGAAGGAAACATTACCTTTACAATAGCTTCTTAAATAATAAAGTACCTAGGAATAAATTTAACTAGGAAGGTGAAAAATTTGTAAGTAGAAAATTATAAAACATTACAAAAAGAGACTAAAGAAGACCTAAATAAATGGAAGGGCAGTCTGTGTTTGTGGATTGAAAGGCTTAATATAGTTAAGATGTCAATACTACCCAGAGCAATCTGTAAATTTCATGCAATCCCCATCAAAGTTTCAACAGCATTCTTTACAGAAATGTAAAAGCCAATCCTCCAATTCATGTGGAAAGGCAAGGGACCCTAAATAATCTTGCTCAATTTATTCAATGGGGAAGGAAGAATCTACTCAATAAATGGTGCTTGTAAAATTGGATTTCCACATGCAAAAGAATGAATCAGGATCCATGCCTCACACCATGCACAAAAACCAATTCAAAATACATCAAGGACCTAAATGTGAAAACTACATTCATAAAATTCTTAGAAGAAAATATAGGGTCATGGCTGCAGTGCCTAGTTTTTCTTTTATTTTTAACAATGGATTATCAGATATGACAACAAAAGCACAAGCAGAAAAAGACAAAATAGGTAAATGGGACCTCATAAAAATTAAATACTTATGTTCATCAAAGAACTTTATCAACAAAAGTGAAAAGACAACCTATAGATAGGGAAAAAAGTTTCAGGAACTCTATATTTGATCAGGTCTAATATCCTAAATATATAAAAAAGACTTCTACAACTTAACAACAAAAAGACAAACAACCCAATTAAAAAATGGGCAAAGGACTTGAACAGACATTTCACCCAAGAAAATATTCAAATGGCCAACAAGCACATGAGAAGATGCTCAATGTCATTAGCCATTAAACTAAACCAAACCAAACCCGTTGCTGTCAAGTCTATTCCCACTCACAGCAACCCTATAGGACAGAGTAGAACCGCCCCATAGGGTTTCCAAGGCACAGCTGGTGGATTTGAACTGTCGACCTTTTGGTTAGCAGCCAAGCACTTAAGCACTGTGCCAAAAACCACAATGAGATACCACCTCACCCCCATTAGAATGGCAAAGATCAAAAAAAAAAAAGGGAAAACAACAGGTTTTGGTGAGGTTGTGGAGAAACTGGAACCCTCATCTATTGCTAGTGGGAATGTAAAATGATACAGCCACTGTGGAAAACAGTTTGGTAGTTCCTCAGAAAGTTGAACATAGAACTACCAAACGATCCAGCAATCCCAATCCTAGGTATATACCCAGAAGAAGTGAAAGCAGGAATGTAAACAGAAACCTGTTCACCGATGTTTGTTGCAGCACTTTTCACAATAGCCAAAATGTGGAAATAACTAAAATGTCCATCAACAGATATCTGAATAAACAAAATGTGGTGCATACATACAATGGAATATTACTCAGCCATAAAGAGAAATGAAGTCCTGACGCATGCCACAACATGGATGAACCTTGAAAACATTACGTTGAGTGAAATAAGTCAGTTGCAAAAGGACAAACATTATATGATATAACATATAAAATAAGCAAATATATAGAAACCAAAGATTATTAATATTTACCAGGGGTAGAAAGGAGGGAGAAGGGGGGGAATTTTTGCATAGGGGGCATTGAGTTTATGTTAATGGTGTGGAATCACTTGGAAAAGGATAGCAAGAGTGATCTCACAACTTGAAGAATGTAATCAATGTCACCGAATTGTACATGAACCAATTGTTGAGCTAGCAAATGTTTAGTTGTGTATATTTTCACCACAGTAAAAAAAAAAAATTCTTTAAAAAAAAAGGACACAGGCTTTGGAGTTACACAGCTTGGTTCTAAATCCTGGCTTAGGTAGTTATTTTACCTTGGCCTTTTCCTTCCCCTGTCTGAGCCTCAGTTTCCTTAGCTGTTATTGGAGTCACTCAGAGGCCCCAATTCAAGATTGTTGACTGCAGTTTTCCTAACATAAGGGCATCTAAGTTAGCTGTTCACATATATCTCAAGAGCCTCATCCATTGGGCATACTGTGACAACAGCATATCAAGTGGATGTGCACAGAGGCATCTAAACTACATACTTCCTAAGGTATGAGTCTAAATGAATTACTCCTGTTTATGAATAATTCTAGAGATTTCCTCATGATAAAACCAAACCAAACCTGTTGCCGTCAAATTGATTCTGACTCATAGCAACCCTATGGGACAGAGTAGAACTGCCCAATATGGTTTCCAAGAAGCAGCTGGTAGATTCAAACTGCCAACTTTTTGGTTAGCTGCCGAGCTCTTAACCACTGAGCCAGTAGGGCTCCTTCCACATGATATGCATCTATAATTCCTGAAAAAAAAGTTCTCTGCATCCATCTTCTTATTTTCCTGTTTGAAAGGTGTATTAACTAATTCAATCAATTAAATATTTACCCCTGAGAGTTGTGTGGATTCTCAACCAGTTCCCTTACCTTACGAATTTCTCCCTGTTGGACAGTTTTTATGACATTAATCCATTCTTCCATATCTTTCCGGTTGGGTGCAGCCAGGGTGACTTTTCGCTGTGGTGTTGTCACCTAAACAAAAAGTCACATCATTAGCTGGTTCCTATTCCACAACTTTGCCCTCAGACAGAATCTGTGAGCTCCCCAAGGAACTAGATAGATCTACCAAGCACTGTCCAAGCCACTTCTTGAAGACAAGCCACAGTTCCCCAAGCCACTCGCAGCTCCTCTGATATCTACCGGAATAGTAGTAGCTAACACTTCAATGCCACTTACTATGTGTCAGGCACTATTGTAAACACTTTATGTATATTAATTCATTTAATCTTCATTACAACCTCATGAGATGGGTATTACTATTTTCCCCATTTCACAGACAGGAAAACTAAGGCAAAGAGAGTTAAATGACTTGCCCAGGGTCATGCAACTTATAAAAAGCTAAGCCAGAATTGAAATGCAGATTCTTAAACACTAAAACATGCACCTATCTATTTCAAGAGAGGTTACCTGAAAACGTTACTTGCTTACTGCCACTCTGTCTACTTGAAAGTGGTAAAAGTAAGTGCCTATCAATGAATGAATGGATTAAAAAATGTGGTACATACATACAATGGAATACTACACAACCATAAAGAATAATGATGAGTCTTTGAAACATAACATGGATGAATCTGGTCGGCATTATGCTGAGTGAAATAAGTCAATCATGAAAGGACACATATTGCGTGATCTCATGTTTATAAAAAGACAAAAATAAACATACATATAGAAAACAACATTTATTGGTGGTTATCAGAGAAGTGAGGGGGGAAGAGGAGGAATTACTCTTTAGATAGTAGATGCTTATTTTTGGTGATGGGAAAGGTAACAACAAAGGTGGATGAAGTATGCACAGCTTGACCAAGGTAAATGATGTCACTAAGCAGTACACATACACACGCAAAAGAACGTTTTTGTTATATGCTAGGACATATTTAATTTTGCAATAACAGCAACAACAACCAAAAAATATATGTGTGGTTATATACTTATGTATGCATACATGTGTATAGGTATGTATATGAGTGTATATGTGTGCATATATACATGTATCTATATGTATATGTACGTACGTGTGTGTGTGCTTGCATGTATATTCATATATACATAATAAAGCACATAGACGGCACAGTTACAGATACTTCTTAGACATAACCAGACACCTCACGGGATTTGGTTTTTGAAGTTTGAAGCCTTGGGGCCATAACTTGTGGGACAACTTGGTCAATTTACATACTAGTTTGGTGAGTAGTGTCTAGGTCTTAAAAGCTTGCAAGTGACCATCTAAGATACAACTATTGGTCTCTTCTCGTCCGGAGCAAAAGAGAAAGAAGGAAACAAAAGACTCAAAGAAGAAACTAGTCTACAGGACTAATAGTCTACATGAACCATGGTCTCATCTACCCTGAGATCAGAAGAACTAGATGGTGCCTGGCTACCACTAACGACCATTCTGATCAGCACCACAAAAAATGGATTCTGATAGAAGTGGAGAAAAATGTGAAACAGAACTCAAATTCTAAAAAAGGCCAGACTTACTGGACTGGTTGAGACTAGAGGACTCCCTGAAACTACCACCTTGAGATACTCCATAAACCTTGACCTGAAACTAGCCCCTGAGGTGTAAGAGGACAGGGAAACCAGATTACTGGAAATGAAACATCCAGAATGGAATTAATGAAAATGTTAACACATTGTGAAAAATGTAACCAATGCCACCGAAAAATTTGTATAGCAATTGTTAAATGAGAACTTAACTTGCTGTGTAAACTTTCACTGAACATGCAATAAAATATTAGTTTTAAAATAAAAAAAGAAGGTGGCAAAATGTAAATGTCTCTTTACATTTGGGGGTAGAACTGGATTGGAGTGAGGAGTCCAAAATTCAGTTTCTTTCTTCCTTAGGGACAGGGACAACCTGAAGAGAATTTTACAGTTGTATCTGTTAATCCAGCTTGGTGCAAGAGCCCAGGCAAGTGTAAGGACAAAACCATGCTAAGGGTTTAGCAGAGGTAGCAATGGCCATAGACTGGACTTGGTCTTTTTCCAGAAGGAAGGAGAGAGAATGAATAGCTACAACATCACTCATGCTTCAATGGCTCTATCTGTCTTTACCAACAGCCCCCAAATTTTTGGACCTAAAGCTCGCCACACCAACCAATAATTTCAGCATGATTCCATAATAGATGGGAACAAGACCTAGCCTGGATTGTGACAACAGCCACTCCTTTGGTCCAAACCCATTCTTGAGTGGGGCTGATGAGCAGTGCTGCTATGTTTTAATTAGGCTCAGAGGCAGCCTGGAGCTCCTGGGTGGTGCAAACGGTTAGTGAGCTCTTCTGCTAACCAAAAAGTTAGAGTTTCGAATTCACCCAGAGGCACCTCAGGAAAAAGTCCTGGAGATCTACTTCTGAAAAATCAGCCATTGAAGACCCTATACAGCACAGTCCTACTCTAACCTACACACAGGGGTCACCTTGAGTTGGCATTGACTAAATGGCAACTGGTACTGGTACTAATGGGCCGCCTAGCCCTTGGACATTTTTTTGAGAATGGAGACCAAAAACATTAGCCTGTAGCTCATCTTTTTTTTTTAAATTATTTTGTTTTTATTGAGAATATACACAGCAAAACATACACCAGTTCAACATTCTTCAAGTTGTGCAACCATCCTCACCCTCCTTTTCTGAGTTGTTCCTCCCCCATTAATATGAACTCACTGCCCCCTAAGGTTCTTATCTAATCTTTTGAGTTGTTGTCACTTTGATCCCATATAGATAGTTCTTAAAAGAGTATAATGCTCAAGGCAGACTTTTTTTTTTTACTAGTTAAGCTAAACTATTCTTTTGTTTTAAGATGTCAGGGGATATTTTTGATTTAAGGTTTAAAGATTATCTCAGTGCAATAGTTTCAGGGGTTCATCTAGCCTCTATGGCTCCAGAAAGTCTGGTGTCCATGAGAATTTGAAATTCTGTTCTGCGTTTTTCCCTCTTTTGAACAGGATTCTTCTGTAGAACCTTTGATCAAGATGTTCAGAAATGGTAGCTGGGCACCATTCAGTTCTTCCAGTCTCATGGCAAAGGAGGCAGTTGTTCATGGAAGCAATTAACCACACATTTCATATCCTCCTCCTATTCCTGACTCTCCTTGTTCCTCTGTTGCGCCAGACAAATAGAAACCAATTGTGTTCTGGATGGCTGCTTGCAAGCTTTTAAGACCCCAGGCACTACTCAATGAACTAGGAGGTACAACAGAAGCACTAAACACATTAGGCCAATTAACTCCGATGTCCCATGAAACCATGACCCTAAACCTCCAAACCAAGGATATAAGCTCATCTTAAAGTTAAGCTTTTCGGGACTGAGTCAATAGAAGCCTCAGTTTCACTCTGCATCAGTGTGATGTAATGAGAGAGAAATGCTCTTCTTTCAAAAGAGAATGGAATGTGGCTGCAAAAGCAGGGTATTGGGCCTGTAGCCATTAAGTACTTCTTCCCATCGACCTGAAGAGGAACCCAAGTCTTCATAACCCACCATTGAGTCTGGGAGAAGGTGGGTAAGAGAAATTCTGGGCCAATGGACTTGCTATTTTTCAGTGAGTTTCTGATCTGGGTTCACTTGGATAACCAAAGCAGTACAACATTTCAGCAGCACTAAGCCATTGAATACCAGTACCAGTTACCGCTGAGTAGGTTCCAACTTATGGTGATCCCATAGATGTCAGAGTAGAACTGTTCTCCAACAGGTTTTCAGTGGCTGATTTTTTGGAAATAGATTGCCAGGCCTTTCTTCTGAGGCACCTCTAGGTGGACTCAAACCGCCAACCTTTTGGTTAGCAGCTGAACATGTTAACCATTGCACCACCCAGGGCCCCAAGCCCTTGAATACGCCCCTAGAAAAAGCTATGTTTTCTTTGAGGTGATCTCTTCATGAGTAATCTCAGAATAAGGTAGCTTTCACTTTGGATTTTGGTTCTTATCAACCTTATCAAAAGAGATGTCATGTAGCTCAATTATCCTGATATTTTTTACAACATATTAGCTGCCTCTTGAAAGCCTCTCAGTGATACTCTTCTAAATCACATTCACCAGAAGGACTCATTTTTATAATAGTCCTCCCCCTAAAATCAGCTAAGCTTTATACTAGGCTGGTAATGGGTAACAGTACTATCATTTTTCCCCCCATCAGTGGGTTGGTAGAAAATGTTTGCATGAATAATCTTCAGCGCTTATTTGTAAGGCTATCTTAAGTGGATTTCCATACACACTTTGGGATCAAAGGAAACTTGGAAAACCTGAAGTCCAAAGAATCAACAAGTGGGTGTGACAATTCCTCTTCCCAGCTATCCCCCCGACTCCTGCCCACTTAGCCTTTCTCAATATTTCTTACCCAAAAACTGTGGCAAAGGTTCCTACAGCTGCCTTCTGCCAAGGCAACGTGAGACAGATCAATTGTTTCAAAGTGTGCAAACTGGAAAAATATAAGAGAGAGAGGGACCATTCTGGTTAATGAAGCAAAGAGATATTAGAAGGTTAAAAAATAAAAAAATTAAAAAAGCATACACACACGCTTACTACTAGGAATTTTTAACAATCATGATACAATCATTTCTTTGGCTAGAGTGCTGGAATTTGTTTAGCATCATGATTTTTGTTGATATATCATGTGACAAACAAAAACCAAACCAAACTATTATCAAAACACAACTCTTCCCAAAAGTTTATGTGAATTTATAGGAAGGCTTGGGTTGATCACTTCAAAATTATCTAAATATAAATGTTTATGTTGGAGAAGATAATGGAATGTGGTTTAGCTAGGAGCCTGGTGGAGTAGATTGTTGTTAGTTCCTATTTTATTAGGTGGCAGCCTTTGACTTTGTTGCTAGTCCCATCCAGTTTGAAGTCTGTGTTCTCTTGTATACTAGTCACTTAACCAACAGAAGGAAATCAGCACTAGGGGTACGGGCAGGGGTGGCTTCATTCGTGTACAACCTGTGTAGTCAAATGGGTCCCCATGCTCAGAAAGGCCCTGCACTTATTTTAATGCTTTTCTGTTGCCATCTTGAAATTCTTGATAATTTTATCTTTGAACTTGTGTTTCATAAGTGAAGTTCAATAGGACAATGAAGTGTGCATGTGAGCAGAACAGATTCACACAATATTTAAATCCACCCATGTCCCTTGCCACTTTATTTATGTATGGCGTTTGTGTTGCCCCAAGAACACAGAATCCCAGTGGACCCGTGACGTGTGGGTGTTCAGTGAGACTCAAATCAAGTACAAGGTAAGCATGTTACATCTATGACAGTAAGCAAGGATGCTGACAGCCCAGAGAGGCCACACTTTCCATTCAAACCAGAACTTGCTTCAAATGCAGAAAGAAGGAAAAAATGTTATAAGACACACAAACAACCAAGGAATCTTATCATATTCTTTCTTACTCATGTTACTTCCCTGTATTAACCAACTAATTATGCTGAAAATAATGACATAAAAGTAAAGGGAAAGATAGGGCAACCTATAGTTTCTTTTCCTTTTAGAGTGTGTTGGTAGAATGTGCAAATACCAAGAAGTGAAATAAAAACAGTTGAACTATTTTTATTTCATACATATGCATATATGAGCTGCTAAATACAAATTATGTAATTTTGGTGATTCTTCATATGAGTTAAATGCTCTTATCTTTGCTTTTAAAACTGGCATTGCACATTATACAGATGAATGTAAAACTCATGCTAATTATTTAAAATTTTAATTTTTCTTTACTTAGAATGACATCGAATAATATATAAAAAACACTGTGACAACTCAAGAGAGAAATCATAGAAAAAAGGAAAAAGGTTTGTATTTTACTACGTTTAATGGCACTTTTTTCCCTCTTTTTGAATAAGGGGCCTTGAATTTTCATTTTGCACTGGGCCCCACAAATTATGTAGTTGGCTCTGGGTACACAAGCTAACTTGGGAATCTATGAAAAGGAAGGGAAAGAGGAAGAGGAAGAGAGATAAAAGTGTCCCTCTTTTGGTATAAAAGGTTAAGTTAAAGGAAAAGTAGAGGGTGTCAACTTCTACCCTAATGTTAGCCAACATGTCATTACCTATAGCTCCATCTCCCCACGCAAACATTCCTGGCACACACCCACTAACCCAACTGGATAAGATTCTACACTTTACCGCAGGATGGTGTGCAAAACAGAGATTTTGTCCTCGAACCAGAACATATCTAAGCTTCCATCTCTTGAAGGAGTTACAGTTCTTCAACAGAGGTCCTTCCTTCAGTATTTTCTGAAAAACAAATGCTGAGATTTGAGTAATTAGATCAACTGGAAAGACCATAGCACTTATTCTTTCGGATGGGAAGATCAGGTATTTTTAAGACTCTGTCTCGGTCACATATCTGAGAAGTAGCCTAACGGGCCAGGCAAGAACACAAGTTTCTTAGGAGTCCCTGGGTGGAGCATATGGTTGATGATCTCAGCTGCTAACCGAAAGGTTGGCTGTTTGAGTCCACCCAGAGGCACCCTGGAAGAAAGACCTGGCAATCTACTTCTGAAAAATTAACCACTGAAAACCCTATGAAGCAGAGTTCTACTCTGACACTCATGAGATCACCATGAGTTGGAATTGACTTGATGGCAACTGGTTGGTTCTTAGGATACATAGTCCAAGAACCATGGGGACCATCTCCACCTTGGGGTGAGGGGGTGGGCACAAACATATATAAGAACAACATTCCCAAGAAAGAATTGGTGGTAGAGGAAGAGGCTGGTTTCAGTAAAGGCCATTTCTTTGGAAGTCTCCAGAATGTAGCTCCAGACAGGATCTTCCTGCCAGCCTTTTTAGAGTGTTCCTTTTAGAATGTTAAGTTGGATCATGTACCTTCCCTGTCCACAAGCCTCCAATGGCATCCCATAACTTTTAGAAGCAAATTCAAAGTCCTTACTATGGCCTTCAAAGGGCCTTATGATCTGAATAGGGAGCAAGCACATAAAAAGGGCACCAAAAAAAATTACCTTCTGTAATCTACTAGCATCAGATCTCTTTTACATTTAGCAGGAGGGATGAAAATCAGGATCAGCTCAAAGCTGATTCCTATGGGTAGAGGTCAGACGAACTCCACTGTCCAACTTTTTGAGCCTTTCTAACACCAGCTGCCCTTCCCCCCAGCACTCTCTTCTCTGGTGGGTTTGATAATTCATTTCAATGGCCATACAGAATTCACAGACCATACTCACGATTACGGGATTTATTAGGGAAGTAAGGCAACAACTCAGGATCAGGATCAACTTGGAAGTAACAGGACACAACTCAGAAGGCAGGATAGTTATCAGTCAGGACAGCTTCCAACCAGGAAGGCTCTCAGCGCTTTCTCAGCGGTGTCCCCAGGCAGGCCCTTTTCTAGGCATGCCAGGTGATAGCCCTTCTCTTGGCTGTGCCAGCCTACAGGCCTTCTCTAGGCCTCTGCTCTGCTTGGGCAAGTGTTACAGCTCTTTAACTCTGCTGACAAGTGCCCAGATGCACCCCACTCCACCAGCAAGCCTCCTGCCTGAAGGTGCTTAGCTCTCTCACTCTGTGAGTTGGCAAGCCCACCACAGCTGTTTGCTGGTCTCATGGTTCTCACCGCTCGTACTGCTGCTGCTTGCACTACTGTGCCGTCTCTCGCCATCCTCTCCATCTTCAGTGTCACAGTTCTCTCTCTCCTGGGTCTAGGAGGTTCTCAGGTTGCACTCCACTCCAAACTCTTTGTGATGGTAGTGGGGTTTCCCTCAACCTCTGTGGGATTGCCTCTTTTGTAAGCCTATTCCTTGTCAATTTCAAGGCATGATCCTTCCTCGGTAGACTAAAGTCACTCAATTTTCATAGTAATCCACCAATTCCTGCAAGGTCACTTAATTCTATTGGGTGGTTTTACACACCCTATTGTCATAGTGAACTAACCAATCCCTTTGCAAGACTGTGGCCTAGCCAATCATTCTGGCAGAATTATAAACCCAAGACCAGAAAGGCCGTATATAAGAGAAACCCATCGCACTGCACCTTCTGATTACTTCATTTACATAACTCATAGTCTGGCCACTGATTTTTCAGGTATTTGTTGAACAGATGGATCCTAATCAAGCATAAAAAAATCTAAACCAAACCCGTTGTCGTTGGGTTGATTCTGACTAGCATATAGTCTACTTACCATTTTCACCACTGAGGAAGTGCTCAGTTATAGGATACAGACCAACATGCAAGACTGCCATTTGGGAGAAGCTCACACCCACCAAGCCAGAGCCAAACCCATACTGAATGGACAAAGAGCCAGACTGAGTTTAAGTTGCCAAATCAAGGTTTTGCCACAAATTTCATCAATCACCTAAATTAGAATTCATCACCGGGTGGCCTGTGGAAATGTTTTGTTTGGTTTACATAGTGTCTTTTAAAGTTTTTAATTAGTTGATAATATTTAAATGGCAGAAAATTTCATATAAAAATCCAAATTACCTTGTTTTTTTCCCCCCAAAATCAAAACATCTGGCAATAATGGGCCTTTATTCTCACATGGCAGCAAACTTCTGGAACTGAGTAGCAGCTGCCTCTTTTAGATGGGGTACGTGACTCCATTTGAGTTTGGGACCCCTGGCCTAAACAACTCTTTGCCACTTCCATTTTCTCCAAACATACACACATCAATACACTGTCTCTTCAATTGTCCAACCATAAGATAGTACTAATGGACAGAACCCCTGTATGCCAATTGGAAGATCAGTTCATGAGCAATCACAGTTTGCCTGAGTGCTCTTAATAACTTACGGGAGTTTCAAGGTTTTTATCCTACCCTTGAAATGCTTACAAAAGAATGGTGCCATTGGGGCCAGGACAAAGAGAACAATAAGATCTTGTGGAAAAGGAGAAGGTGGCAGGGAGAGTGAAAAATTATACTTAAATCGTTGAAATTGAGTCAACAATGAGAAAACAATGTTTGTCTAAGCATTAAGGATACACCACTCCTTTCCTCTCTCTATCCTAACCTTCTCACCAGAGCCCTGATGGCACAGTGGGTAAGAGCTCAGCTGCTAACCAGCAGTTCAAATCCACCAGTCGCTCCTTGGAAACCCTATGGGGACGTTCTACTCTGACCTATAGGGTCACTATGAGTTGGAATCAGCTCAACAGCAATGGGAAAAAACTTCTCACCACCATGCCCTATATTCCTTCACTAAGTCTGCATGATACCTAGGGATTCATATTTATCTCCTTCTGCTAAAGACTTCAGTTCAAAATTTTAACTGCCTCAACTCTGTATAACTGAGGACATACCATTTCTGCCAATTATTCTACTCTGTCAGTTACTAAATGCTTCCTCTACTGTTCTTATTTGTACTAGCTCATTTTATAATTTTTGGTTAGATATTTTTCCCTTTTCCTCCATTTTCCATTTAAAGCTGTCTAGTACAGACTGGCAGATGTCTACACAAATACATTCTCCCCTTCTTCTGAGAAGAAGAACCCATTCTTTAGGCATTGTAAGCCATAGTCCAGGAAACTAAGATCCCCCCTCCCTCTTTATAGCCTGTGACTATCCAAAAGGACTCATATTTCAGTAAGGCATTTACCAAGCTCTTCCATGATATCACCATGGTCAAGAAAGAGAAATGATTACTGGATTGTAGCTGTTAGAATGACCATGCTCACACTATAGTGATTAATGCTGCAAGACAATCAAATCGTAGACTATTGCAATTAATCAAATTCAGAAGGGTGATCCTTGGCTTGCTGTCTAGATTAGAATAGTACATTTAGTTAACGTGCCACATTTTAAAGTGGGGTGTTGATAAATGTGTCCAGAGGAGGACAACTGGAAACTATTCATATAAGGATCAGCCAAAGGCACTGGGGTTGTTCACACTAAGAAAGAGAAGACTAGGAGAAGAGAGAAGTCATCAAATATTTTAAAGGGTTGTTATGTAGAAGATAGATCAGATGTATTCTGTGAAGCTTCAGAGGGAAGAAATGGGACTAGTGGGTGAACATTAAAATGAGACAGTTTTGGGCCTAAGAGAAAGAAAAACTGCCTGTAAGAGTCAGAAATGGCCAACGACATAACGAACAGTCTTATGAGGAAGAGTGCTTCCAGTCATTGTGGTGTACACGCGGACGCTTAGAGCCATTGGTTAGAGACATTGTTAAGGATGGCCCTGCAATAAGAGTCACTAACTTCTTATGTCTATTTCAACTCATGAAGTTTTTCTTTTCTTTCTTTCTTTTCTCCCTCTCTCTTCCTTCTCCCCAACACTTTTTATCTCACTCCCTTAACTTCCTTTTCTTCCTTTCCTACTTTCTAACTTTTTGTCTTTCTGTGTCTCTCTTTCTTCTATTCGCACTAAGTATCCACAATATGGAACTGAAATAGTTTTTATATGTTGTTACTAATAAAAATTCCAAAAGTTGTGTTTCCTGCTCATGACACTTTTTTTTTTAAAGCAAAAAGAAAGTTTTATTTGGCATATATTCAAAAGGGCAGAAGTGGGAAACAGACAACCACGCTGCCAGAGCCATGTCTGCCTGAGTCCAAGGAAATATCACAGAACAGGCAAGAACGGGATAATGGACAAGCATGTTGTAGAGCCATATCTGTCCAAGTCCAAAGAATATTACAGAACAGGCAAGAACGGGAGAACAGACAAGCATGCTGCCACAGCCATGTCTGCCCGAGTCCAAAGACCATTACAGAGTCATCAGTATATATTAACATTACGAATGGGCAAAACCATTGAAAGCTTAGCCTTTTCAGATTGGCTAGAAACTGTGATCCTACATTTTGAATTGTCTTTCTTAAAAATCATTGGTACAGGTTTCAGTAACGACAGCCAGGAGGGTCTTTGTTGGTCCAACAAATTTCTATTCACTAAATGCTAATAGAAAAAGATAAGAGTAGAAAGTCTTTTGTGTTCTGTTAGATTGGCTTTATGTGAAAGTTTCCCTGAAAGATATTTTCCAAAATTATCTTAGCTATTGTCTTTATACCTCAGGGCCCAGTTTATGTGTCCCTGTGAGTCCTTGTGAGCCCAGCTCCAGCTGAGTCACATTCTCTATGCTCAAGAAGAGGGAATAATAACTCCAATATTATTTCTTAAATCATTCCCTCTTTTTGATCAGAGATTGGCGATAACACATCGATGATCAATACCTGGACTTAGTCGAGCTCCTAGATGGCAGTCATTGCAGACTTTTTAAACTCACAGTGCTGGTTTTCCACCAGATACCATCTGGTTCTTCACCAGGTTATTAAGTAAGAGTGATGTTCTCATTAATTGCATTGCCGGTTTGAGTGGACTCAATGTACATCAACATTTTAGCCTGAGGCCTTCTTTTGCCTTTTGGGTGTGTAAGACAAAAGACAAATTTTATTATGCCTAATACTATCAGGATGTAGATTAAAAATATTACTATTCCTTGCAATAGTGATTTAGCCCATGTACTCATTCTTGATGATAACCAACCAAACAAATCTGGTGTTTGTAAGGGTGTTGCAGTGTGCAACCAAGAAGCTTGCTGTCTAATTCTATGTATATCTTGTCTACAGCACAGACTACTACTTTCTTGGACTAATAAAAAATCTAAGGTTATTTTGTTATCTTATGTCACCTTGGCTTATGAGATCAGAGCTCACTGTTGAGCTTCCGTCTCATCTATTATTTTTCCCACAGTGACTGACAAATTTTCTTAAAGATTTCTCCAATTCAACTATACCATAAGTAGGAATTAAAGCTACCAACCATATCCTGAGTGTTGGACCAATGGGTTTTCTTCTGACTTTCATTTTATAATGCGTAACAATTTTAACATTAACTTTTCAGTATTTACTAGTGTTGTTACTACGAATATCTAAAGATAATCCTAAAGTTTCCAAAGTGCATTGCCCAAGCATTCATCAGGAATCTAAACAAGAGATTGCTCATGTAAATTCATTAACAGTTGGAAAGGGATCATCTAAATTAGAAACATATATCTATACAAAAACATATATCCATAAGCAGCACACAAAGTTTGTCTAGAAGAAACAAAAAATATAGAAAAATTTACATGTGACAACAAAGTTTCCATTAGAGAATTCATGATTAGCAAGATAATACAGGATGGACCTTTCCTGTAGGAGGTCTTCAGTTAATCTCTTTAAAATATACTAAGTGTTCTCCCTGAGGGCAAGCTGTCCCTCCTCGGTTTACCTATTAATAGTCATGAGTCACTTTCTCAGAAGCAGAAGTGGAACCTAAGACAAAACGGAGTCTGAACCATGAGGTTGATCTCCTCTGAGAACATGGTTTCTTTACTATACATAATTTTCTGCATCATAAGAGAGTGACAGTTTGATTACAGACATTAGACAGGTATTTCATACGATATTGTCTTAAAGACAGATTAAATGAATTACTTATTTACCTTAAACTTAACTCTCAGTCTGATCTTTGAAGTTTCCTGAAACAGACCGAATTCTTAAAAAAAAAAAAAAAAAAAAAGCACAATGCCAAGAACAAAATGGTCTGACTGGTTTATCTGGACCATTGTTTGACTCAAAGTGGCTTCAGGAACCAGTTTTTTTCTCAAAGCTCGAGGTTCAAGAAGACACTCAAAGGCAATGACCTGTGTGGGTTGCCCCAACCTCCATGAAAACCAGAAATCTAGATTCTAAGAGAATTACATACTACTCTCTCATCATTCTTTCCTATGGATCATGATCTTGCTATAGAATCTTTTATAGAAAATGCTCAATAAATGGTAATTGAGCATCATCTGGTTTTTAAGATCCCAGGTACCATACAACAAACTAGGAAGTAAAACGGAAACACTAACAATAATATTAGGCCAAGTGTCCGAAATAACCAATGAAACCATGATCCTAAGGTCTTTAAACCAAGGAAACAAATCTCATAAGATGTTTGTTTATACATCAGCAGTATTAGTAACTGTTTTTCATGTACCTCAACAGCAACTATATTATGCAAAACCTCAGATTAAGTATTAATATAAATACAGCAACATTTATCCATTAAGGCACAAAACTATTTCTTGGGAGAACTAATAGGAAATCTAATGCTATTCTATTTTGTAAAATCTTAGCTCAAATTTCAGACACTTCTCTGGTTATGATATTTACAACTTTATTAACTTTACCAACAGAACTTCTAATTCAAGAGTTATAATATCTAAACCTATTAGTTACATAATTCAGGAGAAAGGAAAATAGTTTCTTATATCCAGAAAATAGGACCTCAAAACATCAGCAGTATTAAAAAAACCATAGTTTCCTTTTGTTTACTTAGTTTTATGTAGTTAATTTCTGTTCCACGAGATTCTGGATCAGCTGCAGTCTTCAAACTCATCAGCTTCTGCATAAGAGTTCTGGAAATCTTGACTGAGTCTAGTCAGTCTTTTTCACAAGTCTAACAGTGCATTTTTTTGTTGAGATATTTTGGTCAAGCATGTTCAGCAAATCAGCTAAGTAAAAACTTATCTACAGATGACCAAACTTAATATGGCCATGATTAATTCATAAACAATATTCTTAATAATAAAAGACCTGATAGAAATTAATTACAAGCACAACATAAAGGCCAAATAAAATCAGTTAAAGAAAACTTTAGATAAAAATATTTCTAATTATAACTATTAACCATTTTCAAAGAGCTTCAGATATAATACATAATAATTTTGAAACAAAATACCATATAGTTAAGATATACCAAGAATATACCAAGATTATCAAATCCCTAAATACCTGAATAGTAATAAAAAAACTTCATAGGCAAATGATGTGAATTCCTCAATCAAACTATTGGTTTTGATAATGCTAGATTCAAAAAGATAAAGTTGCAACCAAGTTAACAATAAAGAAACAAAATCATGACACAACATCATGCATTTGTTGTCCAATATTAGGGAAAAACATAAGACGAAATATTAACATATAAAAATTTTTGTGGCTTTCCATGAAGTTCCAGAGTTGCCAGGAGTCTATTATAGGTCACTGTGAAACAACATTTAAGTCATTTAGCCAAAGATCTTAAAATAAAAACCTTAGCTTTCTTTTCTGAAAGCCATGCGACTTAGTATTCAGACCCAGGAATCTTATTCTAATGAGAGGCCAAACCTTTGTCTTCGAGGCAGATTATACAAATAAATTAACCTTTTAACTCAGAAATCAAAGAAAATTTTGTTATTTTAACAGTGAGAAACCTAATTCTTTGTTTTATATGCTACTTAACATTAAAACTCCTATAAATCTCATAAATTAAACCATTAAACTTTAGTCAGACAGATGAAACTTGACCATATCAAATAAATTTCTTTTTCAATAAACCTCTTAAATGTTGTCTTTGTTGCATTCCTCTTATAGTGCATCCCTTTAAATGGCAAAAATGAACACACTCATTGGCAGACTTAAATATATATATGTATTCTTCCTCTTGTGGCATAAAAAGCCAAAGTATATGAACTTAAATTATGACAAATATCTATTAACTCAATTTAATATCTGTAAGGTACCTAAAATGTCTTGGGAATTATTTTGAGCCTGAATACCATAAAACGTAACTCTTGTTGAAAGAAAAGTCTATTTAAACATTCTAAGATTTCATTCAACTTTTACTATTTCTCATATTTTTCCCAATCTAATTTTAGCCCTTAAAGATTTTATCAACTGGCTTTGGAAATCACAAAGTCTGCTCAATTGACCAATTCATTGATATGGACATAACCTTAAGTGTCTGGCTAGGAGTAGAAACATTTTTCCAGGCCACTTCAGGTGCGTCTCATTGTGATTTCTATTGTTTGACTTCTTAGGGTTCCCCTATAATAGAGAGAACTTGTTTACAGTTCTATGATTGGGATCCACTCAATTTCTGATAACTATAGCAAAGCAGCAATTTTCTTATCTTTTGTCTTAAATGGGTCTCCACCTAGTTGGAAAGGGTCTTTCAAAAGCTTCCCTGGAGCTACATGACCTTGGAGACTTGGGGCTGGGGGCTGAGGAGGCCTGATCGTGTCCCTCCCTCACTCTCTTGACTCTTGGAAGACATTTACATATGTTTAAGTTGATCTAGACATTTTGAAGGACAAAAGATAACTAATTTCTTTTTTTACTGTTCTGGAACTGCTGCTTTTACTTTAAGACAAAACTATCCTTTTTCCTTAAATAAAACACGTTTCATATAATATCTAGCTTCAGTTACTTAGAAAGGTTTCACTTTTAAGATTAACATAGTATAAAACATAAAGATCTTAGTGTACTTTTTAAGTGGACCAATTTATATCAAAGTTTCTCCAAGTAGCTGTTAAAAGTCTAAATCATAAGACAGACACAAGATGCAGTTTTTTCTGGACGAAGAAAGAACTGAGGTTCTGTGACCAGCCTTACAAAAAACAGCAATTCTTAGCCATAGCCACCAATCTAATACAAGACAAACTTAGACACAATGCTCTAGACCAGAAGCAAGCTCTCAGGACAAAAGGAGACAGAAAGACCACATAAACTCAACAGATAATACCACATAAAACAAGGATATGGGGATCCTAGTTTCTTAAAGTGTATATAGGAGATTTTGGTAAGATTGACTCAATTCATTGGAAAAAAGCAGGTTCTAGATAAAACTTGCTAACTTGCCAGAGCCTCAGATGGAGGAATATTAGACCTTTTGACAAAACCTGAACATCAAGCAAAGTTTCCCTAAAGGAAAGAAAGGATAACACAAATGAAAGCTCATTTTCCCAAAGTGGTCACTGAAATTCCAAATTACTTTCAGTATACTCAGTTTATAGTGTTTTTAAATATGAAACCCAAACCAGTGTCTCAGTAGTAGGGGGGAAATCCAGGCTTATTTATCAAAGATGTTAAGCTCTAAGGTTCAAGATTTTGGCTTCCTTCTTTTTAAACTTAATTCATTATGGTGGCTAGAGACTTAGTCTCTTATTTTAGACCTTAAATATACTAGTTCTTCCAATTTGAAAGTACTTTAAAGCTACTGATGATTTTATTTTTAACATTGTGATTCTTTATTAAGAAACTGTATCATAAAAAATGTACAGAACTACCACTTCTCCCTCATCATGACACATTTTTATGTATTTTCTAGCTATGGCAAACTAATGTAATAGGTTGAAATGAAAAGCTGATTCCAATCTCATATGCTTACTTTTAACTACTGTGACTGCAAACAAGGTTGCTTTCTACTTGTGAATGGTCTATCATTGATTCCCCCACTGACTCCTTATGGGTTAATGGTCCTAAAAAATTATTCACCCCTAATTTAAGAGTTTAAAGCAACCTGGTTGGGACAGGAGATGCTAAGCCTGACTAGTTATGTTGTTAGTCGTCTGAAAAATATTCATTTTAGGGCAGGCACTGTCAATGTGGGTCAGGGGTATGAGTGTAAACATTGAGGCTAGGAAAGGCAGGATTAAGAGAATAATAGTGAAATCAATCATCCCTGTTAATTCCAGTCTTTTAACACAAAAACTTTCTTTTATGTTACTTAGGCGTATTGTGTTTGTTCTCCTTCGGCCAGGTCAAGATAAGGAACTGAAATGGAGACAACTGGAAGCATAACATGAATCCTAACACCACAACTTCCTAGCCTATGCAGTTCATTCAGTGATTTAGACTTGTAGGCTCAGTTAATCTAGAGGACGTGGAACCAGGGATATCAATGCTGGTGTCAGATGGATCCTGGCTGAAAACAGAGAACACCAGAAAGATGTTTACCTGTGTTTTATTGACTATGTCAAGACGTTTGACTGTGTGAATCATAACAAACTATGGATAACATTGTGAAGAATGGGAATTCCAGAACACTTAATTGTGGTCATGAGGAACCTGTACTTAGACCAAGATGCAGTTGTTCGAACAGAACAAGGAAATACTGTGTGCTTTAAAACCAGGAAAGGTGTGTGTCCGGGTTGTATCATTTCACCATACTTATTCAATCTGTATGCTGAGCAGATAATCTGAGAAACTGGACCATATGAAGAAAAACACGGCATCAGGATTGGAGGAAGACTCATTAACAACCTGCAATATGCAGATGATACAACCTTGCTTGCTGAAAGTGAAGGGCACTTACTGATGAAGATCAAAGACTACAGTCTTCAGTATGGATTACTCCTCAACATAAAACAAAAATCCTCACAACTGGACCAATAAGCAACGTTATGACAAACAGAGAAAATATTGAAAATGTCAAGGATTTCATTTTACTTGGGTCCACAATCAACGCCTATGGAAGCAGCAGTCAAGAAATCAAAAACATATTGCATTGGGCAAATCTGCTGCAAAAGATCTCTTTAAAGTTAAAAAGCAGAGATGGCACCTTGAGGACTAAGGTGTGCCTGACCCAAACCATAGTATTTTCAATCACCTTATATGCATGGGAAAACTGGACAATGAATAGGGAAGATAGAAGAAGAACTGACGCATTTGAATTATGGTGTTGGTGAAGAATATTGAATATACCACAGACTGCCAGAAGAATGAACAAATCTGTCTTGGAAGAAGTACAGCCAGAATGCTCCTTAGAGCGAGGATGGTGAGACTTCATTTCACATATTTTGAACATGTTATCAGGAGGGACCAGTCCTTGGAGAAAGACATCATGCTTGGTAAATTAGAGCGGCAACGAAAAAGAGGAAGACCCTTAACAAGTTGGACCGACACAGTGGCTGCAATAATGGGCTCAAATATAGCAACATTGTGAGGATGGCTCAGGACCAGGCAGTGTTTCATTCTGTTGTACATAGAGTCGCTATGAGTTGGAACTGACTCGACGGCACCTAACAACAATAATCAGAGACTTGCACATCATAATTTTGCCTTGGGAGTAAGTTCAACCTTCCTCTAGAGAATTAGGATTTTTATGTCAGAAAGACTGAAGAAATAAAAATGATGCATTTTTATTCTATTTGCCAAGTTCAAATTCAGCCCACTTGAAAATGAATTTAAAAATTGTTATTTAATGACAAGTCATAAGACATGAGTTTGTTTAGTTCTCAGATAAGATACTAGTGGATAATGTGAGACTATGCAATCAAAACCCGACTCCAATGACCTTGGTCAGTAAAGACTGGAGCCAACAAGCAAGAATTACAGGCTCTTCTACTGACTAAGGGATGAGAACCCAGAAAACCAGTCACAGTATGTGTGGGTGAGGTATTCTGAGATTTGGGGTTCAAGCACCACTAGGCACATGATTTTCCTTTTCTCTGGTTATTAATTTGCGTTTGATGTTTTGAACAGAGGTGAAACGAAACTTTTTAGGAGGCAGCTGTGTGTAGTAGAGTATGAGTATGGGCTTGGGAAATCACTCCCATACCTGTTGAGGAAGAACGACAAATGCTGCACTTTCATTGGGAGGCTTGCATTAGGATAAATTGCTGGTTTAGGGCAGACAGCTTGGCTTGTATTTTTCCTGAACCTAGTCCACATTCCAAGCAGTTTTTTGCTTTTATAATCCACCCTAGAACTTCTTCCTCCTCCTTGGGGCTGGTAACTGAAAGGAGGCAAAGAATTTCGATGGTACTAGGGAGATTGCTTGGAGGGGAAGTGGTGGTGAGGGCAAAGTTACACTCTGTCTTTCTCAGCCCTCTTTTTCAAGAAAGCAGTTCTTAATGATCACTCAAAGTGGGGTTTTGTGTGTGTGTGTATTCATTTTTTAATTGTTGTAAAATATATATAACACAACATTTGCTAATTAAGTATATTTTGAATATACAATTTAGTGATATCAATTAGAGCAACGTAAAAAATTAGCATAGCACGCTTATGAAAATATCTCAAGGGGGGGCATGGTTGGCAAAAAAAGGTATAATACATGCATTATTTGCATAAAAATACGGTGCGTTAAGGCGGTTTTGTCTTACTTTCATGTTTTTCCCAAAACAAAAAAGAGAATTACACATTATCTACACATTGCGTAGATTATTATTTCCGCACATCCAGAGCCTTTGGAATGTCCAATTAATCCTTTTCTGCCTTGATCTATTTCAGTATATTTAACAACTTATTGGTGCTTCTGGAAACTGAAAATGAGTGAGGAGGGTATGGAACCAGATGGCAATAGCCAATTCATTTCTCCACCTATTATTAGCCAAATCTTTGACAATCCCAAGGAAATTAGGGTAAAGAATCCAGAGAAGAGGAACTGCATGTCTTGCCTGTGGTGGCTACAGAGCTGTTTAGAAGAAGATAAGGTAGCATGTAGGCCACAATAGGCATTTGCACCCCAAAAGATGGCTCCTGTAGGTAACCTTGAAGGACTTTTCTGAGGGACAAACTGGTCTTTCTCTCTTTCTTCAAGTTCCTTTTTTTTCCTTTGCCTCTATACCATATCCCCTCCCCCAGAAAACCATTTTGCATGGTTATTCACAGCCCACTCCTAATATGCCAGCTCCCACCCCCAACTCAGGGAATCATGTTCTCCCCTTGAAGCTCCACCAGTAATACCAAGGCCTTTGAAAGGATGAAAGCCAGCTCCTTATTTCCCAAGCTGCTGTATGTGACAAGAAAAGCAAAAGAGGTTCTCATTTTCAAGCAGGACTCTGGCAAAAGTGTAGGGTGGGTGTGAATGGAGAGCAGAATCTACACTGGTTAGCAAAGTGAGCAATTTTGGCTCCACAGGCTGACCTTGGACCTTAGTTTGGAGCTGCAATGATTTGAAAAAGAAAACCACAAAGGGAATGACTGATCTGTGAAATAAATTTTCATTAAGGGAACATTGCCCCCCTCTTCTTTACACACCCTGAAGCTCCTATGGATTGGGTTTCAAACAGAAAGAAAGAAGGCACATCAATAGCTGCTTCAAGCCTAATGTGTTTACATATAAAATCAGAGAAAATTAATCCAACTCTATCTCATTACTACAGTGAGACTCCTGGATGATGTCTCAGACTTGTGTCCCCTGTTGATACTTGATATTTAACAAATGAACTGGGAAAAATTGAATTGTGGAGATTGAGCATTTTTAATACTTATGCTGACAAATATGCAGTCACCCACAATGATTGCCCCTAAATGTCTAAACCTCAGTGGAGCAGCATGTCCTTTTTATCTTCCAGAAAATAAAAACACAAGTAGAGAGTAAAGAGGATGGATAAATATAGAAGATCCAATCCCAGGGCAGCTGGGAGTAAAGAATTAACCAATGCAGAAAAATTAGGGATGGAGCATAAGAAGAAAATAAGAATATTATAATGGTCATAATCTAACCCCACAAGAAAGAGACAGTCATTAGAGCTTTTAACTGTGCATGGTAGACCTGAGGAGAAATGGATGCTATTCCTCCTTTGGCCATGGTTAAATATATTTGAAGGTGGCCCTGGGTTAATCTCCTGGAGAAACACGAACAAGCAGTACTAAAAAGAGAATGTGTTGTTGTGCATAGTCTCCCCTTCTGGTGGGTACCACCGTGATATTCTCAGGGCTTTCAAATTGCTGCTTCTTTGAAGCCAACCTGAGACTGAATACCCCTTCTGGCTAAGAAAAGAAGAAAATAAAGGGGAGGAATATCCAACCCTCAGACCTCCCGAGAAGTGACTCCTAAGCCAAGGAGCCTTCTTATAGTCAGACTGATGGCAAACATCCCCTTCCAATGTGCACTTGTAAAGCAAGGATGTCACTTCAGGAGAAGTGGGCCACTGTCCTTGCCTCCAGATCTTGTGCAGTGATACAGAGGTTATGCCTGGCAGGGGGTGGGGGAGGGGAGGCAGGCTGTACAGATGAAGAGCTCTATAGCTCTGCCTAAGAGGACTGATATTATTTGGAGGACAGCATGGGGGAAGTGCATGACTAAGGGCATTGTCTAAACAATGGAGATCTTAGTGGACAGAATTAAGAGGGTTCAAAGATCCATGATACTAGCAGCAATAAGCAAAATTGCAGAACAACAAGCACTTTAACAGAGAGAGCCAGGGAAAGAGACCGCTAAGAAGAACCCTCCTGGGATCAGAGTCAACTCTGGTGGACAAGAAGATTGTGCCAGTGTGCCAGGCTGTGCCCACTCAGAAGCAATTAGATCAGGACAGGGGAGAAAACGTGAAAACATTCTCCAAGCCATACACAGATCTCCCAACAAAAGGTAGAAGCCTCGTTGGCACTAGAGGCTTAAGCACAACCTCTTAACCAAACACTGGCTGAACAGCAAGCTACCCTGATCGAGAGGAGACTCCTAGTAGAGAGCCAGCCTTAAAAACAAAACCATACACATTCCTGGTAGACTATGTGCATGCCTAAGGCTGCATCCTCTCAAGAGTGACTCCAAGAAACCAAACCCATTGCTGTCAAGTCGATTCTGACTCATAGTGACCCTATAGGACAGAGTAGGACTGCCCCATAGGGTTTCCAGGGAGTGGCTGGTGGATTTGAACAGCTGACTAGAGAAGGAAAATTCAAGCTGTTAGACCCTGGCTGAATGTGGGGCAAAAACATAAACTTCTTGAACGGTGATAGCAGCCTCTAAGCTTCACATGTATCAAATGGTAAAGGGGGACGTAAGCACAACCTTTGAACAGTAAGTGGTTTATGTTGAAGTGGTTTAAGCTGACCAAAGACTGACCCGTAGGCAGCCAGGCTACAGGAAAGAAAGAAAGAGAGAGAGAGAGAAAGAGAGAAAAGGAAAGAGAGAAAGAGAGAAAAAAAGAAAGAGAGAAAGAAAGAAAAACTAATAAGCAGAGATACAGAGAAAATCTTGAAAAAAGCAAGAGACAAATGACTCATCACATACAAGGTAACACAGTAAGATTAAAGGCAGATGCCTCATCAGAAACACTGGGGACTATAAGACAGTGGGACAACATATTCAAAGTACTGAAGGTAAAAACCTGTCAACAAATAATCTTATATCCAGCAAAACTATTTTTCAAAATTGAAGACAAAATAAAGACATTCCCAGATAATGGAAACTGAGAGAATTTGGTGATAGAAGATCTGCTTGACAAGAAATATTAAACGAAGTTCCTCAGGCTGAATGCAAGTGACACCAGACAGTAATTAGAATCCACTTGAATAAACAAAGATCACCAGTAAAGGTAATTATGGATATAATTATAAAATATGGTAAATTGTATATTTATTCTCCTTTCTTCTCTCAACTGATTTAAAATGCAATTGCATGAAACAATATGTATATAACTTTATTGTTGGGCCTATACCATATAGAAATGTAATATATTTGACAATAACACTACAAAGGAAGCAAGTGTGGGCAAAGATATATTGGAGTAAGGAAATGACACCAGATCATAATTGGAACCCACAGGACGAAATGAAGAGAACCAGAAAAGGTAAATAAGAAGGTAAATATAACAAACTCTATAAACACATACTTGCTCTCCTTTCGTCTCTTGAATTCTTTAAAAGACATAAGATTATATAAGTAATACTTCTAATAATGTATTGTTGCATTTGTAATACATATAGATGAAATGTGTATAAGAATAATAGGATGAAAGGGGGAGGAGAGAATAGAGCTATATAAGAGTAATGTTTCTATATCTCATTGTAATTAAATTACCACAAATCTGAAGTAAATTCTGATATGTTAAGATGTATATTTTAAACTTTAGAGCAGCCAGGAGGAAAATAACCCCAAAATATAGTTAAGAGAGCAATAAAGGAATTAAAATGTTAGACTAGAAAATGCCACTTAATACAAAAAAAGGCAATAAAAAAGGAACAGAGGAACAAAAAAGACATGAGACATATAGAAGACAAAAAACAAAATGGCAGATGTAAATCCAACCAAATCAATAATAACATTAAATATGAATCTATTAAACAATTAATTCAAAAGGCAGAGATTATCAGATTGGATTAAAAAAAAGATCTGCTGTCTACAGAAGAGACACTTTAGATTCAAAGATACAAATAAGTTGAAAGTAAAAGGATGAAAAATGATATATCATGTAAACAACAGCCATAAGAAAGTTGGAGTGGCTATACTAATATCAGACAAAATAGACTTTAAAATAAACAATGTTACTAGATTTAAAGCGGGAAATTTCATAATGATAAAAGAATCAATCAGGAAGATAGAAAATTATAATTATATATGCACCTAACCACAGAGCCTCAAAATACATGAATCAAAACCTGACAATGTTGAATGGAGAAGTGGACAATTGATCAATAATGGTTGGAGATTTTAATACCCCACTGTCAGTAACGGATAGAACAAGTAGACAGCATATCAACAAGGAGATAGAAACCTTGAACAACACGTAAACCAGCTAGACCTAACAGACATCTATAGAACACTTCACTCAACAATAACAAAACACACATTCTTTTCAAGTGCATACGGAACATTCTGCAGAATAGACCATATGATGGGCCATAAAACAAGTATCATAAGTTTAAAAGAACTGAGATTGTATGAAGTATGTTTTCTGATCACAATGGTGTGTAATTAGAAAATTATAACACAAGGAAATTTGGGAAATTCACAAATTGTGGAAATTAAATAACATTGCTAAATAACCAGTGGGTCAAAGAAGAACTCATCAGGGAAACTAGAAAGAACTTTAAGATGAGTGAAAATTAAAACAACACACCAAAACTTATGGGATGCAGCTAAAGTAGTGCTTAGAGGGAAATTTATGGCTGTAAACACATACATTTAAAAAAAAAGATCGGAAATCAATAACCTTACCTTGCACCATAATAATCTAGAAAAATAAGAGCAAACTAAACTCAAATCAAGCAAAAGGAAGGAAATAATAAAGATTAAAATGGAAATAAATGAAATAAACAATAGAAAAACAGTAGTGACAAACAATGGAGAAAATAAAAAAATAGACTCTTTGTAAAGATTAACAAAATTGACAAACCTCTAGCTAGACTATACGAAAAAAAAAAGAGAGAAAAGTCAGTTACTAAAATCAGGAATGAAAGAGGGCATATACTACTGACCCCGCAGATATAAAAGGATTATAAAGGATTACTAGAAAGACACAAGCTATCAATACCAACTCAAGAAGAAATAGAAAATCTGAATCAAACTATAACAAATAAAAAGATTAAATTAGTAATTAAAAAACTACCCATAATTCAAAGCCCAGGTCCAGATGACTTCACTGGTGAATTCTAAAAAACATTTAAAGAAGAATTGATACCATTCCTTCAATCCATAACACTAGCAAAGAACAATCTGGATATGAAATTAAGGAAACAATTCCATTGACAATATTATAAAAAAAGAATAAAATATTTAGGAATAAATTTAACAAAAGTTCAAGACTTGTACTGCAACTGCAAAACATTGTTTAATGTATTTAAAGAAGACCTAAATAAATGGAAAGACAGACCATGTTCATGGATAAGAAGACTTAATGTTAAGATGGCAATACTCCCCATATTTATCTACAGATGGAACAAGATTTCTCTCAAAATCTCAGCTGCCTTTTTATGCAGAAACAGACAAATCGATCCTAAAATTCTTATGGAAATGCAAGGGACCCAAAATAGTCCAAACAAGCTTGAAAAAGAACAGAGTTGGAAGATTCATACATCTTGATTTCAAAACTTACTACAAAGCTAAAGTAATCAAGACTATGTAGCAATGGCATAAGTGTAGAGATATAGATCAATGAAATAGCATTGAGAATCCAGGAAAAAACACTTACATTTATGGTCAATTGATTTTTGACAAGGTTGCCAAGACAATTCAATGGGGGAAAGAACAATCTTTTTAACAATTGGTGCTGGGACAATTGGATCTTCACATGCAAAAGAATGAAGGTGGACACCTTCCTTACACCATACATAAAAATTAACTCAAATGGATCAAAGACCAAAATGTAAGAGTTGAAACAGTAAAATACTTAGAAGAAAACATAAGAGTAAATCTTTGTGGCCTTGGATTAGGCACTGTTTTCTTGGATATGACATCAAAACCACAAGCATAAAAAAATAGATAAATTAGATTACACCAAAATTGTGCTGCAAATGATACAAATAAAGTGAAAAGACAATCCATAGAGTTGGAGAAAATATTTGTAAATTACATACCTGATAGAGGACTGATATCCAGAATATGTAAACAACCCTTACAACTCAATAACAAAAAAACAAATAACCCAGTTAAAAATGGGCAAAGGATTTGAACAGATATTTCTCCAAAGACATACTAATGGTCAATAAGCATCTGAAAAGATGCTCAACATCATTAGTTATCAGGGAAATGCAAATCAAGCCACAATGTATTACCACATCACACTCATATAATAAATAAGACAGACAATAAGAAGTGTTGGCAAGGACATGGAGAAATTGAAACCCCCATTCACTGCTGGTAGGAATGTAAAATGGTGCAGCCTCTTTGGAAAAGGGTTCAGCAATTCCTTAAATTGTTAAACAGAGTTATCATATGACCCAACAATTCCACTCTTTGGTGTCTACCCAAGAGAAATAAAGCATATATGCACACAAAGACTTGTACATACATGATCATAGCTGCATTTTTCATAATAGCCAAAAAGTGGAAATGACCCAAAATGTCCATCAACTGATGAATGGATAAACAAAATGTGGTATATCCATACAATGGAATATCATTCAGCAATAAAAGGGAATGAAGCACTGATCCATACTACCACATTATGGATCTCAAAAACATGCTAAGTGAAACAAGCCATTCACAAGAGATCACATATTGTATGATTTACCTTACAAGAAGTGTCCAAAACAGGCAAATCTATAGAGACAGAAATCAGTTTAATGATTGCCTAGAGCTAGAGTGAATGACTGTTGACGGGTACAGGTTTCTTTCCGGGGTAGTGAAAATGTTCTAAGCTTAGATTGTCATAATGGTTGTACAACTTTAAATAGGTGAATTTTATGGTATGTGAACTATATCTCAATATAGATGTGTTTAAAAATAGCCAGGATAGGGGTAAAAAAAGAATGGGTGGAATACTTTAGCTTACAAAGAATATGTGGAGTTTACAAGGAACATTCTAGCTAACACAGATGGCATAAACACATGGCCATGTGTCATGGCAGGGGCATGAATATGCATAATATTCATTAAAAATAAAATAATCAAACAAAAATCCTGTCTACACTTTGGCTGTTTTAGGAGTGGCTGTTGGGGTCTCTGTTTTGGGGGTGGTTGTTGTTGGTGCAAATGGTTAACATGCTCAGCTGCTAACCAAAAGGTTGGAGGTTCAAGCCCACCCAGAGGTACCTCAGAAGAAAGGTTTGGTGATCTACTTCCAAAAATCAGCCATTGAAAACCCAATGGAGCACAGTTCTACTCTGACACACATGGGGTCACCATGAGTCTGAGTTGACTCAAAGGAAACTGGTTTCTGGTTTGAGATCTTTAAGGGGAAAAGCTACAGCAAGGATGAGGCCCTGATACCTGATATCCAGGTTCTAAGGTTATGGAAAAGGGAGAGTTTTGAGGTGTGTCTCACCAGTGGACATTGAGGAAGATTCCTGAAGTGGATGGTGAGATTATGGAGCTGCCTTCCAAAGAACAAATTTTAGATCAAGTCTGGAACTGCTTCTGGCAGACACTATGGTTTGTCAACCCGAATCCTACATTCCCTTGGCATCAGAACAGGGTGGACAGCCTGTGGAAAATGACCTTCTTTAGCCTATCTACTTTGTTTCTGTCAAAAATCAAATTACCATCTGGAAGCAGGAAGAAATAGTCAACCACGACAGGCACAGAATATCAATGTTAGAGACTGGGTAAGCTCTGTGGTTCTTAAATTGTTTAGGTGCCTAAATCTCTCCACCAAATTAAAAGACCCAAGATGACATTGTAAAAAGGAACCAGATGAAGTAGTAGTGCCTTAGATAAGATAATAATGAAGTTAACATCTGTTTTTTCATTCAGCACAAGCAAATTACTAACTCTGACCCAAAACAACTAACATTATGGATATTAATACTACAAGAGACAAATTTGTAGGTAATCTGGAAACAAACCCTCAGGGATTACACTTGGAAAAAAAATAGTAATTTCTTTCCATTCTTATAAACTATAATCCTAGATTCCCCAACCAAAATGCTGCAAATGATCCCTTTTATCCTCCCTTAACTTCAACTGCTCTCCATTCACCCCACCATCATACCCATCTCTCTTCTCCTCCTGTTCCTTTCAGGGGTAGGATGATTATGAGGAGGTGATGAGGAAATGGGGAGGAGGATTTGTTTCTCCTGAAGATTCCCAGACACTGGGCCTACTGTGATTTGAAATACTTGCTGAAATAAGTAGAATTCAACCTCTTCTCCCCAGCCACTTATGTCTATCAATCCTTAGTAGTGATCACTCTTTAATTCCCATTCCTGGTTCTTAATAAATATTATATTTTCTTTCATCACCTGTGCCCTGCTAAGCTAATTAATGACATCCTATTATCCATTTGAGGATATAGCAACTATATTAATCTCAGGACACAGCAAATCATCAAATCGTTCAGTTCCTATTCTGTGAACCTAGCATTTGTCATTAAAAAAAAAAAAAAAAACACAAACAAACCCATTGCCGATGAGTTGATTCCAACTCATAGTGGCCCTAGTCAAGAAAAAAAGGACTTGGTGGTACATCTATCATTGAATCAACTGCTTCATTCATTTGATCAGTAAGTATATATTTTCTGAGCTCCTACTGTATACTCCTTCTTTTGATAGGCCCTGAGGGTAACTAAGAAATTTCAGGACAGTCCCTGTCTCCAAGAGATGGGTGGTGGGAGTGGAGGAGGAGAGGCTGATAATTCATGTAGACAAACAATAGCGAGTCAGCATGTAGAAAATAACAAAATAACTGAGGCAGACATTTAGAGTTATATGAACTCAAAAACTCTTTGCCCATTGCCATTCATCTTGTGGTTCAAATGAGGGGTTCCACCAAGACAGTGGCTATCCAGTCATCCACCTTGTGATTGGGTATACCAGTCAAACTACAATTATCTCCTCTTTGTCCCATGATGTTAGACTGGTTATTTTACTGCACAAGCTTTAAGTACAGGGATGTCTACTCAATGCCCATGGAAGGCTGGTTGGTAACAGAAGAGTCAACAGGACCTAGTAGGGAGTGTGGAGAACTGAAGTGTCCAAGTCCAGATGCTACTAAGTTCTAGGTGATTGTTGCCATGTTTAAATGCTGACCAGTTTAAATACTTACCAGCTCATTCCATTTTTTCAAAAGAAGTTGGAAATCTGTTTTTTTTTTTTGGATGTGAAATTTTATAATTTTGAAATGTTAGCAACTAATTCAATGAAAAAAAAACTTGTAAGGGTCAAACAAAACTTGTCTGCAGGCCAAAGATCACCCACAGGCAAACATTTTGCAACCTCTTAACCATAGCTACTGTCACTTTCTCCAGAGGACAAAATGAGTGAGTGGGTGGGTTGTCCAGAATCAAAGGAGGTTGCAGTCTATGAGTTTAGAGTTTGTGTGTGAGAAACCAATACATGTGAGATACATATTACCAAGTTGGGAGCAGATAAATGTCCATGTGATTTATGTACAGTAAGGGGATGGGAGCCCTGGTGGCTCTGTGGTTAAGAGCTACTGCTGCTAACCAAAAGGTCAGCAGTTTGAATTCACCAGCTGCTCCTTGGAAACCCTATGGGGCAGTTCTACTCTGTCCTAGAGCGTCGCTATGAGTCAGAATCAGCTCAATGGCACCGGGTATCTTTTTTTAAAGGGATGGGTTAGAAAGCCACATAGATATACAGTATGTGATATAGGTTCTAAACACAGGCTCTATATCATTAACTCCTAACTGCTACAAATATTCAAATCTGGATGTTGGAGAAGGTTAAGTTCCTGTAGTCCCTTTCCTTCTAAATTCTGTTACCCTTCAGAGAAACTGGAACCCTGGTGGTGCTCTTGGCTGCTAACTGAAAGATCTGCAGTTCAAACTCTCCAGCTACTCTGCAGGAGAAAGAAGTGACAGTCTGCTTCTGAAAAGATTACAGCCTTGGCTATCCTATGGGGCAGTTCTACTCTGTCCTACAGGATTGACTGCAGTGGGTTTGGTTTTGTGGTTTTCAGAGAAACTTACCTGTTATCCCAATCATCGTTTCTAAATCAACCACTGTTTATTTAAAAATCCAATAAGCAGCCCCAGGAAGCCAGTTTGAACAGGTGGAAGCCAGTTTGAACAGGTAGAAGCCAAAAATCACTCAGTACATGGGTTGCCTCAAATCAATAAAATACGTACACGCAAACAAACCTTTACCTGCTTTGGGGCCACTAAACTGAACAAGGACCTGAGATGAAAATCCAAAAAAGCAAACGAGTAAAAAAAAAAAAAAATCCTGCGAAAGGGAGGTGTTGGAGGGAGAGCCCTTACCTATCCCTTAAGAGGATTTGCACAGTGCTTCCCAGTTCATGGCCCCTTGGACATAACAGCATATTGTTGCCCTCTCACTACAACCATGGGGAATATCATCCCCAATTTCCAGATGGTACATCTGAGGCTTGGAAGTTTTCAGTTGCTTTGCCCAATGTTCCACAATTACAAAGTGCCTGTGGACTCAGTGCTCTTTCCACTACTCTACCCGTGACAAGGAAACTGGAAGTGGAAATGCCTGGTTAATTACTAGGTACACCACAGAGTGAACACACACACACACACACACACACACACGCACACACACACACACAGCCCAGACTTTGTCCTGAAAGACAAGAGCATAGATAGCTAAGAATTAAAAGCTGTTCTGTGAACAGCTCTGAATACTCAGTACTAGAACTGTCAGTGACCTACCCTCCAAGATGCAAATAGTAATCCTTTTTTTCTAGAGACCTAACTCCCCATGGTGGGCAAGAGAGGCATTCTCTTTTATTTTATTTTTTTAAGTGACTGTTCAAGATTGGCTGGAACCGTGATCCGAATTTATATCTATATGACACTTTGTAACTAACAATGTGCTTTTACTTTTGTTATCTCATTGACTCTTCCCAGCAGATCTTTGAGGTAGGTAATGCAAGGCATCTGACTCAATTCTGTCCTATGAAAGACAGAGAACTGTTTCTTTAAGTGTCTTGTCCATGTTTTTTTTTTAATTTTAAGTCATTATCAAGAAATTTGAAATTTTCCCTCTCCAATAAGATTGTCAATGTTTGTCTTATCTTTTTGAGACTTTGCAGCATCATGGGGCCAAAATAATTGTCAGAGTGTAATTTTGAAAGGCAATAAGAAATGAGATTCTGTACGGGAAATTTGGAGCCCTGGTGGTGAAGAGGTTAAGAGTCAGGCTGCTAACCAAAAGGTCAGCAGTTCAAATCCACCAGATGCAGTTCTACTCTGTCCTATAGGGGTCGCTATGAGTCGGAATTAACTCGACGGCACACAACAACAACATGGGAAATTTTTCTTGGTGGCCACCTTTTTCTTTTTTTTTTTGGTCTATTTATTTTTTATTTTATTTTATTGTTGTACTTTAAGTGGAAGTTTACAATTCAAGTTAGTCTCTCATACCAAAATTTATACATACATTATTATGTGACCCTAATTGCTCTCCCTATACTGTGACAGCACATTCCTACTTTCCACACCTGATTTCCCTTGTCCATTCAACCAGCTCCTGACCCTGTCTACCTTCTCATCTCACATCCGGACAGGAGCTGCCCATTTAGTCTCATGTATCTACTTGAGCTAAGAAGCACACTCTTCGTGAGTATCATTTTATGTCCCATAGTCCAGTTTAATCTTTGTCTGAAGAGTTGGCTTCAGGAATGGTTTTAGTGCTGGGTTGACAGAGAGTCCGGGGGCCATGCTTTCTGGGGTTCCTCCAGTCTCAGTCAGACCATTAAGTCTGGTCTTTTTACTAGTATTTGAGTTCTGCACCCTACTTTTCTCCTGCTCCATCAGGGACTCTCTGTTGTCTTCCCTGCCAGGGTGGACATTGGTGGTAGCTGGGCACCATCTAGTTCTTCTGGTCTGAGGCTGATGCAGTCTCTGGTTTATGTGGCCATTTCTGTCTCTTGGGCTAATACTTTCCTTGTGACTTTGGTGTTCTTCATTCTCCTTTACGCCAGGTGGTTTGGGACCAATTGATGCATCTTAGATGGCCACTTGCTAACTTTTAAGACCCCAGACGCTACTCACCAAAGTGGGATGCAGAACATTTTCTTAATAAACTTTGTTATGCCA
>NW_004443982.1:2473128-2474335 GCF_000243295.1 Trichechus manatus latirostris | reverse complement strand
CTATGTTTATCTTGTATCCTGACACTTTGCTGAAATCTTCTATTAGTTCCAGTAGTTTTCTTGTGGATTCTTTGGGTTTTTCTGTGTATAAGATCATATCATCTGCAAATAGAGATACTTTGACTTCTTCCCTACCAATTTGGATGCCCTTTATTTCTTTTTCTAGCCTAATTGCTCTGGCTAGGATCTTCAGCACAATGTTGAATAAGAGTGGTAATAAAGGGCATCCTTGTCTGGTTCCCGTTCTCAAGGAGAATGCTTTCAAACTCTCTCCACTTAGGATGATGTTGGCTGTTGGCTTTGTATAAATGCTCTTAATTATGTTGAGGAATTTCCCTTTTATTCCTATTTTGTTGACAGTTTTTATCATGAATGTGTTTTGGACTTTGTCAAATGCCTTTTTGTTCATCGATCAATAAGATCATGCAGTTCTTGTCTTTTGTTTTGTTAATGTGATGGATTACATTGTTTTTCTAATGTTGAACCATCCCTGCATACCTGGTATAAATCCTACTTGATCATGGTGAATTATTTTTCTGATATGTTGCTGAATTCTATTGGCTAGAGTTTTGTTGAGGATTTTTGCGTCAGTGTTCTTGAGGGATATTGGTCTGTAATTTTCTTTTTTTGTGATGTCTTTACCTGGTTTTGGTATCAGGGTTATCCTGGCTTCATAGAGTGAGTTTGGGAGTATTCCATCCTTTTCTATGCTCTGAAATATCTTTAGTAGTAGTGTTGTTGACTCTTCTCTCAAAGTCTGGTAGAATTCTCCAGTGAAACTGTCTGGGCCAGGGCTTTTTCGTTGTTGTTGTTAGCAGTTTTAAAATTACTTTTTCAATCTCTTCTTTTGTTATAGGTTTATTTAGTTGTTCTACCTCTGTTTGTGTTAGTTTAGGTAGGTAGTGAGTTTCTAGAAATTTGTCCATTTCCTCTAGGTTGTCAAATTTGTTAAACTGCAATTTTTCATAGTATTCTGTTATGATTCTTTTCGTTTTAGTTGGGTCTGTTGTGATATCACCCATCTCATTTCTTATATGGACTAATTGCTTCCTCTCCTGTTTTTCTTTTGTTAGTTTTGCCAGTGGTTTATCAATTTTGTTGATCTTTTCAAAAAACCAGCTTTTGGTCTTGTTAACTCTTTCAATTTTTTTCTATTCTCTATTTCATTTAATTCTGCTCTAATTCTTATTATTTCCTTTCTTCTGTC
>NW_004443982.1:2453377-2471103 GCF_000243295.1 Trichechus manatus latirostris | reverse complement strand
GCTGCTCGTATAAGCTAGTTTGATTATGGGCACCTTTGAAGCTCCAATGTCCTGTCACCAGGTGGTTAGATCTATTACTAGTTAAGTGAGCTCAGGAGTCCTCCCACTCCTCCTTTGATGGATCCTACTTCCGGCCCTGGGGACTCGGCAATTGCTGAAGCCAGTCTGGGACCCAGTGCCGAGCAGGGAGTGGGGAGGTAAATGTCTTTGATCCGTGATGTAGGCCGTACGCAAGGACTTATCTTTCACTAATCGAGGGCTGCTTCTCACTGGTTCTGGGTGGCCAAGTAGACTCTCTGGCACTGGGTCTGTGCCGGTGGGGAAAGAGCCTGCTGAGCAATGCTGCTTGCCTGCCTCACTGCTCACCCATGAGCTGATCAGGCCTGAAGGGCTCAGGCTCTTGCCAGGTCAGATCTGGCAACTCCTCGCTGCTTTTGAACCATCTCTCCCTTCCCCTGCCACTCAGTCCGGTTCCTCAAGTTTGCCTTAGATGTTCAGGGCCCCTAGATTGTCATATATAATTGATTCACTTGTTTTTCCAGTCTTTGTTGTAAGTGGGTCCACTGGGGGTGTCTGACTACTCTGCCATCTTGGCCCCACTTCTCAATAAGTTATTATATTTATTTACTTTATGTTTGCTTACTGTGTCCTAGTTTCTTGTTTTGTTTTGTTTTGATATGCCAAAATAGGCTGCTCATGTGAGCTAGCCTGATCACTGGCACCCCTGAAACTCCAATGTCCCTCCACCAGGTGGCCAGAACTGCCACTAGGTATGTAAGCTCAGGAGTCTGCCCACTACTCCTGCATGGATTCAGCTCAGGTGCCCAGGTAGATAGTCACAAAGTGTGTGGTGTAGGCTCCCACCTACAGTCCTAGACAGACATGGGTGATTGGTGTAGGCACAGGCATCTGGCTGCAGCAGGGAGACACACTCTGAGCAAGGCAGGGAGCTGATGACTGCCCCTAAGTGTCCAGGAGGCAGGCATGTCCCTGTTCCCTACAGCATATAGGTGGGTGGGTTTTGCAGCTGGACTATGAGCACCCAGTGCTGTTGGCTGTAAAGACTGGGGGGCACTTCTTATTCTTGGGCCCCTATCACAGTTGGATAGGTGGCATGGGTGGAGCCACCAGTCCTCAAGCCCCTGATGTGGGCAGGTGAAGACCCTACTAAATGGGCAGAGCAGTGTCAAATATCACAAACCTGCCACTTCACAGCTGAAACAGTTGAAGTTAGACTTCAGGTTTATACTCTGTTGTACTGTGGTAATGAGGGCCTACACTGTTGAAATGGGCCCACACAAGTCTCTGCAGGAGGAAAGGCACTCAAAGTCCATGGACCCCTTATGCCTGTGCCTAGGCAAAGGAGCTGTGCCTACCCGGAGTTCCTGGCTTAGAGGAGCTGGCAGATTATTTTTACTCCTGTTAATTTGTTCCTTCTCCAATGCTGGGAGAATGGCTCAGGTCCTACTTCCAGCCCAGGGGACTTGACAGTTGCTGAAGCCATCCCAGACCCAGTGTGGAGCAGGGAATATGGAGGTAAATATGAGAGAGGTTTTTCCCAAAGGGGGGTGTTCTTGATCCATGCGGTAGGCCAGATGCAAGTACTTATCTTTCGCCAAATGAGGGCCGCTTATCACTGGTTCTGGATGGCCGAGTAGACTCTTTGTCGCTGGGTCTCTCCTGGTGTGGAAAATGCCTCTCGAGTGCCGCTCCTTGCCTCACTGTGCACCATGAGCTGATCCATCCTGAAGGGCTCAGGCTCTTGCTGGGTCAGGCCTGGCAACTCCTCGCTGCTTCCAAACTGTCTCTCCCTCTCCCTTCCACTCAGTCCAATTCTTCAACTTTGCCTTTGATTTTCAGGGTTCCTAGATAGTCATAATCAATTCACTTGTTTTTGGGGGTCTTTGTTGTACGAGGGACCATGGGAAGCATCTGACTACTCAGTCATCTTGGCCCCACCCCTTTGGTGGCCACCTTTACAGGCATATAGCTATTTCATGAAATGGACAAACCTGTAATCCTCTTGGTCCAAGCTACCTCATCTGAATCCCTGTGACTTTGCAGGTAGGGAGTTAGAAAGTTTCTTAGAATTCTTGTGTGTACTAAAATGCTATATTACCACCTGATACTTCTTAAACCAGAACATACTGCAGGCAGGCCTCCTAGTCCTTCCTGCCAGTTCTACCTGATATTAAAAACCAAGTAACACTGCAGTCTCTACTATTAAATTCTCCAGTCTGGCTGTTTTAATGGGAATGAGTATCAAGCTAATGAGACCAGTGTCCCGAGTTCAGTTACCATAGAAATCAATCAGCTTCATTCCAATTTAAAACTGCAGAATTTGTTAAGGCATAAGTAATTCAGGTCCTGTGTACAGTGATCCCACAAAATGTCTTTGCCAAACCTTGGCAGCCTTTGTAGAGAAGGCTAGAACCTGGGGAAAACTCTCCTTCAGTTTCATTTGGAATTTTCTTTGATAAGCCAAACCCAAATTCATTACCCGAGAAACTCCTGCACCTTGACACAGGTAGGCTCTCTCCTTGACGCTCTCTATAACTCAACATTTATAAATTAGTTGCCACCATGAGGGTAAGCATTTCCCTTACTCCATATTTATAAATGCGCCTGACCCAAGCCATGGTGTTTTCAATTGCCTCATATGCATGTGAAAACTGGACAATGAATAGGGAAGACCGAAGAAGAATTGACACCTTTGAGTTATGGTATTGGCAAAGAATGTTGCATATACCGTGGACTGCCAAAAGAATGAACAAATCTGTCTTGGAAGAAGTACAACCAGAATGCTCCTTAGAAGCTAGGATGGTGAGACTTCATCTCACATAATTTGGACATGTTATCAGGAGGGACCAGTCCCTGGAGGAGGACATCATGCTTGGTAAAGTGGAGGGTCAGCAAAGGAGAGGAAGACCCTCAAGGAGATGGACTGACACAGAGGTTGCAACAATGGGCTCAAACATAGCGATGATTGTGAGGATGGCGCAGGACCGGGCAGTGTTTTTTTCTGTTATACACAGGGTCGCTATGAGTCAGAACTGACTCGACGGCACCTAAAAACAACAATATTTATAAAATATCTTCTATAAAATATCTCAACAAGCTTTGTTAAGCAGCCCAGTTTCCTATATATAATTATCACTGCCGGGTGCTTAATTGGGGAAGCAGTTGTTATGACCTTTTCCTATGCTCTTCCAAAGTCCTCAAATCTTTCATCTGCTAGGTCTGTTTTTCTGTGGCTCAGTGTGTTTTTGCTGCACTAGGCTTTGGGGGATATTTTTACACTTTCCTAGCAAAAGGAGCCCCTACTGTACAGCCAAATTGAATTCCACTCCTACCCAATCAAAAAGTAGGCAAGTATCATACCATGCTCCCCTACCTGTTTGTTATTAGCTGACTGCTTCTTCAGTTTTACTTCCCATGTTGCTCTTGTAAGAGAGGCTGGATTAAGTTGAGGGGATAGGTAGGTTATCGCTCCGCAAGTGAGAACACGGCTCCCAGTATGGGCCCAGCTAGGGAAGTCAGTTTTCTGCCTATTGCTCCTTCAGTCCCCTTTAGTCCAAAAACCTGGAATATTTATTCTCTTTGCTTTGGGGTGGGGCTGATAGGAGAAAGCCTTTTCCTAACACAAGCCTGCCAAAGCTGATTAAGACCAACAATGTTTGATTTGGTTAAAATGCAACTCTGGGTGCTTCAGGCTTTAAGAAATGCCAGGTCCACTGCTTCACTGAAAGTTTTACATTTCTCAGGGTCTTGTTGACATGGTAGGCGTCAGACAGACTGGCTCCAGCACTTACTAGCTGTGTGACCTTGGGCAAATCACTTAACCTCTCTGAGCCTCAATTTCATTGTCTGTTAGATGAGGATACCTCACAGAGCATGGGCCTGCCACTTTATAAGTGTGAGTCTCTTGTCCCTTGTGGATTGTGGAGGCAGGGACTGGTGCCACAGCTTCACTCCACCCCACTGCCGGGAGATTTCCTCCTTGGCACTAACAAGCCTGGCTAGCTAAGTGCTGCAGAAGAGGGATAAACAATAAGGTGGACCAACTGTCCAGGTTTTCCCACGACTTTCCATGCTAAAACGGATTGTCCCAGCAAACGTATCACTGAGAAGGAGCCAGATCTTTTTCCTACTCAGGTCTGCAAGGACTATAACTGCAGATCCCTTCTCACTGATTTCTGTATTAAGGAAGAAATATGGAGAATTAGCCATGTCTCTGCTCTCTATTAGTGAAATAAAAAAAAGTTGAAAGTGACACTGTATTTATTTTTTTCTGAATAGGCAAAAATTTAACCAGTTTTTTGAATGTCATTCAAGAGATATTTTATATAAATGCACAGACATATTTATACGTATTCTTTTTTCTTCATATAAATCATTGCATTGTATATACAATGTTTTGTTTCTTGCTTTCTATACTCAACATACCATAGAGCCTTTTCAATACTGATAGAAACTGAGCTGCCTCATTTCTCTTTACAATCGCATAGCATTCCACTATATGGATGTAACATAATTTATTTAACCAGTCCCCTATTGATAGACAGAGGTTTCAAATCTTATTCTATACATATTACATAACTGCAGTGACTATCCACATATACATGTCTTTTTTCACTGATGTGACTACATTGATAAGATAAATACTAAGGGCTGGTGACTTTAAAACTAGTCTGTTGGGAGCAAGGGAGAATGAAGAGAACAAGCTACAAGGAAAAGATTAGTACGAAGGACAAATGGACCACAGCTACCAAGGCCTCCACCAGACTGAGTCCAGTACAGCTAGATGGTGCCTGGCTACCACTACTGACTGCTCTGACAGGGATCACAACCGAGGGTTCTGGACAGAGCTGGAGAAGGAAGTAGAACAAAATTCTAACACATAAAAAAAGACCAGATTTACTGGCCTGACTGAGACTGGAGAAACCCCGAGAGTATGGCCCCCAGACACCCTTTTAGTTCAGTGGTGAAGTCACTGCTGAGGTTCACCGTTCAGCCGCGGGTTGGACAGCCCCATAAAACGAAACGGGACTAATGAGGCACAGCAGTCCAGGGACAAGGACTAGAAGGCAGAAGGGGACAGGAAACTGGTGATAGGAAACCCAAGGACAGTGAGTAAGGACAGTGTTGACATGTAGTGGGGTTGTTAACCATTGTCATAGGGCAACATGTGTACTAACTGTTTAATGAAAAACTATTTTGTTCTGTAAACCTTCATCTAAAGTGAGAATAGCAGCACAACTGGAAGAACATAATCGATGTCACTGAATTGTGCACGTAGAGATTTTCGAAATGGTGTATCTTTGGCTATGTATATTTTCACCAAAAAAAAAAAAGGTCTAGAGGGGAGAGGTTTGACGTGTCATGGAGTTGTTAACCAATGTCATAAAACAATATGTGTACTGACTGTTTAATGAGAAACTATTTGTTCTGTAAACCTTCACCTAAAGTACAATAAAAAACAACAACAACAACAAACTAGTCTGTTGGGACCATACAACCTAAAAGTGCATGTCTTCTCAAATCTCTCTGCTCTCTCCCTTTTTCCTTTTTCTATTACTCAGGTTCTCTAGGAAGGGTAAGGGCTACTAATTGCTTGGGGAATGGGGAGGAGGTGAGCAATCTGGGCTCAGGCTGACAAAGTGCAGAAGGCAGTAACCTGGCACATGGTAATTGGCCTGGAACTGGCAGTAGCCAGGAAGGGGGAATAGCTTGGCTGAGCCCTCTCAGGCCCACTCATAAGTTTGTATGCTAGTTTTGCTGCATACTAGCTGTGCAGCCTTGAGCAAGCCATTTTATTGCTATGAAAGTTGGCAGAGTGGGTAGATGAAGTCTGGTCTATGTAGTTCAAAGTCTGTGCTCTTGCCACAAAACTGCCTTTAACCTTTAGAGCTAAACTTGGCCTTAGAAATGAGTAATCATACCCCTCCTCACCCTGTTAGAGATAAGAATAAAGCTACATTTACCCAAGTCAAAGAGCAAATTAATGACAGAACCAGGACTGGGCTTCAGGCCACCCTATTTAAGTGGGGTGGGGTAATCCTCACTGACCTCCCACATGTGAGGTGAAGGTCCCTTATAACCACAGCCATTGAGTTTGCTATCTATTGACAGTGCCTCCTGGAACATGTGCATAGTTTGGGACTCCAGGGGACGAGCACGGAAAGGGATGAGAGGAGACCAGGAAGAAGACAGCTTGATTCCAAGAGTAGAATCAAGAAGGGCTTGGTCTGAGCTTTGGAAGTTTGAGGAGAAAAGTGGCTTATGGGAAGTCTTCCTGAAGGAGGTGGACTTTGCTCTGCAAAGACAGGAAAGACCATGAGTTGTGATTAGGGGAAGGAAGATTGCTTTTGAGCCTCAAGGGAACCCAAAGTAGAAATTTAGCAGAAAACTTCTATTGTTACAGCAGCAGAAGTTGCTGCCTAGGAAAGGAAGTTCTGTGGCCACAAAATCCCTAAAGGAAAGATACTAGGGTATTTTGGACCCTGGTCGTCAACTTAACCAAGATCACAATTATCTAGTGCCACAGACTCACCAAAGAATAACAAAGCAATGCCTGATTCCAGCTGCCTTCTTCCCCACCCTTTCATCTAACCATCAGTTATCAGAGATAGGCAGGTTCTTCTAATATTCTGTGGATGTTTCTCCTCTCAGGGACTCTCCCCCCACTGCTTCTAACCTTGGGGACCCACCACCAAGCCACATGTCTTCTTTATCCTAGCCATCTACAGGGAGACCTGTGGTTCCTGTTCTGACTCTGGTGATGTCCTCATGTCCTTGTATAAGCAATGAGTCAGCAATAATTTTTTCTCTAAGTTTCTATTCAATCATCCCCCCTCCAAAAGAAAAGAATTGTTTCTGGCTGACAAATACCTGCTATTTTCCCTTGCTTTACATGCATTGGGGTCCCTGGCTTGCACAAATGGTTAAGTGCTGGGCTACTAACTGAAAGGTTTGCAGTTCAAATCCACCCAGAGGCACCTCTGAACAAAGCCCTGGCAATCTACTTCCAAAAGGTAACAGCCATTGAAAACCCTATGGAGCACAGTTCTACTCTGAAACACATGGGATTGCCATGAGTTGGAATTGATTCAATGGCAATGTTTTTTTTTTTTTTTACATGCATTATCTCATTTAATGCCTGCAGCAAGAGTCCTATGGGGAGATGAGAAGTTGAGGCTTAGAGAAGTTAAGTGACTTGTTCTAAGTCATACAGTTAGTAACACAGCTGGGATTTGGACCCAGGTCTGTTTGACTTTACTGCCAAGCATCTACATGATGATGGTCATCTTGATCTGAGTTGGATGTCAGATTCAACTTGGGGATCACTTCAGTCCACTTCCTTTCCCCAGGGGAAAAGCCCAGCAGGAAAAGCCACGGATCATGAATGTCTGCAGATTTCCTACTAGCTTAGCTGAATTTCTTAAATGAGACCAAGGACTGCAAATGATTTCACAAACAGGGAGAGAAAAAAAATCACAGTCCTTTGGAGAAGTACCTGAAATGTCATAATTCCAAATTTTGCATGTTTTGATACTTTTGTAACAGCATGTTGGACTACACCTGTCGTCGTTGTTGTTGTGTACCATTTAGTCAATTCCGACTCATAGCTACCCTGTATGACAGAGTAGAACTGCCCGTAGGTTTCCTAGGCTGTAATCTTTATGTGAGCAGATCACTAGGTCTTTTCTCTCAAGGAGTGGCTGGTGGGTTTGAACTGTGGACGTTTTGGTTAGCAGCAGAGAGCTTAACCATTGCACCACCAGGGCTCCTGGGACCATGCCTAGGGTCACCTAAATCTGGGAACTTCAGCCTTTAGGGGTATTTTAAAATGCTTATAACCTAAAGTCAAAAAAGAACCTTGCAAATATGCAACTATATAGCTAATATGGCTACAACTCACTCAAGAAGCAAAGCAATGAAGATTCATTTTGGTGCTTTCTATGCTGTGGTCTCTAAAAATACCTGTCTCTTTCTAACTATGGATTCAAATGCCTCTTGGAATGTGGGGTTGGTGAGCCCATATTACCTAAACTCATGTACTTGGGGGAGCAAATATTTACCCCTCACACTGCTTCCTGTGTTAAGGAAGAAATACAGAGAAATCGCTGGTCTTATTGTAAGTTGGGGCCCTTGTGGCACAGTGGTTAAGTGTTTGGCTGCTAACCAAAAGGTCGGGAGTTTGAATCCACCAGCCGCTCCTTGGAAACCCTATGGGACAGTTCTACTCTGTCCTATAGGGTCGCTATGAGTCAGAATCGACTCAATGGCAATGGGTTTGGTTTTTTGGTTTATTGGAAGTTATACCATATTCTAAGTCAATTGACAGAAGGGAGCAGGATTGGGGAAGCTAGTTAGTTTGTTTTTGTTTTTGTTTTTACTGTTAAATGCTAAGTAATTAAGGTAATAATAGTTACTTAATTTATACGGCACTTTATAAGCTATAAAGCTCTTAAAGAGTCGCCTTGACTCTGAAGACAACCCTGACAGGTCGGCAAGGCAGATAATACTATGGACTTTTTTTTTTTTTTCAGATGGGAACACTGCAAAACAAGGAAGTGAAGTGACTTGCCAAGGTCACTATGTGGTAAACTAGTTTTGGTATTCTGACTTCTACTACAAGGCTCTTTTCACTGCACCTCCACAATTTATGTTTTCTGTGTTGTCTGATGATATCATTTTAATTAGTAGTCCATATTTTCAAAGCTTAATTTCCTATTCCCACTCCTGTTCTGCCATCCTGCAATATAACTCTTTGATTCCACTGCTGGTAAGGAAGTATAAGATGATCAAGTGTGCTATTAGCAGGCATCCACTTGGTTAATACTGTGCCGGGCCCAAAGGGAAATTCTGCTCTGACCTGGATGGCTCCTGACAATAAAGAAAAATTCACTTGGCCATGCAACTACTGCACAAAAGCATCCTAAAACACTCTCAATCGGAAAGACTGACATCCTGTTGTTACTGCTGCCTCCCCCTCCCAGGGGTCACTTCTCACAGCTTGTTCAGATGCTTTACCTTAAGATCTACTGTTAACGCTTTTCATATGTTTAGACCTTCATTTATTTCCCTATTGAGACACTTCAGCTCTGCATCCTTTTTCAACTTCTCCCTGCAGGTAAACACCTAGTAAAACTGTTCCCCCAGGCACACTCCTCCTCAGTCAGGCTATGTCTAAGGGCTTAAGACTGCTCAACTCCTAAATGGCCACTAACTACAGTAATCAAAGTCTAACACCCACTGGCTAGAGCTTAGACCAAGGCTGACTATTACCATCTGGGTTTTGTGCTACTCAACTCTTGATAGCCTATCCAGAACAGGCCACCAGAAAAGTGCAAATGCAGTGTGAGAGAGAGAGGAATAACTCAATGGTATTGTGACTCAAGTTGACAGGCCTGGGAGGGAGAGGAAGAAGAGGAGTAAAATAGAAATAAGAACAGGATAAACCTGTTACATTGAAGGTGCAGCTGGGGGTGGAGGCAAACACTCACAGGCTTGTAGATGACAAAAAATACTCATTTGCCCACCAGTGATGCACAGGATTCTCACTGGTTCCAGAACAATATCTTAGCCACCATTTCATTGGCTCTGAGTTTGTACCCTAATCAATGTGTACAGCGACCTGTTCAAAGTTGCTGAGGAGAAGGTGGTGCTGACTAAGATGGGAAGAGAAGAATTATCAGCTGAGATCTGGGGGACAGCTATTCCTGAATCACAAAAAAACAAACAAATAAATAAACAGTGGTCAAAATTGTTCTCTGGGAGGGGTGGCTGTCCTTTAATTGGGCACAGGGACTGAATAAACAAGGGTTACTTAAGAAAGGGAAGGAGCAGGGGAGATGGCAGTGGAGAGTCAGTTTGAAACAGACTCACTGATAACAATATGCAAAAACTAAAATTGATACACAGATAAATATGAAGATATGTCTAGCCCTTTCTTGCCCCCTCTATCCCTCAATAATATGGTCAAAAGTAATTACGCACAGACACAAGTTTGATATCCACACCTTTTCTGAAATGTCCACTATATGCCAGGTATCCTGCTAAGTCGTTTATACGTATTAGTGCTAATACTCACAATACTGCAAGGTAGGTATTATTATCCTCATGACAGATAAGGCACTGGGGCTCAAAATAGTCAACAGGTTTCACACACAGTTATAAAGGGAGATGTTTGGATTTGAACTCAAGTCTGTTTGATTCCAAAGCCTAAACACATTTCTACTAACTATACCTTACACATTGCCTCTCTCTCCTGGGAAGTGAAGGTTGGTTTGAGTCAGAGAGAGTGGGGATAATTTGCGAAACCACAAGAGAACTTAATGATTTAGTTAATGAGTTCTCACAGACACATTTAGACATGGGTAGAGTATGGGCAGCAACAGGGAACCGTGGAGAGGCAGCGGGCTTAAAGATAGCTGAGTTCCATGTAGTTTGGGCTCTGGCAGTAACCTGCTGTATGAGCAAGTCGTGTCTCTTCCCAAGTATGAACTGTGGATAAAGATACTGCACTTTGGTACTTGATTCATCAAGGGAAGACCAAGACATAACAGAAAAAAAAATATTCATAGCCCTTGGGCACAGGGATAGAAATTATTTGAAGACTGAGTAGGTCAGAAAGGCAAACCTCAGGTAAATGTTACAAGGCCATATCTCCATATAATAAACAACCTAGAACAACTATATGCTAAAAAAACTGTCATGGTAAATCATAACTCTGTCATAGCCACATTACCTCTGACAAGTACAAGTGTTACAGTAGGCACACAATGAATACTTATAAAGTGGAATTAAGTGGAAAAAAATAAACTACACCTGGGGAGGACAGTGAGAAAAAGGTGTTCTCAAATGTTCAGATCCATTTCCTGTCAATTGGCTTCTAAAAGCTAGTTGTTGTTGTAGGAAATACATGAAGATTCTTATATAATCCAAGCACATGTATTTAGGAAAAAAACAATTTAGTAGAGTGAAAAAGAGTACACATTTTGGAGTCAGATAAACCTGGGTTTGAAACCCAGCTCTGTGACTTACTAGGTGTATGTCTTTGGGGAAGTCATTTAATGGACAAACCTCAGCATTTTTACCTGTAAAAACATATATAATAATACTCAGAACGCAATAAGGGATGAGATAATGAGTGAAAGTGCCTAGTGCAAAGTAGAAATGCAATACTTATTTCTTCCTTCGTTCTGTGGATATGACCATATTAATAGTCCAAGGCCAGTGGAGCCCAGTGGTGCTTTTGGTTTTTGTGGATAGTCCATGCAAGCAAACTCTCTCCTTCCCACTGAGTAGCAACAGAAATCACTGGGAAAGGAAACAAGGACTACAAAGAGATTACAAATAGAAAATCAAGTTTACGTCTGTAGAATACACTCATACTGCTGGGATGTTTGAGTTTCCCAGAAAAAAAATAGAGCAAAACAGAACCTAGAGCATCAGAAGGGTTTCTCATTATAGGTATGAAGATTTAAGATAAGTTAAAAGAAATATCAAATTCAGTCCTGGAAGAGCAAAAGTATTAGAACAAATGATGATGGAACAGTCAGGATTTGTAAACCTAAGTGTTTGCATCTTTTTAAATTTAGTACATAGATATTTCAAATCTACTGCTCGCGAATGTTTATATAAAAACAGCAAGGCATCTTTTGAAGGCCCAAAAGGATAATTGAGTTGAAAACATCCTCTTCTGTTGTGTTCCATTAACCACAGCTATGAGAAAAACAGCTTCAAGAGCTATAATCTGCCATAACTAAGGCATCACCGTTTGTTGTTGTTAGGTGCCATTGAGTTGGTTCTGACTCACAGCAACCCTATGTACAACAGAATGAAACACTGCCCATCCTGTGCCATCCTCACAATCATTGCTATGTTTGAGCCCATTGTTGCAGCCACTGTGTCAGTCCATCTCGTTGAGGGTCTTCCTTTTTTTTGCTGACCCTCTACTTTACCAAGCATGATGTCCTTCTCCAGGGACTGGTCCCTCCTGATAACGTGGCTAAAGCACGTGAGATGAAGTCTCGCCATCCTCCCTTTTAAGGAGTATTCTGGCTGTACTTCTTCCAACACAGATTTGTTCATTCTTCTGGCAGTCCGTGGTATATTCAATATTCTTCACCAACACCATAATTGAAAGGCATCAAATTCTTCTTTGGTCTTCCTTGTTCATTGTTCAGCTTTCACATGCATATGAGGGGATTGAAAATACCGTGGCTTGGGTCAGGCACGCCTTAGTCCTCAAAGTGACATCTTTTCTTTTTAACACTGTAAAGAGGTCTTTTGCAGCAGATTTGCCTAATACAATACATCATTTGATTTCTTGACTGCTACTTCCATGGGTTTTGATGGTGGCAATTTATTCTACTGATAGAAAAACAAACCAAACCCGTTGCCATCTGGTGGATTCCGACTCATAGTGACCCTATACTACAGAGTAGAACTGCCCCATAGGATTTCCAAGGAGCAGTTAGCAGTTGGTAGATTCGAACTGCTGACCTTTTGGTTAGCAGCCATAGCTCTTAACCACTGCACCTCCAGGGCTCCATTCTACTGATAGCATATCATAATTCCAGGACAATTATCTAGGAGGAAATAACTAGCTTTTAGCGGGCTAACCTTGCAAACTCAAAGTAAGTTAAATAAAATAAAAGTAAATATCACAAGGCCATTTCTCCAAATAATAAACAACTAAGAGCAAGATTTTATCATACCAACTAACAACATCCAGAACTTTACTGGACAGGACAACTAGCTACATTTAACAGCTTTTGCCTTACACTTATCCTAAAACAAAATTTCAACCCTTTCTTACTCTTCTTTGCCATGCATGTGCTTTGAACCCTCAAAACCAAAAACCCAAACCTGTTGCTATTGAGTTGATTCTGACTCATGACAAACCCATGTGTTACAGAGTAGACCTGCTCCATAGGGTTTTCTTGGCTGTAATCATTATGGAAGCAGATTTCTAGGCCTTTCTTCCATGTTGCTGCTGGAGGGGTTCGAAAGGGAAGTCTAAACGTACAGCTTTACAATAAAACTGGAAAATGTGTTTTCTCAATTTATCTGTGTACTTTCAAGAGCTTCAGAGGTTTGGATTGGACTCCAGAGTCAACAAATCCAGCTCCTTGTCCATAGGTATATGCGAGGACTATATACTTAAGCTATCCCCTCCAAATGGCTGCTGTTACCTTTATTAAAAGTTCTACCTTTTCCTTTTACCCTTGATGAAGAGGAAGGAAAGGCTCATACTCTTTAGTTCTCATTTCTACCAGGAGCAGCTAAAGATTACTTTATCAGCATGATACCAGTGGAAAACCAAGAACAATTTATTAATGTAGAGAAGTGAGTTTAGAGTAGATGGTGATAGCCTATCCAAATGAACTTTCTCTGGTTATTACAGAGAAATGATCTATAAGGGAACTCACTGTCTACCTACATCCCCTGTGGTTTTTCTGATGGGCAAAACTTCTATCTTAGTAGCCTGAAAATGTATAAAGTACATACGCATACCATCTCTTCATTCAAGGATTCAGAGGTGCCTTGGGATGCCCTTTGATCTGTCTCAACTTCCTAACTGAGTCCCACATACACATGTCCTCCAAATAGCATGGTAGGGTGTAAAAAGACATGCTGATTAATGGCTTGAAAGTAGGGTGGGTACATGGCTATTTGGATGAGAGAAGGTGGTTCTGAAGTGGGGAGAGTGAGTAGACAGTCAAAGAGAGAAGTGATGATTTGGATGGGAAAGCTGTCAGTGAAGGGATTTCAGGAAGGCAGAATTCAGTGTGTAAAACATTTTCCTATATGAAAAAAGTATCAAGCACACATTTTCCATGAAGCTTAATATATTTTATACATTATGCTTGATTGATCCTTTCAGCATCCCTACAAAGACAATGAGGAGACAGGTTTTTACTTTCATAACTCCATTGCCTCAGTAGATACACTTTTAGAGAGTGCTTTTACTTCCCCAAGTTCAAAGTGAAGTAAAATGTCGTATTTCTCAATAGCATCTATTTCTGAGGACGTCAAAGTGTGTTACAGACCATGTTCATCTTGTATTATCTCCACTTATATGTTTTTTCTAGGATGTGTGTGTGTGTGTGTGTGTGTGTGTGTGTGTGTATGTGTGTGTGTGTGTGTATGTATATTAGCCTACTTATACCTTTTAGTAATTTGATATAAATAAAAATGATATCTATTTTCCTGGGCAAAATGTTTTCAGGGTCTCACTGATACAATTCAACAAAGGATGGTGAGAAAGTCCATTGATAACATGCTTTCTCTTGCTCACTTCTGATTTCTAATGCAATCTACAGCCCCCAAAGAGGATTTTAAAATCAGAATGCTTAATTACTTTTCCCAAGGTAAATGTTACAAGGCTGTTTCTCTATATAATAAACTATCTAGAGCAACTAGGAGCTAAAAAAAAGTGAAATACACATTTTTCAAGTCTCAAGACAGGCATTCTTCTTTAGTTGGGTATATTGCCTAAGTCTAAGATGGAATGCTGTCTATTTTATGAATGGAATATGAAATCACTCAGGCTTATATAAGTATATTTAAGTGAAAGCATGAAACATAATCTAAAAATATATGTGTATTTTGATTAGTCATGCCACAACTGAGAGTTGACTATTACAAAATCCTAAGCAAACAATCCTGTTAAACTTTTCAACTACACTTTAACAATGGGGCTATAAGGCTCTGGACTCAGCTGTATTCAGGTGTCCCTTTACCAAGAAAAAACAAATAAACAAACATTATTTTAGGACGTGGTCAATAAAAGTGTGAAGTTGCTCTTTTTGACCTCTGTTTCGGAATGACAAAATAGGTTAGGGGGAGTGGATTTGTGCAGGTGGGGGCCCCTACTCTAAGTGGGCCCTGCTTCTAAGGCCACCTCAGATTTCATACCACACCACAGCCTGTCCTCTCCACAGGGGACAGAATCACAGGAAATTACAAAAATCTTCAAGGGACAAATCAATCCCGTCAGCATCAACCTGACTTATAGAAATAGCATCTTATATTACCCCCCAGGGCATGCTGGGGAATATTATTACTGTTCTGAGATTCTGGCTATCAACCAGAAACCCCGGCAGGACAGTGGGATAGGATACTTTGGTGCTCTGGCTAAGCCTCATACTACAGATTGATAGATACATTTATGACTGTTTCTACTCAGTGGAATCCACTCTATGAGACCCTGCAGGGGATCCATGACTGTATTAGGTTTCTATTACTGCATAACAAATTACCACAAACTTAGCTGCTCAAAACATTACCCATTTATTAACTTATAGTTTCTGTAGGTGAGAAGTCCAGGTACAGCTTAGCTGAGTTCTCTGCTTCAGGGTCCCACCAGGCTGCAATCCCAGTGTTAGCAGGGGAGAAGTTCTCATCAGAGGCATGGCTGGGAAAAGATCTACTTCTAAGCTCCCTCAGGTTGTGGGCAGAACTCATTTCCTTGTGGTTGCAAGACTGAGGTTTCAATTTCTATCTGGAAATCACCCTCAGCTCCTAGAGATAGCCTGCAGGGCCTTGCCACGTGGATTTCTCCAACATGGGCATTTATTTCAAGGCAGCTTATTTCTATAATACCAGTGAGAGGGAGTTTGTCTAGCTCGTCTACTAGCAACACACACACACACACACACACACACACACACACACACACACACAGAGTAACGTAATTACAGGAGTGACATCCCATTACCTTTGCCATATTCTACTGGTTAGAAGCAAATCACAGGCTCTGCTCACACTCAGAGAAAGGATATTACTCAGAGGAATGAACATCAGGAGGCAGGGATCACTGGGGGCCACCTTAGGGTCTGTCTGCCACAACGCATCAACAATTCTACCCCAGGAAACTCCAATTCCAGTAGTGTAAATCCTTCCATTTCTACCATCACATCCCTACACTAGAGAATTAACATATTTTGCATCAAAGGCTATATTTTAAAAAATATTGTGCTTCATCTGGGCACAAAAAGACACAGAACCAAAACAGAAGTTAAATTTTAATATACAAAATTTGTTGTTTTTAGATGCTGTCGAGTTGGTTCCAACTCATAGCAGCCCTATAGGACAGAGTAGAACTGCCCCATAGGGTTTCCAAGGAGTGGCTGGTGGATTTGAATCTCATCCTTTTGGTTAACAGCCAAGTTCTTAACCACTGTGCCACCAGGGCTCCAGTACACAAAATAAAGAAAGTAATTCTGCTTTACATATAAAACAAAATATTCAGCATCCAAAACATGTCACTATCAGTTTTTTAAGCCCCCAATAACATATTATAGATTTGATCTCATGCACCATTCACCCAGCCAACCTCAATGTTAACATCTTACATAACTATGGTACAATATAAAAACAAGAAAATTCACATAGGAACAATCCACAGACCTTATTTAGATCTCACCAGTTATACTTGCACTCAGTGTGAGTGTGTGCGTATGTGTGTGTGTGTGTAGCTCTGTGCAATTTTATCACATGTGTATCTTCATATAGCCACCACCACAGTCAAGATACTGAACTGTATCATCACTACCAGACTCCCTCATGCTACCCCTCTATAGCCACACCTACATTCTCTCCTTCCTCCTACTCCTAACCCCTGGCAACCACAAAATGTTCTCCATCTCTATAATTATTTTATTTCACAGATGTTACATAAATGAAAATATGCAGTAAGTGTCCTTTAGAGATTGGCTTTTTGCATTCAGTGTAATTTCCTTGAGGTGCCCATGTTGTATTGCTGCATGGTATTCCATGGTATGGATGTACCACAATTTGTTTAACCATTCATTTGTGTAGTTTCTAGTTTTTTACTATTATGAATAAAGTGTCTATGAACTTTTGTGTACACATTTCTGCATGAAAATAAGTTCTTATTTCTCTGGGACATATGCCCAAGAGTGCAATTGTTAGGTCATGGGTTAAGTCCAATTTTAGTTTTAAAAGGGGCCTCCAAACTGTTTTCTAGAGTGGTCGTACCATTTTACATTCCTACCTGCAATGTATGACTGATCAAGTTTCTCTGCATCCTCTCCAGAAATTGTTGTCATTATCATTTTTATTTATTTATTTATTTGTTTTTAATTTCAGCCATTCTGGTAGATATGTAGTGATATCTCATTGGGGTCTTATTTTGCATTTCTTTAATGGCTAAGCATGTTGAAAATCTTTTCATGTGTTTATTTGACAGTTATATTTTCTCTTCCATTAAATGTCTGTCGTGTCTTTGGACCATTTTCTAATGGGACTGTTCGTTTTTTTCTTTAATTGTACTTCAGGTGAAGGCTTACAGAACAAATAGTTTCTCATGAAACAGTAGTACACATGATGTTTTATGACATTGGTTAACAACCCCACAACATATTAACCCTCTAACTTCTCAAACTTTTTTTTTTTTTGGTGAAAATACACATAACCAAAGATACACCATTTTAAAAATTTCTACATGCACAGTTCAGTGACATTGACTACGCTCTTCCAATTGTTCTGTTATTCTCACTTAAGATGAAAGCTTACAGAACAAAATAGTTTCTCATTTAATGGGACTGTTCGTTTTTTAAATGTTGAGTTTTGAGAGTTTTTTAAAATACATTTTAGATATAAGTCCTTTGTTGGATATGGAATTTAAAAATATTTTCCCAACACCACGACCAAGTAGGATTCATACCAGGTATGCAAGGATGGTTCAA
>NW_004443982.1:2414750-2453277 GCF_000243295.1 Trichechus manatus latirostris | reverse complement strand
TGTAGTAACTGTTAAATGAGAAACTATTTTGTTCTGTAAGCCTTCATCTTAAGTGAGAACAGCAGCACAATTGGAAGAGCGTAGTCAATGTCACTGTACTGTGCATGTGGAAATTTTTGAAATGGTGTACCTTTGGTTATGTGTATTTTCAACAAAAAAAAAGGTTGAGAAGTTAGAGGATTGACATGTTGTGGGGTTGTTAACCAATGTCATAAATCAATGTGTGTACTACTGTTTGATGAGAAAGTATTTGTTCTGTAAGCCTTCACCTGAAGTACAATAAAAAAAAAATCTTAATAAATAAAAATATTTTTCCCAGTCTGTAATTTGTCTTATCATCCTCTTAACAGAGTCTTTCACAGAGCAAAAGTTTTAAATTTTGATGAGATCCAATTTATTAATTTTTACTTTTATAGATTTTGTTTTGGTGTCATACTATTGTATTCCTGTTATATAACACCTTTGGAGAGACATTTTCCATGAAGTCCTTTCTGCTATCTTTCATATCTTTACGTGTGTGTGTGTGTGTGTGCGTGTGTGTGATGCTGACTGGTCTATAACTGGAAGAATTTGAGCTTATTGCTAGTGTTCAATTACTAATGCATTTGTCCTAATACGGACTTCACAGAAACATAGCTCCTGGAGCTAATATAATACCACACAATATATTATCTAGTGAGATTTTGGAGCCCTATTGTGTAGTGGTTAAGAGCTTGGCTGCGAACCAAGAGGTTGGCAGTTCAAATCCACCAGCCACTCCTTGGAAACCCTATGGGACAGTTCTACTCTGTCCTATAGGGTCGCTATGAGTTGGAATCAACTCGACAGTGATAGGTTTGGTTTTTGTGAGGTTTTACTTACCATGCCTGATGTGAGCAGGGGGAAATAGCTTATAAAATTATAATTCATTTTCAATTCATATACTGCTGGTCTTAGGCTGGGCTCTCTAGAGAAAGAAAACCAGTAAAGCGTATAAATATATATATAGAGAGATTTATATGAAGGAAACAGCTCATGTGATTGTAGAGGCTAGAACGCCCCAAGTCCGTAGATCAGGGCACAGGCCTCTCCCGATTCACGGAGCTGCAAAAGCTGGCGAGCCCAAGATTGGCAGGTTGGAGAGCTGGGCTCTTGCTTACAGGCTGTGAAGGTCGATGACTTCCAAGATCAACAGGCAAGACTGCAAGGTTTCTCCTGATTCACATAGCTGCAGGGGCTGGCGAACTCAAAATCAGCAGGTTGGAGAGCAGAATTCTTGCTCGCAGGCTGTGAAAATCAATGAATCCCAAGATTGACAGGTAAGCTGCTAGCTCAGGTCCCAAGAACTGGAGGTGAGACGACAGGAGGCAGTCACAGGATCCAGAGTGAGCAAAAAGCCAGAACGTCTGCTTATATTAGGATGCAGGCCACACTCCCAGAGAAACTCCCTTTCAACTGATTGGCTACTCACAGCAGATTAAATCACAGGAGTGATCGCATATAAACACTGAGAATAGTGGCCCAGTCAAGTTGACACATGATCTTAACCATCACACAGCCCTTCAGTTAGAGAAAATAAATAGGGAAGCATGACTAGTGTACATACAATATTATATAAATAGTGAAACTCATACTTTGAAAATCATGTGGTCATATACAAGTAAAAATCTAGAATTCTTTTTCTTCTAGGAGAAGCAGCTCATACCAACATAAATCAAAATTCAGTAAAATGGAATTCTCAGCAGAACACTGGTCTCAGGCATTCCGTATAAGGACAATCCACTTCCATAGGTTTACACTACCAAGCATTGACTAGTTGTCATTATTAGCCAACTCTTGAAGCCCAACTTGGCTTAAGGTAGGGCTAGACTTCTGACACCTTACCTTGGTTTGAACCAGTATTTGACTGATTCCAGTTATTTGCACCACAGCCCATTGAATTCAAGACAGAGAGCCCAATGACTTGTCCAGATACCAAACGAGAAATTCTCTGAGTCAGGAATGAAGGGGCAATAACTCAGCATTTCTAGATTCTTTTTAGGAAACCCTTCAGGACATAAATGCTGCTTTCTTCCAAAAGTCACTTAAAGGTGATCTAAAAATATATACTAAATGCTCAGTATAGTGAACAAACCACTTCCATCCCCAGACCACCACCACCTCTCCCCTGGACATACATGGTGGACAGTTTATTTGGGACCCTTAATCAAAAACATCAGCAAATATCCTTTGACCTTTTGTTTAATTAAAAATAAATCTCCAGCTTGCTGGGCAACTCAAATGCAAGAGCTATTCGTGTGGTATTTCTAACTATTGAGAGAGAACTTAGGCATTGACAGGGGCTATGCCTTTTTCTTATTCTTTTTAACCTTTTACCAAGCTTCCTTTCTCTTTTTCTATCCCATCTCAGTGCCTCCACTTTGCAGGCTCTGGCCACAATACCTTTCCCTAGATTACAAATGGCTGCTCTTAAATCTGGCTGCTTGATCTTCTGTGTGCTCCCCCAAAGAGTTCTTATTTGAACTGACCCTTTTTCTAATCAGTCCAGTCTGCTTAGGAACATTTGGAGGTGAGAAGTACTTTCTAAACAAATTGCTCTATTAATTCTCCTGAGAATGCCCCTCATAGGACTTGACTAGAAAAATATAATGCCAGACTCCTACACAGAAACACTAACTCACACTGGTAGGAAGAGAAACACACACACATCAGCAGGGACAAATCCATATGAATGTGCATAAGTATACAGAGAGCCACAAATGAACTCAATATTGCATGGAGGGGGTGAAGTAAGGGGTATTGAGCTTCAAAATAGATTCTTCTGTTCTTCTTAGGGTCTGTTAAGTTTGCATAGCTACAAAGGGCTCTCAATGAGTACGGGTGACCAGCATTCCTTAATAGTGGTGACTCAGAAGATCAGGCGCCTACCACGAGTCACAGTGGAAGATGCCCCAACAGTGAACCAAATTGCATTCCACAAGAGCTAAGGACTCCATTCTAGTCCTTGACCTGAAACTCCCCCTGCAGGATTTCTTAAGGATAATGGTCTTCACTGCCCAGGAGATTCTGTAGGGACTTGTGAACTGGGGAAGGATGGGGGATATGCCTCTGTATTAACCCTGACAGGTAATTGTCAGTATATTAGAATGAACCGAGTGGTATCTTTACCAATGGTAAGACTTTGTGCCTTTTCTCCTAGAGCAGGGGCAGGGTAAGGCAGAGGTCTTTGTTGTTACCTCATAGCCTCAACAGCTTGCCCACACCAGCTGGTTTCTCACAAAGAATATCAACTTCCTTTGTTGAGGTTACCACTACACTGTTGCTGCTGGGCAGGAAGTCTAAGCCCTGCAGTGTGAGTAACATGCTAAATCACATGGTGACACACAAAAACCCAAGAGCCATGTGCCCCTTTAGGGTGGCAGCTCAAGGAGTGTTCAGAAGGGAGATAGGGGAAGTAACAGCATCTGACACAATACTCACGTAGAGCATCCTCTCCTCTCTCACTTCTCCCACTTTCCCTTCCTCAATCAGAAGCTGGGAAAACCCTACCACAAGGTCATGAAATACTCAATGCTCCACCAACAGCCATACCACACGGGAAGCATCTGCTGTGGTAGAACCCTTGACTAAGCCAGAGTTCAACAGCAATAAGACTAGAAGAAACTGAGCGTAGTGAAGGCTGACTACTTTGTTTGTTTTTCTTCCCTTCACTCAGAGTTATAAAGAAGCCACATACCAGAAAACAGAAATCCTATGCTGCCTATGAGCAAACCATGCACATAGCCTAGGCTCCCCAGAGAGAAAAGCCAATAATAAAGTACCAACTCTGTCCTCAGTAGTAGAGCCTGTTCTCAGCCACCCCTGTGCTACTGTTTAGGCTATTAGTACGATGCCTTCCCTTGCCCAGACACACATAGAGCATGGAGTGATTCAACAACTAAGCTGAAGCTTTGATGTCTGACTTCTTCAGCTACACTACTTTGACTTTTCCCACAAAACTTTCTCTGACAAACTAGAGTCCTTAGGATTGATTTTAGCCTAGAGAGGATGACTAGGTATATGTGGTGTTTTTTTCTTTTCTTTTTCTTCCCCTCACTCCAAATCATAGAAAATGCGTACATCAACTTTTCTGTGATATGGACTTGAAAAACCAGGCACTTACTGTTTTTCTTCATGCTGGAACGACTAGTCATATATAAGCATGGCTGTAAATAATTAGTGTGGGGGAAATCTCTTCCATGTTGTACATACAAACTCTATCCTTGAGGCTAACTTTGTCCACTACTCAAGCGAGGTGTTTTTGTACCTTTGCAACTATGATTCAGATTTGGCTCAGTAAGTAAAAATATACCATTTCTGAGAGTTCCTGACTAGAATGGCTTGTACATGTACCGTCATTTTCTGGAAGGCCAAGGTCAAGCCATGCTATGTTTCAGGGTGTCTTGGAAGCTTTTCTTCCATCCTCCAGGCTTCTGATGACCTCACCAACTGATCATATACCAGCTCTTGTGTTTCCAGCTGCCATATATGATCCATGCAGCCCCATCTTAGATGAGTGGAGGTGTGGTGGGACCTTGGATATTACTGTTCTGACTTTTAGATATGACTGAACTTGTTCCTTTGGTGTTTGTGCATTGTTAGTTATGGTTTGTATTCTATTTATGCCATGTATTAGGGCCCCTAGCATTGTCTCTATTTTTTCTTCCAAGATCTTTATCATTTTAGGTTTTATATTTAGGTCTTTGATCCATTTTGAGTTAGTTTTTGTGTATAGTGTGACGTATGGGTCCTGTTTCATTTTTTTTTACAGATGGACATCCAGTTTTGCCAGCACCATTTGTTAAAAAGACTGTCTTTTCCCCATTTAATGGAGTTTGGTCCTTTGTCAAAGATCAGGTAACCATGGATGGATGGACTTACATCTGGGTTCTCGATTCTGTTCCATTGGTCAATGTGTCTGTCGTTGTACCAGTACCAGGCTGTTTTGACTACCACATCTGTATAGTAGGTTGTGAGATCAGGTAGTGTGAGGCCTCCTGCTTTCTTCTTCTTTTTCAATAATGCTTTGCTTATGTGGGGCCTCTTTCTTTCTATATAAAGTCGATGATTAGTTTTTCCATACCATTAATCAATGCTGCTGGTATTTGGATTGGGATTGCATTATATCTGTAGATCTCTTTGGGTAGAATTGACATTTTAACAATGCTTAGTCTTCCTATTCATGAGCATGGTATGTTTTTCCATTTATGTAGGTCTCTTTTAGTAGTGTTTTGTAGTTTTCCTTGTATAAGTCTTTTACATCCCTGGTTAGATTTATACTTAAGTGTTTTTTCTTTTCAGGGGCTATTATAAATGGTATTGTTTTCCTGATTTCCTTTTCAAAGTTCTCTTTGTTGGTGTATAGGAATCCAACTGATTTTTGTAAGTTGATCTTGTATCCTGCCACTCTGCTGAATCTTTCTATTAGAACACAGGTTTCTTAATAGTAGCAAATGCTATTGTAATATCAGTGCATAAAGAGAATAGCCATGTTCCCTCTACTTTTTCTCATGGCTATAAATCCATGCATAAGAGATTGTGTCTCACATGTTTGTTATGCTGTAACCTCAGATCACAAGGCAATCCTAGGAATATATAGTTGTCAGTATTCTTGGGTAGCAGCTTCAGAACAACTTCTATCAAAGGGGGTTGAGGGGAAAGGCAACACAAAATTGTTTTTTTTTTCTCTTTCTAAGTGAAAAAATGATAAAGGAAGTTTTGAAATCTAATGGCATTTCTGTAGTCCTACAGTGAGAAAAACTCTAGGTAGATATGAATTAGTACATCTTCTATCTGGTTGGAAAAGTCTCCATGGGAGAGCCTCCAAGTAATCAAGGAAGATCAGTCAAGTGTTGCTGACTTTCCTACAGAAGATGACCAGTATAAATTGAATTGGTATCAATGCTATGCACTCTGATTTGTCAAAGATTGATGGTTCAGATGTCAGAAGAGATTAAAATAATTTTTGACTAAAACCCTAAGAAACCCTATGATTATTAATATCAGTGAAATATTTGCCCACCCCTCAGATAAGTTATGGCAAGTGTAGAGAACTTCTTATGAAAGAGGTCAGTATGAGCACATGCTAAAAGTGCTCAAAACATACTTGTTGAATTGAATTGCAAGTCTCTCTTTTGACATGCCCCTTTAACAAGAAGAAAACAGAAGTAAGTAAAGGGGGTATTATCCAGTGCTGTTGAGTCAGTTCTGACCCATGGCGACCTCATGTATTGCAGAGTAGAAATGCTCCATGGGGTTTTCCTGGCTGTAATCTTTATGGAAGCAGATCACCAGGCCTTTATTCCATGGCACTTCTGGGTGGGTTTAAACTGTTTGTGCCACCCAAGGTCGAGTGTACAGTCAAGTGCAAACCATTTGCACCACCCAGGGACTTGTAAAGGGGTGGGGGATATGATTCTGATATTAAGAGACAGAAGAAGCCACCCATGTTGTTCCCACGTTGTTCTCCATATTTGGCATGGGGCTCTCACCCCTTTTGAATGGGAAGAGGAGCAGAGGCAGTGAGCAACCACAGTGTCCTTCACCTCAAAGCAGCTACCATTTTTAAGAACCAGCTAGGTCCCAGGCACTTAACTAACCAATTGATATCTTGTTTGATCATTAGAACAACCCTACAAGGTGGGAATTATTAGTCTCATATGATAAATGAGGAAAATGGGACACAGAGAGTGGAGTGAGGGTCTTTGTCAGAGGTCACAAAGCTAGGAATTGGTAGAGCTGGGATTTCAAGCCAGATGTGTCTGACTCAGAAGCCCATTATATTACACTGCCACTGTCTTGGTTAGCTTCACACCATCCCCTCTGTAGGTAGATGCAGACCTTAACAATTCCATTTTATAGATGGGGACATTAAGGCATAGGACAGAGAGGTATTACTCCAAAGATTCTAAAATATTTTCCCTTCCACATAATCCAGGATTCCAAAGGCAAAAAACAAAACAAAACCAAAAACAAAAAAAATACCCCTTACCATCGAGTTGGTTTTGACTCATAGCGACCCTATAGGACAGAGTAGAACTGCCTGATAGGGTTTCTAAGGAGCGGCTGGTGGATTCGAACCGCCAACCTTTTTGGTTAGCAACTGAATGCTTAACTACTGGGCCACCAGAGCTCCAAAGAGGGGAAATGAAATACAGAACTAGCCTTCACTGGCTTCTACCTTAGGAGAATCTCCACCCAGCAGTATCCGTTTTAGAAGCATACTACCGTGCAGGAGGTATTATGCAACGTGATCCAACTTTCTGTAGCAACGCCACATGTGACAGAGATGAAAGTTGAACACAGACCTGAGTTACACCTATTAAAAAACAGTAGTGGGTAGACAGAAATCTATGCTTTAACCTTGTCTCCATAAATTTAATTGTGTTTAATGAACTAATTCTACCTTGTATGATGTCACATTCATTTTGAAGCTGTTCAAAGTACTTTACAGAATTTGTAAAGCTTTAAAACACCATCCAGCCCAGAATTTTAAAGTACTTCCCAGATATTCTAGGGCGGGAAATATGCTTATTTACAAATGGATTTAAATAAAAGTGAAAGGTTAAAGTATTTACCCCAAGTGACAAAGACGCAGCTGGAAATAGAGAAGCAATGTCTCAAGTCTCAGTTCTGAGCCTAAACCACTAGACTGGTATGTTTTTGATCCCTTAAGAATTGTAGAATCTTTTAAGAATTCTTTTTTTTTAAAAGCAAATTTTTTTTTTGTATTGTGCTTAAGGTGAAAATTTACAGAGAAAATTAGTTTCTCATTTAAGAATTACTACACACATTATTTTGTGACATTGGTTGCCAACCCCGGGATGTGTCAACACTATCTCCTTCTCAATCTTGGGTTCCCCATTTCCGTTCCTCCAGTTTTCCTGTCCCTTCCTGTCTTCCCCTATTTGCTTTTAGTCTCTTATACATGGTTGAACTACACGTGTAATTGTTTGTTTTATAACCTGTCTAATCTTTGGCTGAAGGCAGAACTTCAGGAGTGACTTCAGTACTGAGTTAAAAGGGTATTGGGGCTCATACTCTTAGGGTTTCTCCAGTTTCCGTAAGACCAGTAAGTCCGTTTTTTTGTGTGTGTGTGTGTCTGTGTGTGTGTGTGTGTGTGAGTTTGAATTTTGTTCTACATTTTTCTCCCACTCTGTCGAGGACCCTCTATTTTGATCCCTGCCAGAGGAGTTGGTGGTGATACCCAGACACCATCTAGTTATTCTGAACTCAGTCTGGTGGAGGCTGGGGTACTTGTGGTCCATTAGTAATGTTTCCCTTGTGTCTTTGGTTTTCTTCATCATTTGCTCCCAATGGGGTGGAACCACTAAATGTATCTAAGATGGCTGCTCACAAGCTTTTAAGATCCCAGACACTATTCACCAAAGTAAGATGTAGAACATTATCTTTATAAATGATGTTATGCCAATTGACCTAGATATCCCCTGAGACTATGGTCCCCAGCCCTCAGTCTGGTAAATTGGTCCCTCAGGGAGTTTGGATGTGTCTATGAAGCTTCTAAGACTTTGCCTTGTTCAAGTTATGCTGACTTCTCCAATATTGTGTGCTGTCTTACTCTTCACCAAAGTTACCATTAACCTATTGTCTAGTTAGTGTTTTCCCCTCCCCACCACTCCCCTTCCTCGTAACCGTCAAAGATTGTTTCTTTCTGTGTATATACTTTTTCATAAGTTTTTATAATAGTGGTCTCATACAGTATTTGTCCTCTTGTGATTGACTTATTTCACTCAGCAGAATGCCCTCCAGATCCATCCATGTTGGGAGATGTTTCAGATTCAACATTGTTCTTTATTGTTGCATAGTATTCCATTGTGTGTATGTACCATAGTTTGTGTATCCATTCATCTGTTGATGGGCATCTAGATTGTTTCCATCTTTTTGCTGTTGTGAACAATGCTGCAATGAACATGGGTGTGCATATGTCTATTCGTGTGGGGTTGCTGGATTATAAGGTATTTCTATTTCTAGCTTTTTAAGGAAAACATGGTTGTACCATTCTGCATTCCCACCAGCAGTGCGCAAGAGTTCCAATCTCCCTGCAGCCTCTCCAACATTTGCTATTTTCTGTTTTTTTTTTTATATATATTTTATTGTACTTCAGGTGAAGGCTTACAGAACAAATAGTTTCTCATGAGGCAGTAGTACACATGTTGTTTTATGACATTGGTTAACAACCTCACAATATATTAACCCTTTAACTTCTCAACCTTTTTTTTTGGTGAAAATACACATAGCCAAAGATACACCGTTTCAAAAATTTCTACATGCACAGTTCAGTGACATTGACTACGCTCTTATTTTCTGTTTTTTTGATTACTGTCAGTAATGTCGGGGTGAGATGGTATTTCATTGTAGTTTTCATCTGCATTTCTCTAATGGCTAGTGAGCATTTCCTCATGTGTCTGTTAGCTGACTGAATGTCGTCTTTGTTGAAGTTTCTGTTCATATCCTTTGTCCATTTTTTAATTGGATTATTTGTCTTTTTGTCATAGAGGTGTTGGATTTTCCTATAGATTTTAGAGATTAGACTTTTGTTGGATATGTCATAGCCAAATTTTTTTTCCTAGTCTGTAGGTTCTCTTTTTTCTCTTTTGGTGAAATCTTTTGATGAGCATAAGTGTTTAACTTTTAGAAGATCCTTGTTATCTAGCTTAACTTCTGGTGTTTGTGTATTGTTAGTTATGGTTTGTATCCTATTTATTCCGTATATGGGGGCCCCTAGCATTGACCCTATTTTTCTTCCATGATTTTTATAGTTTTTGTTTTTATATTTAGGTCTTTGATCCATTTTGAGTTAGTTTTTGTGTATGGTGTGAGGTATGGGTCCTGTTTCATTTTTTTACAGCTAGACATCCAGCTTTGCCAGCACCATCTGTTAAGACTATCTTTTCTCTGTTTAATGGACTTTGGGCCTTTGTCAAAGATCAGGTGACCATAGGTGGATGGATTACATCTGGGTTCTCAATTCTGTTCCATTGGTCAAAGTGTTTGTCATTGCACCAGTACCATACTTTTTTGATTATGGTAGCCGTATAGTAGGTTATGTGGTCAGGTAGTGCCAGGTCTCCTACTTTGTTCTTCTTCAATAATGCTTTACTTATCCAGGGCCTCTTTCCTTTCCATATAAAGTTAATGAGTAGTTTTTCCCTCTCATTAAAGAATGCTGTTGGTGTTTAAATTGGGATTGCATTGAATCTGTAGATCACTTTGGGTAGAATTGACATTTTCACAAGGTCGAGTCTTCCTATCCATGAGCATGGTATGTTTTTCCATTTATGAAAGTCTTTTGGTTTCTTGCAGTAGTGTTTTGTTGTTTTCTTTGTATAAGTCTTTTCCGTCCCTGGTTAGATTTATACCTAAGTGTTTTATTTTATTTTTTTTAGGGGCTATTATAAATGGTATTGCTTTCCTGATTTTCTTTTTGTAGTTTTCTTTATTGGTTTATAGGAATCCAACTGATTTTTGTATGTTTATCTTGTATCCTGCTACTGTGCTGAAACTTTCTATTAGTTCCAGTAGTTTTATTGTGGAGTCCTCAGGGTTCTCTATGTATAGTAGCATATAATCTGCTAAGAGGGATAGTTTTACTTCTTCCCTACCAATTTGGATACGCTTTATTTCTTTTTCTTAAATAGGAGTCATGATAAAGAGCATTCTTGTCTTGTTCCTATTCTCAGGGAGAATATTTTCAGCCTTTTTCCATTGAGAATGATGTTAGCTGTTGGTTTTGTACAGATGCCCTTTATAATGTTGAGGAATTTCTCCTATATTTCTATTTTATTGAGGTTTTTTTTTTTTTAAATCAGGAATGGTGTTGGACTTTACTGAATTCTTTTTTCTGCGCTGATTGAGATGATAATGTGATTCTCTTATTTTATTTATTTGTTTGATTCTGTCGACTGATTTTCTAATATTGAACCATACCTGGTATGAATCCCACTTGGTCGGGTGTATTATTATTTTTTATATGATGCTGAATTCTATTGACTAGAATTTTGTTGACAATTTTTGCTTCTGTATTCATGAGAGATATTGATCTGTAATTTTCTTTTTTTGTGGTGTCTTTGCCGGGTTTTGGTATCAGGGTTATGCTGGCTTCATAGAATGAATTTGTAAGTATCATTCATTTTCTATGTTCTGAAATAGCTTGAGTAGTACTGGGAGGAGCTCTTCTTTGAATGTTTGGTAGAACTCTCCAGTGAAGCCATCTGGGCCAGGACTTTTTTTGGGGGGGAGTTTTTTTTTTTTTTTAAATTACCTTTTCAATCTCTTCTCTTGTTATGGGTCTGTTCATATTTTCTACCTCTGTGTTAGTTTAGGTAGGTAGTATGGTACTAGAAATTTGTCCATTTTCTCTAGGTTTTCAAATTTGTTGGAGTATAGGTTTTCAAAGTACTCTGGTATGATCCTTTTATTTCAGTTGAGTCTGTTGTAATGTCCCCCATTTCATTTCTTATTTGGGTTATTTGCTTCCTTTCCTGTTTTTCTTTTGTCAATTTGGCCAATGGTTTGTTGATTTTGTTGATCCTTTCAAAGAACCAACTTTTGGTTTTGTTGAGTCTCTTGTTTCTCCATTACATTTATTTCTGCTCTCATCTTTATCATTTCTTTTCTTTTGGTGCTTGTGGCCTTCTTCTGCTGTTTTGTTTCTGTTTGTTCAAGTTGTAATGTTATTATTTTGATTTTATCCCTTTCTTCTTTTTTGAAGTTTGCATGTATTGGTATAAATTGACCTCTGAGTACTGCCTTTGCTATGTCTCAAAGGTTCTGGTATTATGTGTTTTCATTCTCATTTTATTCTAGTAAATTTTTTATTCCATTTTTGGTTTCTTCTATTACCCAGTGGTTTTTAAGAAAATTGTTATTCAGTTTGCATGTATTTGATTTTATCCCTTGTTCTTTCTTTTCTTAGTTTCTAGTTTTATGGTGTTGTGATGACAGGAGATGCTTTGTATTATCTCAATGTTTTGGATTTCGTTGAAGGTTGCTTTGTGGCCTAAGATGTGGTCTATTCTGGAGAATGTTTCATTGCGTTGGAAAAGAATGTGTACTCTTTTGCTGTTGGATGGAATGTTCTACATATGTCTATGGGGTCAAGTTGGCTGATTGTGGCCTTTAGATCTTCCGTATCTTTGTTGAGTTTCTTTCTAGACGTTCTGTTCTTTACCGAAAGTGGTGTGTTGAAGTCTCCTACTATTATTGTGGAACTGTCAATTCTCTTTTCAGTGCTGTTAGAGTTTGTTTTATGTATTTTGGAGCCCTGTCATTGGGTGGGTAGATATTTATTATGGTTATGTCCTCATGGTGGATTGTCCCTTTAATCATTATATAATGTCCTTCCTTGTCTCTGTCTTCTTTTTTTTTAATTGTGCTTTAGGTGAAAGTTTACAGTTTAAGTTAATTTCTCTTCAAAAATTTATACACATATTGCTTTGTGACATTGGATGCAATCCTCACAATGTGGCAGCACACTCACCCTTTCCACCCTGGGTTCCCTGTGTCCATTCAACCAGTTCCTGTCCCTTCCTGCCTTCTCATCTTGCTTTTGGACAATGTCTGCACATATGATCTCATATATTTGTTTGGACTAAGAAGCATATTCCTCACATGTATTATTTTTTGTTTTATAGGCCTGTGTAATTTTGGTCTGAAGAGGGCTTCAGAAATGGTTTCAGTTCTTGGTTAACAGATCATCCTGGGGGCCATATTTTCTGGGGTTCCTCCAATCTCTGTCAGACCATTAAGTCAGGTCTTTTTTACATGAATTTGAATTCTGCTCCACACTTTTCACCTGCTCCGTCCAGACTCTCTGTTATGTTCCCTGTCAGGGTGGTCATTGGTAGTAGCCAGGCACCATCTAGTTCTGGTCTCAAGCTGGTGGAGTCTCTGGTTCATTTGGTCTTTAGTCCTTTGGGCTAGTATTTTTCTTGTATCTTTGGTTTTCTTCATTCTCCTTTGCTCCGAGTGGGATGGGACCAATAGATATATCATAGATGGCTGCTCACAAGCTTTTAAAACCCCAGATGCTACTCACCAAAGTGGGATGTAGAACATTTCTTTTATAAACTTCGTTGTGCCAATTGACCTAGATGTCTCTCAAAACTATGTTTCCCCGTGCCCCAGTCACAGCCACCCTGTTTCTCAAAGTGTTTGGATGTGTCCAGGAAGCTTCTTTGCTTTTACTTTGGCCTGGTTGTGCTGATTGCTCCTGTATTGTGTGTTGTACTTCCCTTCACCAATGTTGACCCTTGTCTAATATCTAGTTAGTGATTTCCCCTCCCCACACTTCCCAAGCTCGTAACCATCAAAGAATGCTTTTTCCTGTGTGTAAACCTTTTCTTGAGTTCTCAAAATAGTGGCCTCATACAATATTTTTCCTTTTGTGACTGACTTATTTCACTCAGCATAATGTCCTCCAGATTCATCCATTTTGTGAGACGTTTTGTGGATTCATCATTGTTCTTTATCATTGTATAGTATTCCATTGTGTGTATGTACCATAATTTATTTATCCATTCATCTGTTGATGGGCATTTAGGTTGTTTCCATCTTTTTGCTACTGTGAATAGTGCTGCAATGAACATAGGTAGATATATGTCTGTCTATTCGTGTGATGACTTTTATTTCTCTCGGGTGTACTCCTAGAAGGGAATTGCTGGATCATATGAAAATTTTCTTTCTAGCCTTTTAAGGAAGCTCATATTGTTTTTCAGAGCGGTTGTATCATTTTACATTCCCACCAGCGGTGCATAAGAGTTCCAATCTCCCCACAACCTCTCCAACATTTGTTATTTTGTGTTTTTTGGATTAGCGCCAGCATTGTTGGGGTAAGATGGTATCTCATTGTAGTTTTGATTTGCATTTCTCTAATGTGTAATGATCTTGAGCATTTCCTCCTGTGTCTGTCAACCGCCTGAATGTCTTCTTAGGTCAAGTGTCAGTTCATATCCTTGGCCCATTTTTCAACTGGATGATTTGTCTTTTTGTGGTTGAGGTGTTGCAGTATCTTGTAGATTTTAGAGATTAGACTCTTATCCCATATGTCATAGCCAAACAATTTTTTCCCCTCTGTAGGTTGTCTTTTGACTTTTTTGATGAAGTCTTTTGATGAGCATAAGTGTTTGATTTTTAGGAGTTCTCAGTTATCTAGTTTCTCTTCTGGTAATTATGCATTGTCAGTTATGGCTTATATACTATTTATGCCATGTATTAGGACCCCTAGTGTTGTCCTTATTTTTTCTTCCATGATTTTTATCGGTTTAGATTTTATATTTAGGTCTTTGATCCATTTTAAGTTAGTTTTTGTGTATGGTGTGAGGTATGGGTCCTGTTTCATTTTTTTTGCACATGGATATCCAGTTATGCCAGCATCATTTGTTAAAGAGACTGTCTTTTCCCTCATTTAACAAACTTTGACCCTTTATCAAATATCAGCTGTTCATAAATGGATGGATTTACATCTGGGTTCTCAATTCTGTTCCATTGTTCTATGTGTCTGTTGTTGTACCAGTACTAGGCTGTTTTAACTATCGTGGTGGTATAATAGGTTCTAAAATCAGTAGTATAAGGCCTCCCATTTTGTTCTTCAGTAATGCTTTACTTATCTGGAGCCTCTTTCCTTTCCATATAAAGTTGGTGTTTTGTTTCTCTATCTCATTAAAAAATGCCGTTGGAGTTTTGATCAGGATTGCATTGCATCTGTAGATCGCTTTGGGTAGAACTGACATTTTCACAATGTTGAGTCTTCCTATCCATGAGCATGGTATGTTTTTCCACTTATGTAGTTCTGTTTTGGTTTCTTGAAGTAGTGTATTGTAGTTTTCTTTGTATAGATCTTTTATGTCCCTGGTTAGATTTATTCCTAAGTACTTTATCTTCTTGGGGCTATTGTGAATGGTATTGATTTGCTGATTTCATTTTCTAAGTTCTCTTTGTTGGTGTAGAGGAATCTTACTGATTTTTGTATGTTTATTTTGTATCCTGCTACTCTGCTGAAATCTCCTATTAGCTTTCTCATGGATTCTTTGGAGTTTTTTGTGTATAAGTTCATATTATCTGCGAATAGGGGTAGTTGTACTTCTTCCTTACCAATTTGGATGCACTTCATTTCTTTTTCTTGCTTTATTGCTCTGGCTAGGCCTTCCAGCACAATGTTGAATAAGAGTGGTGATAAAGGGCACCCTTTTCTGGTTCCCATTCTCAAGGGGAATGCTTTCAGTCTCTCTCCATTTAGAATGATGTTGACTGTTGGCTTTGTATAAATTCCCTTATTATGTCTAGGAATTGCCCTTCAATTCCTATTTTGCTGAGAGTTTTCATCAGGAATGGGTATTGGACTTTGTCATATGCCTTTTCTGAATTGATTGATACGATCATATGATTCTTTTCATTTGTTTTATTTATGAGATGGATTGAGTTGATTGATTTTCTAGTGTTGAACCATCCCTGAATACCTGGTATTAATCCCATTTGGTCATGATGTATTATTTTTTTGATATACTGTTATTGGCTAGAAGTTTGTTAAGGATTTTTGCTTCTATATTCATGAGGGATACTGGTCTGTAATTTTGTTTTTGTTTTTTGTGGTACATTTGCCTGGCTTTGTTATCAGGGTTATGCTGGCTTAATAGAATGAGTTCAGAAGTATTCCTTCCTTTTCTATGCTCTGAAATACCTTTAGCAGTACTGGTGTTAACTCTTTTCTGAAAGTTTGGTAGAATTCTCCAGTGAAGCCATCTGGGCTGGGACTTTTTTCTATTGGGAGCTTTTTTTTTTTTTTTTTTTAATTACCTCTTCAATATGTTCTCTTGTATGGGTTTATTTAGTTTTTCTACCTCAGATAGTGTTAGTTTAGGTAGGTACTGTGTTTCTAGAAATTTGTCCATTTCCTCTAGGTTGTCAAATTTGTTGGAGTATAATTTTTCATAATATTCTGTTACGATCCTTTTTATTTCAGTTGAGTCTGTTGTAATATCACCCAACTCGTTTCTTATTTGAGTTATTTGCTTCCTCTCCTGTTTTTCTTTTTCAATTGGCCAATGGTTTGTTGATCTTTTCAAGAATCTGTTTTTGATCTTGTTGACTCTTTCAAATGTTTTTTCTATTCTCTATTTCATTTATTTCTGCCCTAATCTTTACTTTTTCCTTTCTTCTGGTGCCTTCTTTTGCTGCTCTCTTTTTATTTGTTTGAGTTGTAGGGTTAATGTTCTGATTTTGGTCCTTTTTTCTTTTTTGATGTGTGCATTTATTGCTATAAATTGACCTCTAAGCACTGACTTTGCTGTGTTCCAAAGGTTTTGGTAAGATGTGTTTTCATTCTCAGTTGATTCTATGAATTTCTTTATTCTATCCTTGATTTCTTCTATTACCCAGTAGTTTTTATGCAAGGTGTTGTTCAGTTTCCATGTATTTGATTTTGTTTTTCCTTGCTGTTTCTGTTATTGATTTCTACTTCTATGGCGTTATGATCAGAAAAGATGCTTTGTAATACTTCTGTGTTTTGGATTCCATCAAGGCTTGCTTTGTGGCCTAAAGTGTGGTGTATTCTGGAGAATGTTCTATGTGCATTGGAAAAGAACATATACTTTGCTGCTGTTAGGTGGAATGTTCTGTATATCTATGAGGTCAAGTTGATTGACTGTGGCATTTAGACCTTCCATATCTTCATTGAGTTTCTTTCTAGATGTTATGTCCTTCATTGAAAGTGGTGTGTTGAAGTCTCCTACTATTATTGTGGAGCTGTCTATTTCCTTTTTCAATGCTGTTAGAGTTTGTTTTATGTATTTTGGAGCTCTGTCATTGGGTGCGAAAATACTTATTATGGTTATGTCCTCCCGGTGTACTGAGTCTTGTCTTAGTCATCCACTGCTGCTACAACAGAAATACCACAAGTGGATGGCTTTAACAAAGAGAAATTTATTTCCTCACAGTTAAAGTAGGCTAAAAGTCCAAATTCAGGGCGTTAGCTCCAGGGGAAGTCTTTTTCTCTCTGTCGGCCTTCTTCTCTTCGGTGTTCCCCCAGACTAGGAGCTTCTCTGCACAGGAACCCTGGTCAAAAGGACTCGCTTTGCTCTCGGCACTGCTTTCTTGATAGTATGAGGTCCCCCAATTCTCTGCTTGCTTCCCGTTTCTTTTATCTCTTGTAAGGTAAAAGGTGGTGCAGGCCACACCTTAGGGAAACTCGCTTTACATTGGATCAGGGATATGACCTGGGTAAGGGTGGTGTTACAATCCCACCCTAATCCTCTTTAACATAAAATTACAATCACAAAATGGAAGCCAACCACACAATTCTGGGAATCATGGCCCAGCCAAATTGATACACACATTTTTGGGGGGGCATAATTCAAACCATTACAAGCCTTTAATCATTATATAGTGTCCTTCATTATCCTTTATGGTGGATTTTGCTTTAAAGTCTATTTTGTTGGAGATTAATATTGCCACTTCTGCTCTTTTTGGTTGCTGCTTGCTTGTTATATATGTTTCCATCCTTTGAGTTTTAGTTTATTTATGTTTGTGTCAAGGATGTGTCTGTTGTAGACAGCATATCAAAAGTTTGTTTTTTTAAATCCAGTCTACCACTCTCTGTCTCTTTACTGGTGTATTTAGTCCAATTACATTTAGTGTAATTATTGATAGGTATGAGTTTACTGCTGTCATTTTGGTGTATTTTTTTGGTGTGGTGTTCACAGCTTCTTTGTTCCACTTAATTTTTTGTGCTGAGTTCTTTTTCTTTATGTATTTTCTTTTCATTTTTTTTATTATTGTTGATTTTGTGTTTGCTGAGTCTTTATGTTTTTCTTCTTTTTTATTTTGATGGGTAGGTGTCATGGATTAAATTACTTCCCCCAAAAAATGTGTGTGCCAATTTGGCTGGGACATGATTCCTGGTATTGTGTGATTTTTTTATATGTTGTAAATCCTGCCTCTATGATGTTAATGAGGGAGGATGGGTGGCAGTTGTGTTAGTAAGGCAGGACTCAATCTGCAAGATTGGATTGTGTCCTGAGGCAATCTCTTGAGATATAAAAGAGAGAAGTGAGCAGAGAGACAGGGGGACCTCATACCATCAAGAAAGCAGTGCTGGGAGCAGAGTGCATCATTTTGACCTGGGGTCCCTGCACTGAGAAGCTCCTAGTCTGGGGGAACATTGATGAGAAGGCCAATGGAGAGAGAAAGCCTTCCCCTGGAGCTGACACCCTGAATTTGGACTTTTAGCTTACTTTACTGTAAGGTGACTTTTTGTATAACCCTAGCCACTCTCAAGATTCTATCTTTGTCTTTGGTTTTGGCAAGTTTGATTATGATATGTCTTGGTGACTTTCTTTTGGGATCTACCCTGTATGGGGTTCACTGAGCTTCTTGGATAGATGTCTTTTTGTCTTTCATGATATCAAGGAGGGTTTCTGCCAGGAAATCTTCAACAATTCTTTCTCTGTTTTCTGTTATCCTCCTCCTGTTCTGGTACTCTGATCACTTGTAGGTTTCTCCTCTTGATAGTATCCCACATAATTCTTAGGCTTTCTTCTTTTTTTTAAATTCTTTTTTTCTGATTTTTCCTCAAATAAATTGGTGTCAAGGGATTTTTCTTCAATCTCACTAATTCTGACTGCTTTTGTCTCAGTTCTGCTCCTATGACCTTCTATTGAGTTGCCTAATTCTGGAATTGTATTGTTAATCTTTTGGATTTCTGGTTAGTGTTTCTATATGGCTTCAAGCAGCCTGTTTATTCTCTTGTTTTGTTCTTGTATTGTTTTCCTAAATTCTTCTGTTGCTTCATCTGTGTGTTCCTTAGCTTGGTCTGAGTTTTGCATGATCTTCTTCTTGATATCTTGGAAAGCTCTGTGGATTAGTCTTTTGAATTCTTTCTCAGGTAGTTCCATTGCCTTATCTTACTCTGGAAGATTTCCTGGTTCTTTATTTTGGTTGCTTGCTGTTGCCATCTTCACCTGCTTCTTTATGTGATTTGATATTAACTGTTGTCTCTGAGGTATCAAGAAGTTATTATATTTATTTACTGTATGTTTGTTTACTGTGTCCTGGCTTTTTGTAGTTTTGTGTTGAGATTAACAAGTAAGCTGGACCTGTGAGCTACTTTGGTTGTTGGCTTCTTTGAAGCTCTCATGTCCTGTCTCCAGGTGGTCAGAACAGCTACTAGGTGTGTGAGCCCAGGAGTCTGTTCACTTTTCTTGTAGGGGTGTGGCAAAAGTGTCCATGTCATCGGTCACTGAGTGTGTGGTGTAGACTGTCATCCACAGTCCTAGGTGGGCAGGGCTGCATGGGGGTGTTCAGAACAGGCACAGGTACCTGGCTGCAGTGGAGGGATATGTATGGGGCAAGGCAAGGGCTGATGGCTGCCTCCAGGTGCCTGGGTAGAGGGCATGTCCCTGTCCCTTAGACCAAGTCATGGGGGGGGTAGTGCAGCCAGTCCTTGGGCACCAGGTGCTGTTGGCTGGAGTGACTGGGAGGCACTGCTTATTCTCAGACTCCTGTCATAGGTAGCTAGATGGAGTGGGTGGTACCGTCAGCCCTCAGGCCCCTGGTGTGGGTGGGTGAGGCCTCTGCTTAGGAGGCAGGGCAGTGTCGAATGTCATGAATGTGTAGCTCCCCTTTGGCTGCTGCAGTTGAAAATGGGCTTCAGCTGTATGCTCTGCAGTTTTATGCTCTGCAGTTTTATGCTAATGAGGGCATGCAGTGTTGAATCTGCCCACACAGGTCTGGGCAGGGGTGAAGGGCACTGCAAGCCCATGGACCCTTTACACCAATGGCTGGGCTAAGGGGCAGGGCCTCCCAACCAGCCCTGAGTTCCTGGCTTAGGGAGTGTGGTGTTTTTTAAATGCCACAGGACTGCTGTGGGGGCAGAGGGCCCTGCGTTCCTGGCTTAGGGGATGTGATGCTGTTGAATACTGCAGAACTGGTGTTGGAGCAGAGCAGGGTAGAGGGTGGGTGAAGGGAAGGAAACACTCCTGAGCTATGAAAGTCTGGGGGGCAGGGGTTATTTTGCCCCAGCGCTGTAGGTTAGAAGCTTACACTTAACTTTCACAGGGCTGGTGTTGCGTCTACTTGGTTCTGAAGGTAGGTGCAGATTTGCTGCTAGTTGGCTGCACTTGATGTGGTGGGGCTTGTCTTTGGATGTTGCACTTGCCACAGCTCATGTGCGCTGTGCAGATTCAACAACAGGCACTGGCGATCTTGCAGTCGGTACTTCTCTGCTGATTTTGAATTGTCTGTCCTTCCACCTGCTTCTCACTTTGATTCTTCAGCTTTGTCTTTGATAATTAGGGTTCCTAGATTATCATATATAATCGATTTACTTGTTTTTTTGGGGTCTTTGCTGTAAGAGGGACAAAAGGAAGCATCTGACTATTCTGCCTTCTTGGCCCCACCTCTCCCTTCCTTGTCTTTTATGGTGGATTTTGCCTTAAAGTCTATTTTATCTGAGATTAGTACTGCCACTCCTGCTCTTTTTTGGTTCCTGTTTGCTTCATATGTTTTTCTCCATCCTTTCATTTTTAGTATATTTAAGTCTTTGTGGCTAAGGTATGTTTCTTATAAATAGCATAATTGATGGGTCATGTTTTTTCTAGCCATTCTGTCACCGTCTCTTTATGGGTGCATTTAAGCCATTTACATTCAGTGTGATTATCGATAAGTGTGAGTTTATTGCTGTCATTTTGTAGTGCTTTTTTTGTGGTGCTGACGTTTTCTTTGTTCTTTACTCTGCTGTGCTAAGTTGCTTTTGTTTGTGAAATTTGTTTTCATTTCTTTCATTTTTGTAAATTTTGTGTTTACTGACACTTTATGTTTTTCTTCTTTATTTTCATGAGTATATTTGTTAACTTTCTTTGTGGTTACCTTGAAATTTACCCTTATCTTCCTAAGTTTAAACCACTCTTTTATTACTTAATATCATCTTGACTTCCTCTCCATTTGAAAGTTCTGTACCTACATCATTTCCCCCCCTTTTATTGTTCTGATGTTGTTGTCACTTATAGATTGATGTCTCTGGTATCCTGTTGTAAATCTTTTAGTTTTGTTTTATCCTTGAGAGTTCATTACCTAGGTTGGTATCTGGCTGATTCTGTCCTGTGTCCTAGACTCAGGTTATCATCTGATGTTGGTTCTCTAACCAAAGGACTCCCTTTAATAATTCTTATAATTTTGGTTTGGTCTTTACATATTGTTTAATTTCTGTTTATCTGGAAATGTCCTAATTTTGCCACCATTTTTGAGCAAGATATTTTATTCTTATATTTTCATACTTGAGCAACATATGTTATTCTTGGTTGGCAAATTTTTTCTTTCAAGGTTTTATGTGTCATCTCATTGCTTTCTTGCCTGCAGTTTCTGCCTAGTAATCAGAACTTAGTCTTATTGTTTCCCCTTTGTAATGTGACTTTTTCTTTTTCTCAAGGTGCCCTCAGGATTCTTTCTTTGTCTTTGGTTTTGGCGAGTGTGATTATGATATGTCTTGGTGACTTTCCTTTGAGGTCTATACTATTTGGGTTCACTGAGTTGGTTGACCTTCTTGGATGGTCAGTTTCATCTTTCATATTAGGGAAGTTTTCTGTCAGCAAATCTTCAGCGATCCTCTCTGTGTTTTCCATTTCTCCCCCCATTCTAAAATTTCAATCAAACGCAGATTTTTACTCTTGATTGTACATCATATTGTTCTCACGTTTTCTTAACTCTTTTCTGATTTTCCCTCAAACAAACTGGCATTCATGAGTTTGTCTTCAAATTCACTGGTCCTGTCTTCCATTGTTTCAAATTTGCTCCTAAAGCATAATAGCAGGGGTGGGGGTCTGGGGACCATGCTTTCAGGGGACATCTAGGTGAATTGGCATAACAAATTTTATTAAGAAAATGTTCTGCATCCAATTTTAGTGAGTAAGTCTGGGGTCTTAAAAGCTTGCAAGCAGCCATCTAAATGCATCAATTGGCCCCAACAACCTGGAGTAAAGGAGAATGAAGAACACCAAAGACACAAGGAAAGTATTAGCCCAAGAGACAGAAAGGGCCACAAAAACCAGAGACTTCATCAGACTGAGACCAGAAGAACTAGATGGTGCCTGGCTACCACCAATGATCACCCTGACAGGGAACACAACAAAGAGTCCCTGATGGAGCAGGAGAAAGGTGGGGTGCAGAACTCAAATGCTAGTAAAAAGACTAGACTTAACGGTCTGAATTAGACTGGAGGAACCCTGGAAAGCATGGTCCCAAGATTCTCTATCAGCCTAGAACTAAAACAGTTTCTGAGGCCAACTCTTCAAAAAAAGATTGGACTGGACTGTGGGACATAAGATGATACTCATGAAGAGTGTGCTTCTTAGCTCAAGTAGATGCATGAGACTAAATGGGCAGCTTCTGTCTGGAGGTGAGATGAGACGGCAGAGATGATTAGGAGCTGGTTGAATGGACATGGGAAATCAGGAGTGGAAAGGAGTGGGCTGTCACAGTATAGGGAGAGCAATTAGGGTCACAAAGCAATGTGTGTATAATTTTTTGTATAAGAGACTACTTTGAAATGTAAACTTTCACTTACACTACAACAATAAACAAAAAAAGAAAAAAAATTACTCCTAAAACTTTCTATTGCATTGTCCATTTCTGAAATTTTGTTATCTTTTAGATTTCTAATTGCTCTTTTTGCATGATTTCTAATTGTTTATTTATTTTGACATTTTGTTCCTGTATTATTTTCCTGAATTCTTCCATTGCTTTGTCTGTGTTTTCCCTGATTTTGTCTGTATTTTTCATGATTTTGTCTATTTTTTCCTTCGTTTTGTCTGGTTTTTCCTTGATCTCTTTTCCAATCTCTTGGAGAACCTTGAATATTAGACTTTTGAATTCCCTATCTAGTGGCTCTAGTGCCTTTTTTCTACCAGAAGGTCATTTTGTGTTTTATTTTGGTTGCTTAGTCAAGTCATCCTGTCCTATTTTTTATATGCTTTCATATTGTCTTCTGTCTCTGGGACATCCAAGAATTATTTTCTCATTTATTGGTTATTGGTTTGTTTATTTCATCCTGCTTTTTTATTTGGCTATGTCTGGGTAGATAGACTGGGTGTGTTTTGTTGCTTGCTTGTCTGTGGGCACAATAGTTCTCTCTACCTTGTCCAGGTGATCAAGGCCAGTCACTCAGCTGTGGTGCAGCAGAGCAGGTCCAGCAGGAGGGAGAGAAGCAGGGGTGGGTCTGTTGTCTGTGGCACGAACTGAGGTCAGTGGGACAGGTCTGGGGGAGGCATGGTGGGGTGGGGTTTGGCATCTGGGGTTCCATGCTGGTTCCACTTGGGTGTGTGGTGCTTGGTGGGGCATGGCCTGGGGTCTGCATGGGGCAGGGTCCAACAGTCTGGGCGTTCTTGCCAGTGCCACTCAGGGGTACAGCATTTGGCAGAATGGGGCCAGGGGGTGGCACAGGGCAAGGTCCAGAGTTCTGGACGTCTGTGCCAGTGCCACTTGGGGGCGTGGAACTCGGCAGCATGGAGCTGGGGGGTCTTTCGAGAATTCTGATCTCAGGAAGTTCCAAATTATTCAAATGATGAATTATCATTATAAACATTGTTTTTAGCATTAAAAAAAATGTTAGCCTCCTTAAAATATTCATCTTTAGTCTGTGGATTTGGTCAGCTTTAAAGAAAGTAATTACTCCTAAAAAGAAGGTAGATGGCCCCCATTATCTCACTTTGTTCAGAGGAACCTAGATCATTTCTAAACTCAAGAGGCCTGTTTTGAAAACCTTGCACTAACTATCCTGAGGTGAATTAGAGCTTGGTTCAGGAGTCAGGAGCCTTGGGCATTCTTGAATCCTGACTCTGAATCTTAGTAGCTAAGTGTTCTTTCACCTTAGTTTTTTCATCTGCATAATGAGGATGAAACCAATAACACTAATCACAAAGAGTTGGGGTGAGAATCCAAGGACATAGGAAAGTCTTTAGTAAGGCTGTAGAGCATGATACAAACATCAAGTGTTGTCATGGATTGAATTATGTCCCCCCAAAAATGTGTGTATCAGTTTGGCTGGGCCATGATTCCTGGTATCCTGTGATTTTCCTGTATGTTGTAAATCCTGTCTCTATGATGTTAATGAGGGAGGATGGGTGGCAGTTGTGTTAGTAAGGCAGGACTCAATCTACAAGATTGGATTGTGTCTTGAGGCAATCAGGGGGACCTCATACCACCAAGAAAGCAGTGCCAGGAGCAGATCGTGTCCTTTGGACGCAGGGTCCCTGCGCAGAGAAGCTCCTAGTCTGGGGGAACACTGATGAGAAGGCCAACAGAGAGAGAAAATCTTCCCCTGGAGCTGATGCCCTGAATTTGGACTTTTAGCCTACTTTACTGTGAAGAAATAAATTTCTGTTTGTTAAAGCCATCCACTTGTGGTATTTCTGTTGTAGCAGCACTAGATGACTAAGACAAGTGGTAGTCTAGAAAGGCCACTTCGTTTTATGTCTGTAACACGTCTGATTGGGAGGACTCTCTGAAGGCCCAGCCTGTAATTTCAATAACATAAGCAAACAGAGAAAGCTGACTAGGAGTAATGTTCCTTACATCTGTGTGACAAAGTCTTCCAAAGGTACGCCAAATAAGCATCTATAGGGAACAAAGCTGAAACTTAATACCAAAGATTGAATACAGATACTTGTTAGTGCAGGAATTGGCCCTGGGTAAAATGCATAGGGGATCATTTCCCTTCTACCAGAGCATCCCTGAAAGTCAACCAGCATCTGACGCTCTCACTTCAGAAAGAGATAGAATTGGGCAGTCCAAGAATGAAACAAAAAGCAGCCCAGCCCCTTGCGTGGCACCAAGAGAGAATCCAGACAGAGTTTGAGAAAAATGTTGGGTTGCAAAGTAGAGAGAAAATTGGAAATTATTAAAATACTATGCTCCTTCCCCTGACCATTTCCCTTCCTCCTCTCTCCTATTCACTCACGCCACTTCCACCTTCTCCTAGTTCTTCTCTTCTGCCTGCAGCCCTCAAGATTTACATTCTCTGGTCTCCAAAAAAACTTGTGTTTTCTCACCTTGCTTCCTTTGCTTATGTTGTTTACCTTACCTAGAATTACTTTCTCATTCCTCTTCCTAGAATCTCCCACTCCCCATAAGAAAAGTTCTGGAATGTTATTTTCCTCATCTCTGATATCCAAGCCTACCTCATCCTGCCAGGCCGAATTCAATTCGTATATCCTTTAAACTTAGAGTTTTTCTTTTGCCATTATCATTTTCTACTTGGGATTACAGTTATTTGCATACTTGGTCTTGCTTCCTTTCCTTAACTATAATTTCCTTCAGTTAAATTATGGTTATTGGCATAATGCCTGACACAGAGTAGGTGTTCAATACATCATTTTTAGGTGAATGATGAATAATCTCATCATTGCTTGAAATAAACAGGTCACCATCATCTATCACCTGGATTTCTGCACAGTCTAAGTAGTCTCCCTGCCTCCCATCTTGTTCCCCTCCAATCCATCCTTCTCACTGTCACAATATATATTTTGTTTAAAGCATCACTTTCGTTATATTACTCCCTTACTCAAGAACCTTAAGTAACATCCTGCTAAGCAGACTAAAGTCCAAATGCCTCTGCCTTGCTCTCAAAACTTTTTTCTATCAGTTGTGTATGTTGCTCCTTTGAGTGACATGCTTTTTCTTCTCCACAGATCTAAATTCAATTGCTCTCACATCCACCTGGAGGTCACCTAGCTACTCCAGCCCTTATTGATCCTCTTTAAAATTCTACAACATTACTGTGTGTACTATACATGATGTAACCAAATTATAGCTTACCTTTTATTGTTACGTACCTGTCTCCAGTGCACGTGTTTTGTCTCCACAGTGAGATTGTAGACTTCACATCTACTTTTGTTTTTCCCACACCAATGAGCAAAGGGCTGGGCACATATCAGGCCTTAAGTTCACACTTCCAAATATTTATCAATTTATTTCCTAATTATTTTGTCTGGTCTTCCCTCTCTTTCCTCTGCTTTCTGCAGTCATTTTAAATAGCTTATTATTTAGTTGAAACCTAAAAGGAATGTTTTCTTTAAGAATGTTCCCACCTCTTGTCAACCTTTTCAGAGAAAATCTTATAATACTTTAAGCGTATCTTAACTTGTTGTCTTTGGAGATCTTTTCACCTTGTTGTGCATATAACCAGATGTTGCCGAGTGGATTCCAACTCATGATGACCCCATGTGCTCCATAGGGTTTTCAATGACTGATTTTTCAGAAGTAGTTTGTGAGGGCTTTCTTCCGAGGCATCTCTGGGTGGACTTAGACCTCCAACCTTTCAGTTAGCAGCTGAGTATGTTAACCATTTGCACCAAGAATGCTTTATTATTCTTATTGATTCAATAATTATTAAGTGCTTACTGTGTGCAAAGAACTTTAAAATAGAACACAGAGGCAATATGTTCTTATTATTTTAACACAAGAGAGGTACTCTACTCTCATCCTCCTCCTATTAATAACTAGGTAACTATTAATCTTCCTCACTGGTTTCCCTAAACACAGTATATTCATAGGCTTACAAAAAGAAAGTCGGTAATGAAAGAAAAACCACTTGCATTATATCCAAGGACAATGCATTAACAATACTTCCTCTTCTTTCAAGACCATTCAGAGGATTTTCATCAACAAAGAGAAAATAGCCAAAGGAAAGGATAGAAAAGTTATTGAAAGATTACTCAGGATCAATCCTTTAAAAGAAAATGTTCCCTAAAAAATTACTCATTCTCTCCTTTCCCCGTTCTCTTCCAATACTTCAACCTCTAATTCAGTACTTTTTTCTCTGCCTATTTCCCCAAACATCAGTCTCCTTTCCCTTATCTGATTCTATTGATTTTCATTTCATAGGTGGGGGAGGGGCATAGACATTTTCCACCCTGACTACCTTTCAAGGCAAAACACACCTCTTTGATTCTTTAACCCTTAAGTTCTTGCCTGTCCCTAATCACTGTCTTGAGCTGCTCTCCCATCAACACTTCAAACTCAGATTCTCCAAAACTGAACTCAATCTTTTTCTAAGCCTGCTGTTGCTCTTATGTTCTCTATATTTTCAATAACTCCAGGCTAGAAATTTCAGAGTCATCTTCTACTCGTCTCTCTCCTCCACCATCCGCATCCAATTAGTTACAAACCAAAACCTGTCAGTATCTCTTCTACCTACTTTTTCCCATACCTTTGCCTTAGGTTCAGATTCTCAATATCTCTTGTCTAGACTGATATCCCTTAGTCTAAAGCCTTCCTGTCTATTGCCTATATATTGACAGAGTTTTCTTCTTAAACCTAAACTTAATTATGTTACTCTCAATCAAAAATCTTCCAAGATTTCCCACTGCATATGAAATAGAACACCAATTCCTTCATCTGGTATTATGGATTGAATTGTGTCCCTCTAAAATATGTGCTGAAATCCTAACTCTTATACCTGTGGATATAATCCCATTTGGGAATGGAAATGTTCTTTGTTATGTTAATGAGGTTATATCAGTGTAGGGTGTGTCTTAAGCCAATCACTTTTGAGATATAAAAGGAGTAACTTAGGCATAGAAGCAAGCAAGTAGGAAAGGGGGAATGATACATGCCGTGTGAAGATCTTTAGTAATGCCAAGAAAAAGCTGAGACAAGGATTTTTTTTTCCCAGAGCGGACAAAGAGAGTCTTCCCCAGAGCTGGTGTTCTGGATTAGGACTTCTAGCCTCCTAAACTGTGAGGACATAAATTTCTATTCATTAAAGCCACCCACTTGTGGTATTTCTGTTATAGCAGTACTAAGAAACTAAAACACCCGACATTAAAGGCCTTCTGCAATTTAGCTTCTATATGATGTTTCCAGCCTTACTCCCTGATGTAACAAAAGTTCCAACCATATCGGTCTTTGTGGGATTCTCAGAACATCACCCCTGCTACCTCTTCCATGTCTATGCTTAATATATTTCCTCTGCCTCATGTGTCCCTTTTCCCATTAAAGTCCTACCTAATTTTCAGACACTGTTCAGATCTCACCTCCTTTAAGCAGCCTTCCAAGACTTTTCTATCTCCACCTGGCACAGTTCTTTGTAGCTGGTAAGACTTTAGTGAAGGTTTGTTGAACTGAACACACATAACAGTATGTAAACTTTAGGAACTCTGCCTGTGGGAGTGAGACAGCCTGAAAACAAGTAAAATAGGAGAGCTGGGCAGGAGGTTGGCACCAGAGTGAACAGCCAGAGCCTCCTTCTTTATATGCTTCAATTTCCAGCTAAATCTCTATTCACGTGTGTGTGTGTGTGTGTGTGTGCGTGTGTGTGTGTGTGCATGTCTACCTACCAGACTGTTCAGTTATTGGAGTATATATGCTTGGGTATATTTTATGGAAGTAAATATACCAGTGTATACCTGTGGATGTATTATACACTTATGCCTGAACCCCTTTAAATTCATTTTTCAAATTCTTATTAGAGTTTTCTGTTTAAAAACAATGCTCAGATCAAATGTGAATTGGAAGAAATTACGTATCTTTGGAAGTCACTTCTGAGCATCTGTCTTACAGGTTTCTAGGGAGTTGCTAAGGGAATCATTGTATTTAAATGTAAGAAATTTGTAGCAAGGTCATCACTAGTCTGTAAGACACCTTTGGGCACATTAGAAAAAAGTATCCTTTCCTAAAGATACTCTATTTCCATCTGTCAGAAAATTGTAATATACTGATTTTGTTAGAGTGAATCACTTGACTGTCATCTGCCAGAAAACTGCTACAATAAATACATACATCTATGATGTCTATCTAAGATGTGAAAGGTGCCCCCTTTCAGGTATAAGGGTTAGGATTCCAACACATGTTTTAGGGGGACACAATTCAATCCATAACACCAGAAGAAGGAATTTGTATTCTATTCTGTATGCAGTGGGGAATCTTGGCAGGTTTTTGATTGAGAGTAATACAGTTAGGTTTAGGTTTAAGACATGGCATACTCATACTGTGTACAACCTCTGCAACTTTATGTGGTGATCCTGCCCAAAAGCTATTGTAGAAAGGGTAGAAGTTTTCTATCTCATTTGAGGGAAAAGTTGTTCCATCTGATGGGGGAGGTGTTTAGGTTTTCCTGCTGTCTTTTTCCATATTATCTTTCCTGACCAGACCATATTCAAGCTCAGGGAGCTGATCTGATCAGAGGCGTTGGTGAAACAAGTGAAGGCCATTCCTGTAATTAAGATAAAGCCATTTTGGATAAAACGTGAACTGCCAAGGGGACATCAAAGCTTTGTTGTTGCTTCTTAGTCATCACAAGAAAGGGAGAGCCTCAGAAATAGTCACCTAGTTCCAAAATCAAGTGCCAGCTACAGAAGAAAATTGACACCAAGGTAATGAGTCAGGAGTTTTTCAATTAAAGTGAAAAAATGCCGTAAATAAATTAAATTCTGATAACAGTTAAGATTATTGTTGTTAGTTGCCATCGAGTCTATTCCAACTCATGGAGACCCCATGTGTTTCAGAGTAGAACTGTTCCATAGGGTTTTCAAGGCTGTGACTTCTTGAAAGCTGATTGCCAGGCCTTTCTTTTGTGGCACCTCCTGGTGGGTTCCAACTGCCAACCTTTTGGCTAGTAATTGAGTGCTTAACCATTTGTGCCACCCAGGGACACTTACAGTTAAGATTAGTACCTAGTTATTTAAGCTTGCTTTCTATATACTATATTTAAATATAATATGTATTCTTTAGCACTACTATGCTTGAGTATTTTAAGAAATTTTATGTTATGTATATTTGTATTTTTGATTTTTTAAAAACATTGACTAGATGCATTATCCTCATTTTTAGTAAAATTAACTATGTTTATTATTAAAGCTGGATGTGCAGTTTAGGCAGAGAGATAGAAAAAGGGATGGGGAGCTGTCTTGGTCATCTACTGCTGCTGTAATAGAAATACCACAAATGGATGGCTTTAACAAAGAGAAATTTATTCTCTCACAGTCAGGTAGGCTAGAAGTCCAAATTCAGGGCACTGGCTCCAGGGTAAGGCTTTCTTCTCTCTGTCGACTCTGGATGAAGTTCCTTGTCATCAATCTTCCCCTGGTCTAGGAGCTTCTCTGCACAGGAACCTCAGGTCCAAAGGACATGCTCTGCTCCCAGTGCTGCTGTCTTGGTGGTATGACGTCCCCCTGTCTCTCTGCTCACTTCTCTATTTTATATCTCAAAAGAGACTGGCTTAAGACACTGTCTAATCTTGTAGATCTCATCAATATAACTGCTGTTAATCCATCTCATTAATATCATAGTGATAGGAGTTATAACACATAAGGAAATCACATCAGATGACAAAATGGTAGGCAATCATACAATACTGGGAATCAGGACCTAGCCAAGTTGACAGATATTTTGGGGGGACACAATTCAATCCATGACAGGAGCTTAAGTGAGTTTTTTTTCTTCCCCTGCTCTTTCTTTGGAGCACTGGTGGTGAATTGGTTAAGAGTTTGGCTACTAACCAAAAGGTCAGCTGTTCAAATCCACCAGCTGCTCCTTGGAAACCCCATGGGGCAGTTCTCCTCTGTCCTATAGGGTTGCTATGAGTCGCAATCGACTCAATGGCAACAGGTTTGGTTTTTTTGGTTTTATTATTGAAGCCTAGTAATTCAAGATTACATGATCAACACAGGGCTGCTACTAGCTCGTAGGATGCTTGTAGCCTGTATGTGAGTTAGAAAAAACTACAGACCTCTGGGAGGATATGAGGCAGCCCTGCCTACCACCACCTATTGGCAATGTACCTGAATTGCCAACTCCATCTTTTGAAGGGTCATAGCACATATACAAACGATAGTAAAATGAGCTAACATTTGCATAGTTCTTATTTTTTTATTGTGCTTTAACTGAAAGTTTACAGTTTAAGTTAGTTTCTGATACAAAAATTTATACACACATTATTGTGTGACCTTAGTTGCTCTCCCTATACTGTAACAGCACACTTCTCCTTTCCACCCCCGGATTTCCCATGTCCATTCAACCAACTCCTGTCCCTTTTTGCCTTCTCATCTCGCCTCCAGACAGGAGCTGCCCATTTAGTCTCATGCATCTACTTGAGCTAAGAAGCACTCTCTTCATGAGTATCATTTTATGTCTTATAGTCCAGTCTAATCTATGTCTGAAGAGTTGTCCTCGGGAATGGTTTAAATTCTAGGCTAACAGAGAGTCTGGGAGCCATGTCTTCCAGGGTCCCTCCAGTCTCAGTCAGACCATTAAGTCTGGTCTTTTTACTAGAATTTGAGTTCTGCCCCCCACTTTTCTCCTGCTCCGTCAGAGACTCTTTGTATGTTTCCTGTCAGGGTGGTCATTGGTGGTAGCTGGGCACCATCTAGTTCTGGTTTGAGGCTGATGCAGTCTCTGGTTTATGTGGCCCTTTCTGTCTCTTAGGCTAATATTTTCCTTGTATCTTTGGTGTTCTTCATTTTCCTTTGCTCCAGGTGGGTTGGGACCAATTGATGCATCTTAGATGGCTGCTCACTAGCTTTTAAGACGCCAGATGCCACTCACCAAAATGGGATGCAGAACATTTTCTTAATAAACTTTATTATGCCAGTTGGCCTAGATGTCCCCTGAAACCACGGTCCCCAGACCCATGCCCCTGCTACTCGGTCCCTCTAAGTGTTTGGTTGTATTCAGGAAACTTCTTAGCTTTTGGTTTAGTCCAGTTGTGCTGACTTCTCCTGTATTGTGTGTTGTCCTTCCCTTCACCTGAGATAATTCTTATCTACTATCTGGTTAGTGAATAAACCTCTCCCTTCCTCCCCACCCTCGTAACCATCAAAGAATGTTTTCTTCTGTGTTTAAAGCTTTTCTTGAGTTCTTATAATAGTGGTCTTATACAATATTTGTCCTTTTGCAACTGACTAATTTCACTCAGCATAAGGTCTTCCAGATTCATCCATGTTATGAGAAGTTTCACAGATTCATTGTTGTTCTTTACCGTTGCGTAGTATTTCATTGTGTGAATATACCATAATTTGTTTATCCTTTCATCCATCGATGGGCACCTAGGTTGTTTCCATCTTTTTGCTATTGTGAATAGTGCTGCAGTGAACATGGGTGTGCATATATCTATTCGTGTGATGACTCTTATTTCTCTAGGATACATTCCAAGGAGTGGAATTGCTAGATCATCATTGTTCTTATTTTTAAAATATGATTTAAAAATCTAATTTTTCATTCAGCTTTTATGACTTTCTTGTAAAGTAGTTCAACCACCATTATTGAGTAGCAGTCACTATGTGAGGTCTTGAAAGCTTAATGGGACATGCAAGCTGATAATCTCATTATATGGTAAATGAGAAGCAGAGGTATGCATAGGGTGCTGTGGGAACCCAGAGAAAGGGCACCTAGCCCAGAAGGAATACCAGGGAATGCTTGCTAAAGAGACTGCTGAGCTGAGCTGAATCAATGGTACATTACTGGCTTCATTTGAGATACACAAACTAAGCCACAAAAAGATTAAGCTATTATTACTCCATAATGCACAGCTTTGTAAAGTGGAAACATGACTAAAACCAAAGTGAAATGATTCCTAATCTAAGAAAGATTCCAAACTATTGAACTACAAGGTCCCATGGAGTAAGGGTTTATTTAAGAAAGTTCTATCCTGGTGTGCTCTCAGACACATGCATTAGAAAAATGCAAGCACACCGAATAATCAAAGCCTGCGGCCTTCTAGGACAGCTAATTAACACCTATACCACAATCCTTGCACCCTTTAGTTCTTCATTTTGTGCTTGCTGCTGAGACCCGAGAACCCCAGCAACTACTACGTGAGCTCACTGAACAAATATGCATTTTATACTTACTATGGGCTAGGATACACTATGTGAAATAGTTAGAAGCTCCTTTTGTTTTCCTTTTTAAGTTCCAAATGAATTGGTGTTGATGTATAATGTTTTCCAACGAAGTGCACGGTGCTCTGTTTTCTGCTGTTTACTGTTTCTGGAAAACCCTGATATGAAGCCTGATCATTGTCTGAAAAACTTCGACTAAATGGAAAAGACAGGAGTGGATGAAGGAGAAAAATGTTGGGTCAGCCCTCACTTTTCCAAATGCTTTCAGTGGGAGAAAGACCACTACTACCTTCAGCAACAAGTATGTACTAAGCACCAACAAGTACTTGGAAACATCTCTTGAGTTGATTGGGTGGTTAGGAACACTTCAGCTTGCTACAGGAAGATTTATTGCATAAAAATGAGGCATCATCTCAAACTTCCTCTGATACCACTTTAAGAGGCCTGAACATTTCCCAAAGTTCTTCAATCACCAAAGGCAGCAAACAAAAGTTCTGCTCATTAAATGTTTTATTAGGGTTTATTATAACTAGCATATATTAACTTTCAGTCTCATTCACCACTGCTTTGAATTGGTTTTGTCCTATTTTTATTTGTGCTTAATTGTCCAGTTTTATATGTGTTTAATTTTGTAAGATTCCTCATATCCTTTCTGGAAACAAGCAGAGTATTAATTCTGAGTAAATAATAATAATAGATTAAATTTATGTAGAGTTTTTTTATGTGCTGCATGTACACTTTATAGTACACTGGGGCCACTCACAAAATCAATCTGTATGGTACTGTTATGGATTGAATTGTGTCCCCCAAAAATGTGTGTCAGCTTGGCTAGGCCATGATTCTCAGTATTGTGTAATTGTCTACCATTTTGTCATCTGATGCGATTTTCCTATTTGTTGTAAATCCTGTCTCTATGATGTTAATTAGGCAGGATTAGAGGCGGTTATGTTAATGAGGCGGGAGTTAATCTATAAGATTAGGTTGTATCTTGGGTCAGTCACTTTTGAGATATAAAAGAGACAAGCGATCAGAGAGACAAGAGGATCTCCTACTACCAAGAATGCAGAACCAGGAGGAGAACACATCCTTTGGACCTGAGGTCCCTGCACTGAGAAGCTCCTAGGACAGGGAAAGATTGATGACAAGGACCTTCCCCCAGAGCAGACAGAGAAAGCATTCCCCTGGAGCTGGCACCCTGAATTCAGACCTGTGTAATTCAAGCATAACTTCACTTCTGCCTTATACTTTTCACTGTCACCGCTGAATTTAATAGAGATTTTCTGTCTAGGCTTGAGGATATATTGTTCCCACAAACCTCAAACAACTTTTTTTTTTAACCACAAAATTCTTATAGCAAAGCGAATTTTCTATCAGGCAAATCTAATCCATCCCTGAAAACTTTTTGGGGAGTTAATTTTGAATAGTGAAAGCCTTTATTCCATTATTTTAAATTGGATAAGTAATAATGCATTTACATTCCATCCAAAAACCCCAACTAGTATCCTCAAATTTCACTAAAATACTCTTAAATATTTATGCAACAATCCTCCAAATATGTATCATGTTTTAAGGCACTTAAAACACCAATTACCTAATTATTGAACACTTAATGAACTAATTAGCAGATATGTTTGTGTGTAGTTCACACAAAATGCTGTACTGTACTAGATGCAAATCATATTTTCCTTTTATACTGTAAGAGACTTACACAGTGATATAAATAAACAATGAAATAATATATTAAAGGTATATAATAAACATAAATGACATTTATCAGGGGAAAATTAACAATAAAAATAATCTTAAAATGGTTACCTTTTGACTGAAGAGTTGCCTGAGTAGTCTCACTTAATAATGGGAGGAGGACAATAATTATAAATTTACACAAGGCCAAAAGGAGAACTACAGTATGATTTCGGTGCACTTCACATTCTTTTGCTCTGACTCAGTTCAACTTGAACTTTTTTCCAGTACATGTATGTGCATTCATTATAACTGATTTTCAATTTAGAGTGAATTTTGGGTAAAACATTTTTGCACACTATTATAGCAAATATTTTAAAAAATATTTTTATTATTTTATTAGATGAAGTTTTACAGAACAAATAGTTTCTCATTAATAGTTAGTACACATATTGTTTTATGACATTGGTTAACAACTCCACCACATGTCAACACTCTCCTTTCTTGACCTTGGGTTCCCTGTTACCAGCTTTCCTGTCCCTTCCTGCCTTCTAATCTTTGTCCCTGGGCTGTTGAGTCCCATTAGTCTCATTTTGTTTTATGGGCCTGTCTAATCTTTGGCTGAAGGGTGAACCTTGGGAGTGACTTCATTACTGAGCTAAAAGGGTGTCTAAGGGCTATACTCTCGGGGTTTCTCCAGTTTCTGTCAGGCCTGTAAGCCTGGTCTTTTTTTGTGAGTTAGAATTTTGTTTTATAATTTTCTCTAGCTCTGTCTGGGACCCTCTGTTGTGATCCCTGTCAAAGAAGTCAGTGGTGGTAGCCGGGCACCATCTAGTTGTACTGAACTCAGTCTGGTGGAGGCTGTGGTAGTCGTGGTCCATTAGTCCTTTGGACTAATCTTTCCCTTGTATCTTGTTTTCTTCATTCCTCCTTGCTCCCGAAGGGGTGAGACCAGTGGAGTATCTTAGATGGCCACTCACAAGCTTTTAAGACCCCAGACGCTACTCACCAAGGTAGAATGTAGAACATTTTCTTTATAAACTATGTTATGCCAATTGAGCTAGATGTTCCCCTAGACCATGGTCCCCACAGCCCTCTGCCCAGCAATTCGATCCCTCAGGGAGTTTGGATGTGTCTATGGAGCTTCCATGACCCTGTCTTGAGCAAGTTGTGCTGGCTTCCCCAGTATTCTGTACTGTCTTACCCTTCACCAAAGTTACTACTTATCTATAGTCTATTTAATGTCCCCCCCCACCCCGCATCCCTCCGATCCCTCTTAACCATCAAAGATTGTTTCTTTTTGTGTGTAAACTATTTCATGAGTTTTTACAGTAGTGGCCTCAACAATATTTGTCCTTTTGTGATTGACTTATTTCACTCAACATAATGCCCTCCAGATTCATTCATGTCATGAGATGCTTCGCAGATTCATCATTGTTCTTTATTGTTGCATAATACTCCATTGTGTGTATGTACCATAGTTTGTTTATCCATTCAACTGTTGGTGGGCATCTAGGTTGTTTCCATCTTTTTGCTATTGTGAATAATGTTGCAATGAACATGGGTGTGCCTATGTCTATCTGTGTGACAGCTCTTATTTCTCTAGGATATATTGTTAGGAGTGGGATTGCTGGATCATATGGTATTTCTATTTCTAGCTTTCTAAGAAAGTGCCATATCATTTTCCAAAATGGTTGTATCATTTTTCTTTCCCACTAGCAGTACATAAGAGTTCCAATCTCCCCACAGTCTCTCCAACATTTGTCATTTCCAGTTTTTTTTTATTTGTGCCAGTAATGCCGGGATGAAATGGTATCTCATTGTGGTTTTGATTTGCATTTCTCTAATAACTAGTGATGGTGAGCATTTCCTCATGTGTCTTTTGGCTGCTTGAATGTCTTTGGTGAAGTGTCTGTTGATTTCCTTTGCACATTTTTTAATTGGATTATTTGTCTTTTTGTTGTAGAGGTGTTGGATTTTCTTGTAGATTTTAGAGACTAGACCTTTGTCTGATTTGAAATGGCCAAAAGATTTTTCCCCTGTCTGTAGGTACTCTTTTACTCTTTTGGTGAGGTCTTTTGATGAGCACAAGTGTTTAATTTTTAGAAGATCCCAGTTATCTAGCTTATCTTCTGGAGTTTGTGTGTTGTTGTTTATGGTTTGTATCCTGTATTAGGGCCTCTAGCATTGATCTTATTTTTTCTTCTATGAAATTTATAGTTTTTGGCTTTATATTTAAGTCTTTGATCTATTTTGAATTAGTTTTTATATATGGTGTGAGGTATGGGTCCTGTTTCATTTTTTGCAGATGGATATCCAGTTTTGCCAGCACCGTTTGTTAAAAAGACTGTCTGTTCCCCATTTGATGGACTTTTGGCCTTTGTTGAAGATCAGGTGACTGTAGGTGGATGGATTTACATCTGGGTTCTCTATTCTGTTCCATTGGTCGGTGAGGCTGACATTGTACCAGTACTAGGCTGTTTTGACTACCATAGCTGTATAGTAGGTTCTGAGGTCAGATAGTGCGTGTCCTGCTACTTTATTCTTCTTCTTCAATAGTGCTTTACTGATCCGGGGCTTCTTCCATTTCCTTATAAAGTTAATAATTAGTTTTTCCATCTCTTTAAATAATGTTGTTGGGATTTGGATTGGGATTGCATTGTATTTGTAAATTGCTTTGGGTAGAATTGCCATTTTCACAATGTTGAGTCTACCTATCTATGAGCATGGTATGTTATTTCATTTATGTACATCTCTTTTGATTTCTTGCAGTAGTGTTTTGTAGTTTTCTTTGTATAGGTCTTTTACATCCCTGCTTAGATTTATTCCTAAGTATTTTATTTTTTTAGGGGCTATTATGAATGGTATTGTTTTTCTGGTTTCCTTTTCATCGTTCTCTTTATTGGTGTATAGGAACCCAACTGATTTTTGTATGTTTATCTTGTATCCTGTTACTGTGCTGAATCTTTCTATTAGTTACAGTAGTTTTCTCATGGAGTCTTTTGGGTTTTCTATGTATAGTAGTATATCTGCAAATAGGGATGGTTTAACTTGTTCATTATCAGTTTGGATGCCCTTTATTTCTTTTTCTTGCCTTATTGCTCCAGCACAGTGTTAAATAGGAGTGGTGATAAAGGGCATCCTTGTCTTGTTCCTATTCTCAAGGAGAACGTTGTCAGCCTCTCTCCATTAAGAATGATGTTGGTTGTTGGTTTTGCATAGTTGCCCTTTATTATGTTGAGAAATTTCCCTTCTGTACTTATTTTATTGAGAGTTTTTATCAAGAATGGATGTTGAACTTTGTTGAATGCTTTTTCTGTGTCAGTTGAGATGATCATGCGATTCTTCTCTTTCCTTATATTTACATGGTGGATTATATTGATTGATTTTCTAATGTTGACCAATCCTTGCATACCTAATATGAATCCTACTTGGTCATGGTATATTATTTTTTTGATATGATGCTGAATTCTATTGGCTAGAATTTTGTTGATAATTTTTGCATCTATATTCATGAGAGATATTGGTCTGTAATTTTCTTTTTTTGTGGTGTCTTTGCCTGGTTTTGTTATCAGGGTTATGCTGGCTTCACAGAATGAATTCAGAACAGTGGCCTCCTTTTCTATGTTCTGAAATAATTTGAGTAGTACTGGTGTAAGCTCTTTTCTGAATGCCCGCTAGAATTCTCCAGTGAAGCCATCTGGACCAGGGCTTTATTTGTTGGAAGTTTTTTTTTTTTTTATCTTTTCGATCTCTTCTCTTGTAATGGGTCTATTCAGATTTTTAACATCACTTTCTGTTAGTTTGGGTAGGTAGTGTGTTTCTAGAAATTAATCCATTTCTTCTACGTTTTCAAGTTTGTTGGAGTATGGTTTTTCATAATACTTTTCTATGAACCCTTTTATTTCAGTTGGGTCTGTTGTAATGTTCCCCATTTCATTTCTTATTGAGTTATTTGTGTCCTCTCCTGTTTTTCTTTTGTCAGT
>NW_004443982.1:2384871-2413839 GCF_000243295.1 Trichechus manatus latirostris | reverse complement strand
TCTAAGGTGTGTCTCTTGTAGACAGCATATTGATGGATCTTGTTTTTTTAATCCATTCTGTCACTCTCTGTCTTTTTATGGGTGCATTTAAGCCATTTACATTCAGGGTAATAACTGATAGGTGTGAGTTTATTGCTGCATTTTGTAGTGATGTTTTTGCAGTGCTGACTTTTTTTGTTCCTCTTACTCTTTTGTGCTGAATTCTTTTTGTTTGTGGATTTTTTTCACTTCTTTTGTTTTTGTAGATTTTGTTTTTAATGAGACTTTATGTTTTTCTTCTTTATTTTTATGAGTAGCTTTGTTAACTTTCTTTGTGGTTACCTTGAAATATACCCTTATCTTCCTAGGTTTGAACCAGTCTATTATTGGTTGGTATCGCCTTGTCTTCCTCTCCATTAGAAGGTTCTATACTTACACCATTTATTCCCTCTTTTATTGTTCTGATGTTGTTGTCATTTACAGATTAACGTCTCTGGTTCCCTGTTGTAATTCTTTGGTTTTGGATAATCCTTGAGAGTTCATTTCCTAGGTAGGTATCTGACTGGTATGATCTTACCTCCTAGATTCAGCCTGTGGTCTGATGTTGTTTGTTCTCAGACTGAAGGACTCACTTTAATAATTCTTGTAAGTTTGGTTTGGTTATTACATAGTCTCTTAATTTCTGTTTATCTGGAAATTTCCTAATTTCACCATCATATTTCAATAAGAGTTTTGCAGAATATATTGTTCTTGGCTGGCAATTTTTTTCTTTCAAGGTTTTATATATGTCATCCCATTGCCTTCTTACCTGCTTGGTGTCTTCTGAATAATTCGAGCTTAGTCTATTTTTCTCCCTCTATGTGACTTTTCGTTTTTCTCAAGCTGCTGTCAGGATTCTTTCTTTGTCTTTGGTTGTACCGAGTGTGATTATGATATGCCTTGGTGATTTTCTTTTGGGGTCTATCTTATATGGGGTTCGTTGAGCTTCTTGGATGGTCAGCTTTTCCTGTTTCATGATATTGGGAAGGTTTTCTGTCAGCAGTTCTTCGATGATCCTCACTGTGTTTTCTGTTTTCTCCCCCTGTTCTGGAACTTCAATCACTCACAGATATTTTGCTTTTGATTGTATCCCACATAATTCTCTGGGTTTCTTCATTTTTCTTCATTTTTTTTTTCTGATTTTTCCTCAGAGTTGTAGCCAAGTGTTTGTCTTCAGTTCGCTAATCTTGTCTTCCATCATTTTCAACCTGCTCCTCAACCCTTCAATGACACGATCCATTTCTGAAATCTTGTTGTTTATCTTTTGTATTTCTAGTTGTGGTTTTTATATAATTTCTAGTTGTGAATTTATTTTGGCATTTTGTTCCTGTATTATTTTCATGAATTCTTCTATTTTTTGTCTATATTTTCCATGAATTTGTCTATTTTATCTTCATTTTTGTCTGCTTTTTGCTTCAACTCTTGGATAGCTCTGAGTATTAGGTTTGAATTCCCTATCAGGTAATTCTAGTGCCTTTTATTATGCTGGAAAGTCATCTGGTGTTTTATTTTGGTGACCTACTGAAACCGTCCTGTCCTGTTTTTTTTAATATGTTTTGATACTGTCTGCTGTCTTCAGGACTTTCAGTAGTTATTTTCCTCATTTATTTGTTGTAGATTTGTTTGTTTCATCCTACTTTTTTTGTTTTATTTGGTTATGTTTGGGCAGGTGGGCTGTGTGTTCTTTGTTGTTTGCTCATCGGTGGGCATGATACTTTTCACCTCCTTGTCCAATGAGCATGCTCAATCACTCAGCTATGGTGCAGCAGGGCAGGTCCAGTTGAAGGGGAGCTCCTCAGATGGGTTTTTTGTAGCACATACTTGGGCAGACAGGGCTGGTTGGGAATCAGTGCAGGATAGGTTCCGGAAGGCCATTCTTGTGCTGCTCAGGGGTGTGATGTTTAGCACACGGTGCAGGCAGTTAAGAAGGAGGGGGGAGATTGTGATCTGTGGAGCTAAGATGGATATGGGAAAGAGGAGAGAGAAACAGGGGCCCAAAACAAACAAACAAACAAAAAAAGAGTGCTAAGGGTGCTTGCTGTTGGAGTGGAGTAATGAGAAAGCAAGAAATGGAGAAAAAGAAAAAGGAACAAGAAAAAGGCTAAAATCAAAGTAAATAAATAAAAGTTTAGAAAAAGAAAAGCCCCCAGGGATCGCACTGGTGTTGCTGTGAATACTGGGGAAGTGACTCCAGGCCATGAAATACAGCCTAGCTAGAAGGGGTAGAGGTGTCACAAAGCACCAGGTATTCAGGAGACAGGAAGAAGGTAGTATAGACAGATGAGAAACTGAGAAATGATGAAAAACAAAAAGGAAAAAAGGGAGAAAAGAAAACAAAAATTAAAAATATATGCTTCCAGGGATCTCACCGCGTGGCTGTGCAGACTGGGAAGTAGCTCCCAAGCCATGCAGTACAGCCTGGCTAGAAGGGGCTCCCAAGCCAAGAAAAAAAAAAGAAAACAAACAAACAAAACAGAACAGAACAAATCAAAACAATCAAACACAAAAAATCCCAAGGGATCCCAGCAGCATGGCAGCACAGGCCGGGAAGCAGTTCCACAGTCAAGCAGCATTTCATAGCCTTTGAAGAAGAAGCAAATATGGCATACGGAGCCAGGTATTTGAGAGAAGGGAGGTGGAGGTGGTGAGAGGTATGGAAGAAACCAAAAGAAGTGGAAAAAAGCAACACCAGCAACAAACAAATGGCACTCAGGGAGCCGGCCAGTGTGGGTGGGTGGAATCCAAGCAGTACAGGACTGAATCTAGTGCCTCCCAGCCAAGAGACTCTGGCCGCAGGAAGCAGAGAAGGCAAAGTGAGGGTGAAGAAGGGTGGGAGGTGGGAAAGCATGTATCACTGATTACTGGTTGTTCTGTCTCCTGCTGGGAGCTCTGTGAAGCTGCTTTCCCGTATTCCTTGTTGGCCGATCTCTGACAGGAGTCCAAGATGGCGAATCTGTGCTGCGTTAGCTTATAGGGGACCTCTGCACGTATCTCTCCTTGCTCTCTGTTCTCTGTCAGTTTCTTATTCCATTCAGTTCTTGGCTGAGTTCTTTATCTCTTTGTTTTTTGCTTAGGGTTCCAGGATTGACGTTTGTCTCTGTTTAGCTTAGTTTTTCAGGTCTTTGCTATGGAGGGACAGCGTGGTGCTTCTGTCTATAGCATCACGTTGCCCAGAAGGTAGTAAATTTTTGATATGAAAGTTTAGGTAGTGAGGGATACTTGTTTTCTTCATGAACCTTCAGCCACTGCTTATTGATATTGTTAATAATGATAAAATCACCTCATATCAATATATCACATTACAGTTTTCAGACCTTTTATATATATATATATATATTAATTTTTTCTTGATTAATTCAACCAACCTACGTAGTACCTTCCTTTTGATTCACTTTGGAAAATATAACTATATACTTCTATTTATTAACTACATAACTGTATTACCTCCTTTGATAATTTTGACTGTAATTTCTGTGGCTAACTTTATAAATACTCATGAGATTTTTTTCCTTGGATACTTTGCCTGTAAATGGGATACATTAACACTAGGAAAAAACTAGTAAAAGATTTAAAGTCAGTGCTGTTGTGGGAAAATTCAGGTGTGGTTAATAGAGAAATATGAAGTTACTTCTCAATTGCCCTTGTTGACAATGAAACAACAACAACAAAAAACAGTTGCCATAGAGTTGATTCAAATTCATGGTGAACCTATGCGTTGCGGAGTAAAACTGCTCACCAGGCCTGTCTTTTGTGGTGCCTCTGGATGGGTTCCAGCCGCCAACCTTTCAGTTGAGCGCATAACTATTTGCGCCATTAAAACAGCTAAGCGTAAACAGCAAAGAGGATAGTAAATGAGGTTACAAAACAAGATTCTTGAAGAAAATTAATAAATTGGTACCCTTCTCACTAATCTCAATGCTTATGGTGACAATTTCCCTTCTGTGATGTGTAGACTATAACTTTTCTCTTAATAGTCAATATGATTGACTGTTGACTCTTAACAGTCAATATAATTGAGTAGAATATAACTTTTAACATCAAGAAGGTCAGCAAAGGATGTACTGTCCTTGATTATTAATACTAATTAAAATGATAATTTTAACATCATGATCTCTGCTTTAATTTACTCAACTTAGTGATAAAATCTCTGGGACTTTTTTGGGGGGCTTCACTTTGGTTTTACATGAAATCAAAACAACCATTTAGTGGTTCTCATCATTGTTTCTTACTATATTGCTTCTCATCAGTGAGTCCTCATTCTAGAAATTCCTGGAAAAGCCTTACTTTGTCTTTTCACCATCTCTCATCAGCTCTGAACTTTTTAAGGTTTCATTCATTTTTTCTTCTCATGATGGAAAACAAAAATAGACATTTACAGGCAGCTTGAAAGCTTGCTTTTTTTGTTTTATTTATTTATTCAAGTGTTTGGAACACTGTTCTATGCCCTTTGGTGCTCAAATGTTTAATAAAAAAGGAAGATTATTTTAAAAAATGAGCAGTGCTCCAAATTATCAGGTGCTGCATTAATACCTAGTCCCTGGGTGGCACAAAGAGTTTAACATTCAACTACTAGCTGAAAGGTACTGGTGATTCGAACCCACCTAGATGTGCCTCGGAAGACAGTGTTGGCAATCTGCTTCCGAAAGGTCATAGCTTTGAAAACCATATGGAACAGTTCTACTCTGCACACGTGGTGTCACCATGAGTTGGAATCGACTCGACGGCAACTAACAACAACAACACATTAATACACAGTAGTACTAGTACCCGTTGAATCTCTAGTAAAATCATCATAAAAATTGAGAGGCATAAGCATAAACTTGTTATTGAACTTGTAAGCAAGTTCTTCTGAACTCACCAGAAGATAAGGGTAGTTTTGGCACCATGTTATTGTAAAGATTGTCTGGGACCAAATCTGGGTATCATCATGAAATTTTGCCCACTTTCAGCATTTTGACTGGAAGGTGGAGCCCCTCTAACTTTACATACATCTCTTTCCTCATTTGCCTTGTGTTATTCCTTTTCCTTTAACAGATTACTCCAGAGTTCCTAATGCTTGGCACTAGATGATCCCCCAAATATCAAAACCACTTATGTATCTCCCTATGCATCTCATCTGTGATTCAGCTCCTGTTATTGTTCCAGGAATTATTCCTAGCAGTAGCACTGTCTCCGTTCCTGACTGTTGTTTCATGGTATTCTCTCCACACCTTCTTTTTCTTCTTCTATCCCTCTCCATTCTCCTTGACCATTAACCCATCTCCTCTTCCCCACCCCATTACCACTCCACCAGTCACTCAAAATCCCATAATTTTTCTGATAATACTCTCCACCATAGCTTGCTTTTTCCATAAACCCCAGCTTATTCTTGATCTATGTGACAAAGTATATGGTGTTATCATCTGGATAGGTGATTGTTTACTATCTTGTTAAATTGCCATCCCTAAGGGGAAAGGGTTCTAATATAAAGGGGAGTGAGTAAACCCAGGCCAGCTGGGTCCTATATTATTAGCAGGAAGAAACTATGCAAATTTAAAAAGCGTCTCCAGCAACCTTCTCTACTGGTCTCAGAGTCTTCTTTAACTTTGTTTCCCCTAACATCTTTTTATCACAGTCTTAACTTGTGCTCCATCACTCATTTGTCAGTTTGTCATACCGTGGTGGCTTGCGAGTTGCTGTGATGCTGGATGCTATGCCATCGGTATTTCAAATACCAGCAGGGTCACCCATGGTGGACAGGTTTCAGTGGAGCATCCAGACTAAGCAAAAAAACCTAGAGATCAACCTTTAAAAAAAAATTGGCCAGTGAAAATCTTACGAATAGCAACGGAACACTGTGTGATATAGTGCAGGAAGATGAGCCCCTCAGGTTGGAAGGCACTCAAAATACGATTGGGGAAGAGCTGCCTCCTCAAAGTAAGGTCCACCTTAATGACCTGAATGGAGTAAAGCTTTCTGTAACTTCATTTGCTGATGTGGCATGACTCACAAAGAGAAGAAACAGCTACAAATATCCATTAATAAGAATGGAGAATGTATGAAGTATGAATCTAGGAAAATTAGAAATTGTCAAAAATGAAATGGAATGCATAAAGATCTATATCCTAGGCATTGTTGTTGTTCTTGTTGTTGTTGATAGGTGCTGTCGAGTCAGGGACAACAGAACGAAACACTGCACGGTCCTGTGCCATCCTCACAATCATTGCTATGTTTGATCCCATTGTTGCAGCCAATATGTCAATCCATGTCCTTGAGGGTCTTCCTCTTTTTTCACTGAGCTAGGCACTTGTAGGTGGAGCTGGGTTTGCTGACTTATGGAGTAAGAGAGTTGAGTGCCTTCGGGCCAAGGCTTACTGGTAGAGTGGTGTGCCTCCAGGCACTGATAAGTAGTACTAAAGAGCTTTGTAACACTTGCTCCAGCAGGCAGAGGCCAGGCCCGCCCAATAGGTCCTAGGGGCTGAGAGGTCAAGGAACCAGGAAGCAGAAGCTGAGGAAACAAGGAGCACGGAAAACAGGGCTGCCTTGGTCTCAAAGGGTAGGGCCACAGTCTCTGGAGTCTCAAAAGGTGGAACCACAGTGTGTAGAGTCTCAAAGGGCGGGGCCACAGCTTTTGGTTTTCAGACAGATCTTCACCAACTCGATTCCGGAGCGTGGGGCTGCCATTCAAGAGTGCCGGTGGGATGGGGCCGGATCCGCTGCCCAAAACTGAAGGTGGGGGCTACCATGCTCAAGGGGAAGAAGAACCAGGCCTGCTAGGGGTGAGGGAGTGGGGACACCACTCAGACTAGGAGAATGGAGCAGCTCAAAGCCGAGAGAGCAGAGTTGCCATCCCAGTGGACCTGGAAAACAGAGCTGAAGCTTAGGGCTGAGGGGCCTCCACCCAGAATCCAGAGAGCATGGCCAACATCCAGAGTCTGGAGGGTAGGGTTACTGCCTAGATGGTCTCAGAGAACAGAGGATTATTTTCAAGACTTGAGAGCTGAGAGCTAAGAGCTAAAGTAAATTGTTTTGCTGGGTTTTGGACTTGCTTGATGCCTGTTATCTTTTCTTTCCTTCTAATTTCTCCCATTTGTAATGGAAATGTCTACCTTGTGCTTGTTCCACCATTGTACTTTGGAAGCAGATAACTTGTATTCTAGATTACACAGGTTCACAGATGAAGAGAATTTTGCCCCAGGATGCAATTAGGACTTGGAGTTGATTTAACCCTTTTGGGATAATATGATGAAGTGAAAGTGTTTTACATGTGGCAAGAACATGAATTTTGGGGACCAAAGGGTGGAACCCTGTGGAGTTCTACTCTGTTCTATAGGGTCACTATGAGTTGGAATCAACTTGATGGCAATGGGTTTGGTTTTTTGGTTTAAAGGGTGGAATGTCATGGATCAAATTGTGTCCCCTCAAAATTTGTGTCAATTTGGCTAGGCCATGATTCCCAGTATTGTGTGGTTTTCCTCCATTTTGTGATCTAATTATCCTCCATTTTGTGATGTGTTGTAAATCCTAGCCTCTATGCCTGTGGTTATGGTCTCATTTGGGAGTGAGCTGTCTGTTATGTTAATGAGGCAGAATTAGGTCATGTTAATGAGAATTAGGTTATGTTTGTCACGTTAATGAGGTAGGATTAGGGTGGGATGTATCTAGAGTCACCGCCCTTTACCACCCTACAAGAGATAAAAGCAGAGAGAAGTGAGCAGAGAGGGAAGGACCTCAGTACCGCCAAGAAAGAAGAGCTGGGAGTGGAGCATGTCCTTTGGACTCAGGGTCCCTGCGCTGAGAACCTCCTAGACCCAGGGGAAGATTGATGCCGAGACACATGGTGATCTCCAGAGAACACTGGGCCCACAGATGTTGATAAGAAACAAGGACCTTTCCTCAGGGCTGACAGAGAGAGAAAGCCTTCCCCTAGAGCTGGTGCCCTGAATTCGGACTTCTAGCTTCCTAAACTGTGGCAGAATACATTTGTGTTTGTTAAAACCATCCACTTGTGATATTTGTGTTATAGCAGCACTAGATAACTAAGATAACTAATATCAGGTGTTAACATATTGAAATGATTATTTCATAAATAATTATTTATGTTATTATTTATTATTGTATAATAATAAATAGCCAATGTCCTAAGATATCTCCCACCATGTTCCCAGCATCTAAAGTGGTAATTCCTGGCACTGGGGTCCTCTAGGACCCAGCTCAAATGTCATGGATGGCCAGCATGCATTTTGATTGGCCAGAGCCCATGCTATACTGGTTGCTAAATATTTTATCTTCCCTAACTGGACTGTTTCAGAGGAACAAGCTTGAACCAGGGATCCATCATGCCAATGGCAAGGAAGTACCTCTATGGAGGGTCATCTAGATTTCTCTACGGACTTCAAAACTTGAAGCCATTTCCTTAACACTCTGAGATGAAGGAGAAATTGGGGCTCTAAGAAATATGGAAAACTGTTCAGGTTGTTTAGAGCTAGAAAATAGGTAGGGGGAGAAGCTAAGTTGTCATGGATTGAATTGTGTCCACCAAAAATATGTGTTGACTTGGTTAGGCCATGATTCCCAGAATTGTGTGGTTGTCCTCCATTTTGTGATTCTAATTTCATGTTAAAGAAGATTAGGGTGGGATTGTAACACCCTTACTAAGGTTACATCCCTGATTCAATGTATAGGGAGTTTCCCTGGGGTGTGGCCTGCATCACTTTTTATCTTCCAAGAGACATAAGGAAAGGGAAGCAAGCAGAGAGTTGGGGATCTCATACCACCAAGAAAGCAGTACCAGGAGCAGAGCGTGTCCTTTGGACCTGGAGTCCCTGCATGGAGAGTTTCCTAGTCCAAGGGAAGATTGATAACAAAGACCTTCCTCCAGAGTTGACAGAGAGAGAAAGCCTTCCCCTGGAGCTGACGCCCTGAATTTGGACTTGTAGCCTACTGGACTGTGAGAGAATAAATTTCTCTTTGTTGAAGACATCCACTTGTGGTATTTCTGTTATTGCAGCACTAGATGACTAAGACATAAGGGAAGGGCTGAAAGTCAAGATCAGCGTAAATTGGATGAGAGACTCAGAAGCCCTGTTAAGGTTGAGGTTCAAAGGATGCTACTGTGATGTTGGAGCCTGCTTCATGGGAGGGATGACTCAACAGGCAGTGCCCAGGGTTAATACAAACTTCCTGGTTTCAGGTCTTTCTCCTCACAGACAAGGAGATTAACAAATTTTACTTAGCAGGTACCTTTCATTTCCTGCCTTAAGCTGCAAAATCCCAGAAGAGAACAGGTAGAGTTATTAGCTGCAGAAGAAGGCAAATGAACGTACATCCAAGATTCTGAATTTTTTGGGGGGGCTTTTATAACGGTTCTGCAACTGTTCTCCCATCTCCCTCCCATTCAGGGAGGCAGGGGCCAGGCTTGGTCTCCATTCTTCTTGCCTCTTGCTTCAGAAGAACTCTGCAACACTCTGGGTGGGAGCATCAAGCCTTTTTCTCTGAATCCCACAATATCAAGTAAGAGCTTTGTGTGCCTAAGCCCAGTACCCTTATTATAGGTTCTTTAAAGCAAGAGGCTTAAACACTAAATGCCTATAATGCTTTGGAAGATGACAATCTCTAAGTGCTACAGACAAGGCTGAAGATTCAGATATTACTCAATAATGCATTACACTTGCCTTTTATTATTTTATTTATTTATTTTTTTACACTTGCCTTTTAAATTACTGATTAAAGTTTGGTTAGATTGTATATATATATATTTAACTCCCTCAGTTTTTAACTCTCTCAATTTTCTACTACACTTAGTTAATAAAAACTGGATGAATTGAATATTCTACCTCCTTATAATTGTTGGTATTATCTTCACATATACTGATTTCCCTTTTGGATAGGAGATTCCCAGATGGGCATGAAACAGTAACTTTGTGTTAAAGAGACAAGGCCATCAGTGAATTTTTTTCTGTAGTATTAAAGGGGATTAATGATGTAACTAATCCTCAAATCATTCCTGTTTGGGGTGGGTGGAGAAGGCACTTTTTCTAAGAAGACAGGCTTTTTTTTCTCTCTGCTGTTTCTTTTAAAAAAGTTTTTTGGTCAATAAAGACCAGTGGTGTTGGTGAGATTATGTCCAACTTGCCTTAGGTTAGGAGGATTTTTCCTTCTAAATTTTTTCTTTTTCTTTTAGGGGTAGAGGGAATAAAGTTTACTGATTTTAGTGAACCGAAAGGTACCTTCTGTTGTATTGGAAGGGTTTTTCTTAAAAAAAAAGATCTCCGGGGGAAAACATTCCTTGCTTTTAGTCATGTTGAGGTATAACCTCTTCTAAGGTTTGGAGGATTTCCCTTCTTTTAAAAATAGGTTTTGTGGAGAGGAGCTATAAGTGCCACTGGATTTAATGAGGTTGGGGAGCCCTCCCCAATATGATTTTTCTTTCTTTCCTTTTATTAAAAAAATAATTTATTTGGAAGAAATATTATTGAGAGTATCTCTCTTAGAAATAATTTTTTTTCTTTCCTTTTCTTAAAAAAGAAATATTTGCTCTGGGGACAACTTAGTCAATTGGCATAACGTAGTTCACAAAAGTAATGTTCTACATCCTAGTTTGATGAGTAGCATCTGAGGTCTTAAAAGTTTGACAGCAGCCATCTAAGATACAACTATTGGCCTCTAGGTCCCTGGGTTTGGGTGAGACTGTGTGTATCTCCCTCAAATGATGCTTTAGAAGTAGACTTTGTCTATTTTACTCTCTCTCTCTCTGTCTTTTTTTTGGTAGAAGTTAAGGTGGGATAATCATAAGGAATAATACACATTGTCTTCAATAAGATTCTGGTGAATTTTCCCTTAGGAGGATTTCTTTCTTTTAGGCTTTAAAAACTTATTCCTTAATTTATTTTCTCCCTCCCTCCTTCTCTCTCACTTTCTTTATTTTTTTTCTTTAGTTTGGAAAAAAATGTTCAGGGACTTTGGAGAGTTTAGGGGCACATTTGTTCCCTAAAAAGAAAACTAAAAAAATCCTGTTCATTTTCTTCTTCTTTTTTGCTAATCCCAAAAGTATTTGCATGTTTTGAGAAAAAACGTCTGTAGGCTTTACTGAGGTTTGGCTCACCTTTCCATTAAGAAGACTTTCTTCATTTTGTTTCTATTTCTCCCCTACCCTTTCTATTTATCCTCTTTTTTTTTATTTCCTATTTTAAGTATAAAGCTTTTGGGTTTAAGTGAATTTGAGGTCACCTACTGGTTAAGAGTTACAGCTGCTAACCAAAAGGTCGGCAGTTCAAATCCACCTGCTGCTCCTTGGAAACCCTATGGGACAGTTCTACTCTGTCTTATAGGGTCACTATGAGTTGGAATCGACTCTATGGTAATGCGTTTGGTTTTTTGGTACCATTAGAATGGGAAGGATTTCTTTTTATTTTTGATTCTTTTAAAAAAGTATTTGCATGTGTTTTTGTTTGCGTTTTGACAGAATGGTTATGGGTCTTGGTGAGGATGAGCACATCTCCTATTTAAGAAGACTTTTTTTCCCATTTCATCTATATTACCCCCACTAACAACATAGACACCTTTCCATTATTTTCTTTTAAATATTAAATGAAATTGTATATTGAGAGTAAGGCTTGGGGGACTGTTTCTTTTGTTTCTTTTTTTACCCTTTCTTGGAATTACAAAGTTATTAGATTCTATATTCACAGATGATATGATCTTATATGTAGAAAATCCCAAAGAGTCTGCAAGAAAACTTTTAGAGCTAACAGGGGAATTTAGCAAAGTTGCAGGGTACAAGGTCAACATACAAAAATGAGTTGGGTTTCTATTCACCAGCAATGAGAAATCTGAAAGGGAAATTAGGGAAACAATTCCATTTACAATAGCATCTAAGAGAATAAAATACCTGGGAATAAATCTAACCAGGGATGTGAAGGACTTATACAATGAAAATTATAAAACACTGCTGAAAGAGATCAAAGAAAACTTAAATAAATGGAAAGATGTTCCATGTTCTTGGGTTGAAAGACTTCATATTGTTAAGACGTCAGTACTACCCAAAGCGATCTATAGATTCAATGCAATCCCAATCAAAATTACAAGAGTCTTCTTTACAGAAATGGAAAAACCACTCCTCAACTTTATACGGAATGGCAAGAGTCCCCAAATATTTAAAGCAATGATGAAAGAGAAGAACAAAGTAGGAGCACTTACACTTCCTGATTTTAAAACATATTATACAGCTACAGTAATCAAAACAGCCTGGTACTGGTATAAAAATAGACACATAGAGCAATGGAATAGAATTGAGAGTCCAGAAATAAACCCTCACATCTATGGTCAACTGATTTTTGACAAGGGTGCTAAGTCCATTCAATGGGGAAAGAAGAGTTTCTTTAATAAATGATGTTGGGAAAACTGGATTTGCACATGCAGAAAAAAGAAACAGGATCCATGCCTCACACCATACACAAAAACAAATTCCAAATGGATTAAGGACCTAAATGTGCAAACTAAAACCATAAGAATCTTAGAAGAAAATGCAGGGACAACGTTTTTGGGCCTAGCTTTTAACAATGGATTATCTAACATAATAACAAAAGCACAAACAGCAAAAAACAAAATAAATAAATGGGACCTCATAAAAATTGAAAACTTTTGTTCATCAAAAGACTTTACCAAAAAAGTGAAAAGACAAACTACTGATTGGGAGAATATATTTGGAAACCATATATCCATTAAAAATCTAATAACCAAAATACATATAGAACTTCAACAATGTAACAACAAAAAGACAAACAACCCAATCATAACAAGAGCAAAGGACTTGAACAGACATTTCACCAAAGAGGTCATTCAAACGGCCACCAAACACATGAAAGGATGCTCAACGTCATTAGCTATCAGAGAGATGCAAACGAAAACCACAGTGAGATACCATTACACTCCCACTAGGATGTCTAAGATAAAGGAAAAAAAAAGAAAATAACAGATGTTGGCAAAGATATGGGGAAATTGGAACCTTATCCATTGCTGGTGGGAATGCAAAATGGTACAGCCATTGTGGAAAACAGTGTGGCAGTTCCTCAAAAAACTAAAAATAGAACTACCATGCTCATTGCCGTGGAGTTGATTCCAACTCATAGCGACCCTATAAGACAGAGTAAAACTGCCCGAAAGAGTTACCAAGGAGCACCTGGTGGATTCAAACTGCCAACCTTTTGGTTAGCAGACGTAACTCTTAACCACTACGCCACCAGGGTTTCCAGAACTACCATATGACCCAGCAATTCCACTCCTAGGTATATACCAAAAAGACATGAAAGCAGAGGCTCAGAGACTTGTACACCGATGTTCGTTGTGGCACCATTCACAATAGACAAAACATGGAAACAACCTAAATGCTCATCCACTGATGAATGGATAAACAGAATGTGGTACATACATACACTGGAATACTACTCAGCCAGTAGAAGAAATGAAGTCTTGATACATGCTGCAAAAATCCTCACAACTGGACCAATAAGCAATATCATGATAAACAGAGAAAATATTGAAGTTGTCAAAGATTTCATTTTACTTGGATCCACAATCAACATCCATGGAAGCAGCAGTCAAGAAATCATACGACACATTGCATTGGGCAAATCTGCTGTAAAAGGCCTTTTTAAAGTGTTAAAAGGCAAAGATGTCACCTTGAAGACTAAGGTGCGCCTGACCCAAGCCATGGTGTTCTCAATCGCTTCATATGCATGCGAAAGCTGGACAAGGAATAAGGAAGACAGAAGAAGAATTGACACATTTGAATCATAGTGTTCATGAAGAATATTGAATATACCATGGACTGCCAAAAGAACGAACGAATCTGTCTTGGAAGAAATACAGCCAGAATGCTCCTTAGAAGCAAGGATGACGAGACTATGTCTCACATACTTTGGACATGTTATCAGGAGAGATCAGTCCCTGGAGAAGGACATCATGCTTGGTAAAGTAAAGGGTCAGCTAAAAAGAGGAAAACCCTCAATGAGATGGATTGACACAGTGGCTGCAACAATGGGCTCAATCATAATGATTGTGAGGATGGTGCAGGACTGGGCAGTGTTTTGTTCTGTTGTACATAGGGTGGCTATGAGTTGGAACTGACTCGATGGCACCCAACAACAACAACACTTATATACAAAGACAAGAAAAGGCAAATGTATAGAAACCAAAGTTTATCAGTGGTTACCAAGGGTGGGAGGGAGGGGGAAAAGGGAGTTAATGGTGATGGAAAAATCACATTGATTAAGGGTAGGGTTGCACAGCCAATTATTGCAATTGCTGTTAATAAGTTGTACACATGTAAAAAGTTGAATTGGCAAAAGTTGTGTGATAGACATATTTACAGCAATGACAAAAAAAAAAGAGTAGCTGCTGAGGCTGCTTATGTACAACCAAAATATCAGTGGGATTTTGTTCCTTGGTTTGGAGGTTTAGGGTCATGGTTTCATGAGACAGCCAAGTTAACTGGCCTAATAATGTGTTTAGTGCCTCTTCTTACTTCCTAGTTCGTTTCATAGTGCCTGGGGACTTAAAAGGTTGCAAGTGGCCATCCAAGGCACAACAATTGGTCTCTATACACCTGGAGCAACAGAGGAAGGAGAGTCAGGAATAGGAGGAGGATATGGAACGTGTGGCTAATTGCCTCCATGAACAACTGCCTCCTTTGCCATGAGACCAGAAGAACTGGATGGTGCCTGGCTACTATTGCTGAACATTTTGATCAAAGAATCTACAGAAGAATCCTGATCAAAAGGGGGAACATGCAAAACAGAATTTCAAATTCTCATGGACTCCAGACTTTCTGAAGTCATGAAGGCTGGATGAACCCCTGAAACTATTGTCCTGAGATAATCTTTAAACCTTAAACCAAAAATATCTCCTGAAGTCTTCTTAAAACCAAACAATAGTTTAGCTTAACTAGTCAAAAATGTCTGCCTTGAGCATTATGCTCTTTTAAGAGCTATCTATATGGGATCAAAATGACAACAGCAACAGAAAAGATTAAATAGAAAACTTAGGGGGCAGTGAATTTATGTTAATGGAGGAGGAACAACTCAGAAATGGAGGATGAGAATGGTTGCACAACTCCAGGAATGTAATCAATGTCACTGAATTGTACATATAGAAACGGTTGAATTGATGCATGTTTTGCTGTGTATATTCTCAACAACAACAACAAAATGAACTTTTTAAAAAAATTTTAAAAGTTGAGATTTGGTAAGATTGAACACCCTGTTCTTTAATATTTTTTTAATTAAAAATGTTTGTGTGTATCTAAGTGAGGTGAGTAACTTTCATTGTCTTTGATGATTTTGAATGTATTTGCCCTTAAAAAAGATTTCCCTTTTTTTGGTTTGTTTTTCTCAAAAAAATTGAGGGAAAGGGTGTATAAAAGTTATTTTCCTTTTTTGAGGTTAGATGCTCTGCCCTTAAGAGGATCTTCCTTTCTTTTGGTTCGTTTTTAATTTCTTTTTTTCGTATGTATGTATGTATTTGTTAATTTATTTTATTTATTCACTATAATGAACCTGTCTTTTATTTATTTATTTAAATTGAGATATAATTCACATAACATAAAATTCACCATTTTAAAATGTTCAATTCAGTAGTTTTTACTATATTCACAAGGTTGTGCAACCATCACTACTATCTAATTCTAGAACATTTCATCACCCAAAAAGAAATCCCATACTCTTTGGTTATCACTCCCGAAAGCTCTAGTCCTTCCAGCCATGGGCAACCACTAATCTATTTTATCTCTCTATGGATTTGCCTACTTTGGACATTTAACATAACTGGAAGAAATAATGTTAGGGAGCTTTGGTGAGGTTGCTGGGCTTCCCCTTTGGAAGATTTATTTTTTCCCTCCTAACTTTTGAGAGATACTGGGCATGGCAGTGGGGCACTAGTAAAGTTCATAAAGTTTATGGAATTTATAAGGTTAGAAATACTGTTTACCTTAAGATGATTTCTCTTTCCATTTTTAATTTTTCTTTTGCGGATATAAGCTTCATAGGCTTTGGTGAGGATGAGGAGTACCTCCCTTTAGAATTTCTTTCATTTATTTTCTTAAAATAATTTTCCGAGGAGGGATAAATTTCATTATCATTGGTGAGGCTGGGTTCACTGCCATTTACTTTTCTTTTTTTTCTTTTTCAATTCTTAAATTTATTTTTCTGTTTTGAAAATAAGGTTTATTGGCTTTGGTAAGGGGGGGCATCTCCGTTTATGAATACTACTTTCTTTTTTTAATCTTAATTTTTTTTTCCACTGAAGGAATTATGGTCAATGGGACTTACAAATTTAGGCACTTTATCCTTAACAGGGTTTCTATTTATTTTCTTTAAAATAAAAGTCTTCTTTGGAAGTACTGTTTTGTACTGTCCCCCTTTAGGAGCATCAGAAGTGGAACAGCAATCACTGCTTTGGGAAAAAGCAGAACTGATTAAATGTCAGCTAAAAGAATGTTCTTAGACTAATGAAGATCCTGTGTGTAATAGCCAAGTGTTGAATAGTCAAAAAATCCACAATAGATAAATTAATAGTTATATCCTATAAGCTGCCAAGTTTTTATTGTATCCTCCTCCATCCCCACCCTTCTGCCTTTATCAGGGGGATAAAAGAGTTAATGATGCAGAGGAAAGCATTCTGTAAACTCTAAAGTGCCATACTAGCAGAAAGGATTATATAACCCTTATTATAATGCCCCTGAATGGTTTCCTGGCTTTTATGGATTTTTTTTTCCCTCTTCTTGGAGGCACTTCGAGTAATGGCTCAGCTGGAGAAGCCCCAGTCACAGATTTTAATAAACACATAAGAACTGCTCTCCCAGAAAGAAAGACCACTGACCAAATACATCATTATCTTTTCTAGAACATCCTGCAGTAAATGCTCAGGAGCTCTCAGAAGATACCAAATAAATCAGATTGGTATCATTAATACCTGGCAAGGCAGGTGGGAAAGAACCTAAGAGGAAAAAAAGTAAATTCATCTTGACCTTCTACAGGTTAAACAGTGGAATCTACAATCCTGATGCTGTTTAGAGTCACTGGGATGTTCTGTTCACGTAGAACAACATCATCATTGGTCTGCTGCTGGCAGGATTGCATAGGATAAAGACACTTTCAAAACCATTTTTTTTTATTGTTAGTAATTTGCTTCTTAATTATGGTCCCAAAACCCACTCTGAAAATGGAAAGTTTGACTGCAGTTCCCTAAGGGCTGTATATTCCAGGCTATTTAAATAAACATTTACTTTTCTCTCTATTTCCAATGGACATGAAACCAATGAGAATGCTTTTCTATTCATTCACAGCATCAGCCTCTAAATTGCTGGAAATGGAACCGGTCAATTTCAAGCTTCAGCAATCATTTACTGAGCAAAAACAGGGAGGGCTGCATTGGATTAGGCACTGGGAGAGAGGGTCCCTACATTTGAGAAGCTCATAAATAAGTAAGCTAATAAAAGCCCCAGGCAAGAATGACCAGACATCATATAAACAAATGCTTGCTACTTTGCAAGAAAATGTATGCAAAAATGCCAGGGAAAAGTTCTGTTATGGTTTGGAGAGTAATGGTAAATGCTGTGTAGCCACCAGGAGGAATACACAGACACTCCCCCCAGCTCCCCAACAGTAAAAACAAACAAACAAACAAAAAACAAAGTATGTTTCTTCCCAGGTTTTCATTAATCGCTTGCGTAGTATGATTATAATTTCATAGCTGGTCAAATTCCAGTGAAAAGAAATATAAACTGTCTTTCTTCAACCACAGCTGAGGGGAGAGAAACAAATATGGTCTACTTCATATAAGCCCCCCAAGAGAGTGATAACATTGTTAAAGAACCAATTCTTATATCCTTACTTAACACTTGCTGCCACCAAGTGGGAGGCCATGGCTCATTTCCTGGAAATCAAAACATCTTAGAAAGGAAGGAAACAGACAGGTTTGGTTCACAGACTGTGTTACCCTGTCTGTGAAAAGAAAGCATAAGCCCCCCTTTCCTTGGTGTCTACCCCCATGCTTGCATAGAATTGCAACCAATGGGCTCTGAAACCTTACTGAAACACCCAAAGATCTCAAACAACATGCTAGAATATGTTGGTTTTTTACTGCAATATCAATCAGCAGAATTATCTGGGAGAAACCTGCAGTCACATTCAAATACTTTGAATCATAAAGCTAGTTTCACGCTACTAGCAGTGACTGTGCCTTGCCGTGTAGGATATCATTACATGATGAGAGCTGTATTTTTTGTTCCCCTGAGATTTTGTATATGTACTTGTTGTGTGCCGTGGAGTTGATTTCGACTCATAGTGATCCTATAATGACAGGGTAGAACAGCCCCATAGGGTTTCCTAGGCTGTAATCTTTATGGGAGCAGATCGCCGGGTCTTTTCTCCTGAAGAGTTGCTTGCAGGTTCGAATTGCCAAACTTTTGGTTAGCAGCCAAGCGCTTAACCATTGTGAAACCAGGTCTCCTTGTATATGTACATACATGTATTTATTTGTATGTTTTTATGTACATATATTTTTGTTTCTTTTTTTTCTACATGCTTGCCTCAAGGAGGCAGTGTCTGAGAACACTGACACTCCAACTAAGCTGGCAACCTGTTTACCTCAAACATTAAGATGAAGTTGTCAGCCCGTTGTAGGTACTATTTACCTAAGGAAGATATGGCAGAGAATAGTCTTATCACTGAAAATCAGGTGTTCCCATCTGCACCAGAGAGCAATTGTATAGTAACTCTGAGGGTGTTGGAGATGGGCTCAGCTCCCAGCCATTTGAGCATTTCTCCACATCCTTTGCATCTTTCAAGCCCCTCTGGAGCCACTGATGAGTTCACCTACATGGCCCTTTCTGAGGATGGTCAGGTTTCCACATTCTACATTCTAAGTGAGTCAACAGATGACTGGCTCTACCAAGGACAAGGACAAAGTCAGCAGGCCAGCATGTCTGATTGAGCACCATATAGAGAAAGCTAACTTTCCCCCGTTACATTGCTCTCCTTATCTGTCTGGTGACAGATATTGTCTTGACAAGCTGGTGAAAGATGCTTTCTCACTGTCAGAGAGGGCTCATCCCAGGGCTCCTGGCCTCCAGTCAGCCTTTCCAAGGCCAAAGAGGAGATGCATTCCCTGGGCATCCTGGTAATTAAGTCCCCAGGTATCAGTTTCTCAGCCATGTTCCCAAGGTCTCACTTAAGTGGGCCACAGGTCAGGTGATCTCTGCTCTTCTCCCTCCCACCAGATTAATGCAAACTCTTCCCAAAAGACAAGAGCAGACCACCTGGGTAGGGGGGACCTCCCCTGTCTAATTGCCACGCCCTTCTTGAGTTCACTGCAGGGAAGGGCATTTGCAAGAAGGGGAGAGACCCGCCCCTGGTTGAAAGGGGGGAAGGTATTGGAGTTAAATTTTTTTTCTGAGTCCCTCACCGTCCTTATTTATTTTTGAACTTCTGCACTTTTTTTTCCTCTGTGAAACTTTTCGCTTTAGCCTTCCTATTTTTCGGTCATTTCTCCTTGCAGATAATTTGTAAACTCAAGCCTCAGTACTCACAACTCAGGAAGCAACCAGTGCTTCCGTTTTCACAGTGCCAACCTCTGCGTGCCTCCTCCTCCTTATTGGTCTCTACATTCTACATTCACAGCAAAAGGGCTCCAAAGCCTTTTCCCTGAGCCCTGCCAAGCAGTAGGATGGTCGGGTATTGTTGGTACATTGCGTTGTTTGTTTCTTTCTTTACACACACCCCCGCAAGAAGAAGCTAAATTGAGGCGTATGTTTGCATTACCATGATTTTCATAGTCTCATGGAAAGAAGTTTGGAGGAAAAGAAGAGTAGGGAGAGCACAGAGAAAGCAAGAAAGACACACAGACTTCCTCTTAATAAGGGGTTCCAGGGGCCCATGGCAAACACTGAAAGCCTTCTTCCTCCCTTCTCCCCCTTGGGCGGGCGCTGGAAAATCCTCCGGTGGTCTTCTCTGGGTTAAGAGCAACGTTTTAGAAGGCATCACTGTAGACAGGTGGAGATGAGGGTTCCCAACCACATGCCTCCAAATCCCAACTCCTACTTTCATGTCTCTAAACCAGGACTCCTGTGCCATTATAACTGGCATTACCACCCACCCATTTGTGACCTGGCCCATCCCTGTAATCACTGTTTGCACCTACTTGCGGGGAAATCCTGCAGACAGATGGAATGGAGACTTCGACACACGCATGCTCTCCCCGTCCTCCGTGGCGAACTGCCCTTCCCCTGCAGTTCGCTTGGGCGCCGCCCATCCCTTTATCCCCACCCTGAGTACAGGCGCCCAGCAGCCCGCAGAGGCCCCGGGAACCTCCCTGGAGCGCCTCCAATTGTGTCCCAGCTGAGGCGCCCCCTCCCCCAGTGTCAGGGAGGGGGCCGAGCAGGCGGTGGCAGCTCTGCAGCCTGGGCCTTTGCGGCAATGACCACCGCTAAGAGGTGTGTCCCACCACCCCGCTTCATTTCCATTCCCCGTGTGCTGGGGGCCAGCCCCAAACATCTCTCAAAACCTTTTGCCCTCCCTGGGTGGGTCTTCCCCCTCTTTTTCAAGATATAGGCGTTTACCGCACTGTCTCCTCTCCTCGTGCAGAAAACTGCTCCGACTTCAACCCTGTGCTGTCATCTCCTTTTCTAATCCCAAACACCCCACTCTAGCTCCCACATGTTGCTTTCCGCCCCCCAACCGCTGTCCACTCCCCCCGGGATTCCTCATCCCTGCATCTTTCTGAGCATCTTTGCCAGCCAGCCAGTGGCAGCCGAGTGGAATGCTAGGGGTACCCAGCGTCCAGAGAGCTTGATATAGAGAGCTCCATAGCCCTCCTGCCTCGCCTGGATTCTTCCTCCCGCCCCAGGGTGTCTTTTTTCTTACCTCTCTACTGGACAACGGCACTGGCACTCGGGGCGATGGCGATGAGGAGGTCTTTAGATTCTCCTCGCGAAAGACCACTGGACACTGCAATAGGCATGGTGCTGGACTCGGCTCCGGGTAGTACTCTGGAGCCGGCTCAGGGCAGGCCTCTGTGACTGGTTCTGTGGCTGGTTCTGGGGTCGACTCTGAGGCCGGCTCTAGGGCTGGTTCTGGGGTCGGCTCTGGGGCCGGTTCTGGGGTCGGCTCTAGGGCCGGCTCTGGGGCTGGTTCTGGGATCGGCTCTGGGGCCGGCTCTGGGGCCGGTTCTGGGGTCGGCTCAGGGGCCGGCTCTGGGGCTGGTTCTGGGGTTGGCTCTGGGGCTGGTTCTGGGATCGGCTCTGGGGCCGGCTCTGGGGCTGGTTCTGGGGTCGGTTCTGTGTTTAGTTCTGTGGCTGGTTCTGGGTTCGCCTCCAGACAGGGCTCTGGAGCCGACTCTGGACAGGGCTGAGCTGCCAGTTCTGGCGAAGTCGCGTGGGGCAGCTGAGGAGCCTGTGGCTGCGGCGGTTGCGGCGGCGGCGGCGGCGGTTCTGGAGGCTCCTCCGTGTCCTCTCCATCCTGAGGCGGGGCAGTGTCCTGGGCCGCGGCAGCTTCGCAGTCCATGGCCGCACACCGCCTGAGGTCTGGGCAGCCTGCAACTCTGAGCTTGGAGGGCTAAAGTACCCTAGGGCGCCCCACCCATTCCAGCCCGACAACCCCTTGCAGGGTGCCAAACTTTCCCCTGCCCCACTCCATGCTTGTCTCCGCTCTGAAATCTAACTGGGGGGTGCTCTCAGCGTCTCCCTGTGCTGGAACACGCCCCTCAGTGTGCGCACACCTCTTCGTAAGCAGCCACGAGTCGGATGGGTGGGAAGCAGAGGGGCTTGCTGACGTGAACTGGGCAGAGCGCTTGGTGACCTACTAGCGACTTGTGGGAAAAGAGCAGGGAGAGGGCAATGCAAAAAGAGGAGAAAGAGTGGAGCGGCTTGGGAGGGGGGTTGGAGCCTGGCCACGTTTAACCCTTTAGTGACGCGAATGCAAAAAAAAAAAAAAAAAAGCCTAAGGCGAACTTGAAGGTCTTTGCAACCCACTACTAACCACAAGCTGTGAACTGCTGCTGTTAACAGCTTCCGTCCTGTGACTGCTCTCTCACCTCAGCAGCAGGTGCATCTAGCCTCGGACCACCCTCTTGCCCCCACTCCTATCTTGAAGCCTCTGTGGGCAAGTAATCCTTTTTATCTAACCCGGGAAATGAAATTAAACTGCACGATGTGTGTGTGTGGGGTGTGTGTGTGTGAGAGAGAGAGAGAGAGAGAGAGAGAGAAATGGGGAAGGATTCCTACCTCGCTTGGATTGAAGTAAAATTTGTCCCCCTCAGTTTTGTATTTCTGAGCTTTGCTAGATCTGAGCGGTTTGCCGTTGGCTACAGGGTTTGGGGTGCTTCAGGAAAAGTGTGTGATGAGTGAGGGCTGGAGGAGCCCTGATTTTCAGCAATCTGCAAAGGTATCCCTGAGAGTAAGGCAAGAGTGTTCCGCAGCGGCAGTCGGGCTGCGCGCTCCTAGCTGAGGTTGGCTTGGTCTCCGCAGTGATCGATCAGGGCTTCCGTCTGGCCTTTTGCTTTTAGCTGGACTTCCCAGGCATCAGCAGGACTTTTCATTGAACTTGTTAATAAGCTCTGTGTGTGTGTGTGTGTGTGTGTTAGGGCTGAGTGAAATTCACTGCAACATCCACACCTTTCTCACCTCCTGATAGCTCAGAAGCACTCTAACATTAGGAATCTGAGAAAATTGTCTTGCGAAGAGGAGGGCTGATCCCTGCCACAACACTCTTCCCACCACGCTGGGAGGCTTTAGAAGCTTGCTGGTTCTTAACTACATATACACACAAACCATCACCTTTGTCACACATGGACTTTAGAAGCCAATATTCTGCAAAATTGCAATTAAAATTTGAAAGGACCACCCGTTAAAACACTACTAGATGAAGGATGGGGAGAAGAATATGTATAAACCTAATTTGAAAGGTGACAAGTGAATTAATCTTGGACACACATAATGCTGCAGTCGTGGATGGCAGCCTGCCTTCTACTGCCCTTCCTCTCACTCTCCCCTCCCAGACCACATCCTCCACTAGTCCCTCTTCCTTTGCCAACTGACACTGATACACCCAGAATTTTCTAGAACTTGCTGCATATTTCTGCTCCCTCCCTACACCACGTACCAGCAGTAAATAATACCATAGAAGACAGTCACACATAGCCCCCTCCAAAGACCAGAATCTCTGATGAGGTCTGCCCTTTTCCAGATTCTTGCTACAGTATCATAGCCTAAGCCCACCTCTCTGGAGATGGGTTACACTGTTTGGCAGCTACTAAGCTAGTATTGGGACGGTCTCTAACTGCTGAGGTAGGGAAGCCCAGGAGAGGCGAGCTCTGTCATCAAGTCCACCTCACCGATTTCAGGCCTCCTTCCACTAAATGCACCCCAGGGGCTCAGCCCCTTCAGCCTGCTTGGGCTTTTTCTCTCCTACCCCATACCCAAGCAGCAGGCTGTTTTTAACCTTAAGAGTTCAGGACTGAAATATACAGGTGCCAGGTCTGACCAGCCGGTAAACCTAAGCTTGGCGCTCACTTCTCAGACTTTCACACCTTGGTAAAATCTGTATCCTTAGAAGAGGCTAATACTGCACATTTAAAACTTGCTTTTCACTAAATCCTGGCATATAGTTAGAAGAGCTGAAGGCTGAGCAGTCACAGAGTAGAATATCCTCTTGAGTTAGAGAGGGATGGAGTGAGGTTTGGCATAGATGATGTGCTGTCAAGCCGGACACCACACCACCAGGAAACAACTTGGAGCTATCACTTTACATATGCTCCTTGAAACTCTTGTCTACAGTCCTGTACTCAATCACAATGAGTCCAGAATTTGTGATATAAACTCTTGTTGCAAAGTCAGTTCAAGATTGAATGCTAAAATAGTTGTCTGTGTGTGGCTTTTGCTCCATTATGATGAGTTACTGGAGATACAGTGCCTGAATTTTAGTATAATTAGCATGATTTTTAAATTTCTCAACATGTCACAAACTGCCTTATTGCCTTATGTTATATGTATTATGCATATGTAGGGGTGCTTTGTTTTGTTTGTTTTAAGTCTCTCCTCAGCCCAGCATTGAATACAATGCACTACATGGAGGGAGGCGGTCAGCATGAATTGACTGATGCCTGGCCTGGGGAGGCACCTTTGCTGTATCTAATCTACACTTTCTTCTCCCCTATAGTCTGCTGGTTTCTTAACAGAGGAAGCTTTCCTTAGATGTTTGTATGTTTTCCTCGAAACCTAATCCCACCATAGTAATGATTCAGAACATGTCTGTTAAATAGATGGTTCATTGGAGGTTACTGCTTAGGGTGTCTTTTTTTCTGCATTGCTTTTTTCCCCTGTATTTTATATTTAAAATGATAGATTATCACCTAAGAGGCTCTCTTCTAATTGAATAATACCGATGTAAAGGCCAAGAGCTGCATAAAAATATCTTTCATTGTCATGCCTGAAATGATGACCATCTTCACAGAGGTTTCGGTGTGTATCTTGGTTATCTAGTGCTGCTATAACAGAAATACCACAAGTGGATGGCTTTAACAAACAGAAGTTTATTCTCTCACAGTGTAGTAGGCTACAAGTCCAAATTCAGGGCATCAACTCTAGGGGAAGTCTTCCTCTTCTCTGTCGGCTCTGGAGGAAGGTCCTTGTCATTAATATTCCCTGGTTGAGGAGCTTCTCAGTGCAGGGTCCCCAGGTCCAAAGGACACGCTATTCTTCTGGCTCTTGTTTCTTGGTGGTATGAGGTCCCCTTGTCTCTCTGTTTGCTTCTCTGTTTTATATCTCAAAAGAGATTGATTTAAGACAAAATCTAATCTTGTAGATTAAGTCCTGCCTAATTAACATACCTGCTGCTAATCCCACCTCATTAACATTGTAGAGGTAGGATTTACAACACATAGGAAAATCACATCAGATGACAAAATGGTGGACAATCACACAGTACTGGGAATCATGGCCTAGCCAAGTTGATGCACATATTTTTGGGGGACACAATTCAATCCACGACAGTAGGCATAGGTCTTAATGTCCCAGAGCAGATGTGGTTCCTAATCTGAGATTTGTGGCCGTGTTATATAAAGTACCCAATTGGGCTGGTTGAAGGATTGAGCAGTATAGTGGGTGCATGTCTTTGACTATGAAATATGGTACCTCACTACACCCTCAGCATTTACTCAAGTTCCACTCAAAATAAAGTCCATCTAACCCACCATAGAGCTCCTATTTCAGCTATGCTAGGAATCCTGGAGACACAGCAGAGAAAATCTGAGAAATGTGGCAAAGTTAAAGCTTTTATCTCTCCTCTTCTTTTCCTGCATTTTCATTTTATAATTGGATGAGAGTGACATTACAGTGTTAGAGTGGGAGCACTTTTTCCCTTGACCCACAAAAAACCACACCCGTTGCTGTCGAGTTGATTCCAACTCATAACGACCCTATAGGACAGAGTAGAACTGTCCCGTAGGGTTTCCAAGGAGTGGCTGGTGGATTCGAACTGCTGATCTTTTGGTTAGTAGCCGAGCTATTTAACCACTGCCCCACCAGGGCTCCTTCCCCTTGACCAATAGACCCAATTTCCCTAAACCCTCGTTTTTAGAGCAATTTAGGAAGAAATCAGTGACTCTCCTGAGTCTTAGCAGTTGTCAGCCTCCCCCACCCTTGCCACCTCACCAATGTGCAAATCCAAATAGCAACCTTTCTAATAATCTACTAAATAAAATAAAGAGATGGTATGGGGAGCAGCATTTATGAAGATATAGGATTCAGAATTAATTTAGATGGGATTAAAATGCAAATTTGCTATCTTTCACTCACTCTACTGTCCTAGGCTTTAATTGATACAGGATTGGGAGTTAAAAAGTTAATACCTTGAATTTGAATAATGCCTTCTTATTTTTAAAGTACTTTCCCATATATTATCTCACTTGAGCCTCACAACAAATGCATGAGGTAAGCAAGTCTGGACTTCCATCCCACTCATTCACTTCCCTCTTTCCCTAACCTTTACAGATGAGAAAACACGTCCAGTGAGATTACGTGATGTGTTTTAGATCACACAGATAATTTTGTGGTGAAGCAGACATTTAGAACTTATGTCACTTGACTCCAAGCTGAGGGACACCAGAGCATAGTGCTGAGCTGGGGGTTGTGAAACAAGGGCTACGTAAATCCTCACTATAACAAAGTGGGAAGGTTGCCTTAACATTCTTTCATTTCTCCAGTCTGTATGAGGAGTAGTGACTCTTAGTTTTTACTTTGAGGTTTCTCAGCTCTCACTCTCTCTCTGGACAGTATTTAAAGATCTGTAACCAAGCTCACTACAAGAGATTCCTTTGTAAAGGAACATTTTTGAATATGTGAGTAATATAATAATCGACCCAGAGTGCACTCATTTTATAGGTTTTGTTTTTATATTTTCTTGAAGTGAAGCACTCCACAGTTAAGATGCATTTACTGCTAGTCTGCAGAGTATAAAGCCCTGGTAGGTGTCATGGGGAAAGAGGGGGCAGAAATATTAGACACGATCTCTTCCCACAAGAATCAGAATTTGCAGTACAGGTGAAAAACAATCCAAGCACAGATGCCAGTTTATGATCATGACACCACACTTTGTACAAGAAAGGAGGTGGGGTGGGAGCAAAGTGTGACAGAGTGGAAAGGACATTGTAAAGGGAGTTAGGAAATCTGACTTCATATTAACGTCGCATCACTAAACTCACAGCACGACCTTATACAAATAATTTAATATCTTTGCATTCAAGTTTTCTCTTCTGAAAATGAGGGTGGGGCAAAGTTGAAATTGATTAGCTAGCTCCCAAGTCTTTTCTAGCAGTGATCCTCTGAGTGAATCAGGGAAGGCTTCTTGCAAGTGGGCATATCTTTTATTTTTTTATTGTGTTGTAGGTGAAGGTTTATAGAACAAATTAGTTTTCCATTCAATAGTTTATACACAAATTGTTCGATGACATATGTTGCACTCCTATAATGTGTCAGCACCCTCCCCATTACCACCCTGATTCCCTGTTTCCATTTATCTGGTTTTTCTGCCCCTTTCTGCTTTCTCATCTTTGCTTTTGGGTGTATATTATCCTTCTGGTCTCCCGTAGATGATTGTTCTAAGGAGCACTTTCCTCACACGTGCTATTGTTTATTTATAGGTCTCTCTATTATTTGGCTGAAAGATATCTCCAGGAATGGCTTCAGTTCCAAGTTAGAAGGGTATCTAAGGACTATAGTCTTGGAGGTTCCTCCAGTGTATCGCAGACCCGTATATTTGGTCTTTTCTATAAATTTGAATTTTGTTCTAATTTTTTTCCCACTCTAATGGGGACCTTCTACTGTGATCCTGGTCGGAGCAGTCAGTAGTGGTAGTTGGGTACCATCTACTTCTTCTGGTCTCAGTCTGGTGGAGGCTGTGGTTCCTGTGGTCCATTAGTCCTGTGGACTAATTGTTTCCTTGAATCTTTGGTTTTCTTCATTCTCCTTTGCTCTAGATGGAAGAAGACCAACAGCTGTGTCTTAGATGTTCACTTGCAAGCTTTTAAGATCCCAGATATTACTCACCAAAGTAGGAGGTAGAACATTTTCTTTATGAACTATTTTATGCCAGTTGACCTAGATGTCCCCCGGGACTATGGTCCTTAGCCCTCAAGCCCAGTAACTCAGTCCATGAGGAGTTTGGTTATGTCTAGGTTGTTTCTATGACTGTGCAAGGGGGCATATCTTGAAGTGAGTCCTGAATGATGCAATTAACATGGATCAGCAAGGAGGAAGTGGAAAGGCATTAGAGGCAAGGAGAGGAGTAAGACTAGAAACCTGGTGGTGAGAATGAGCTAGGCTGGTTGAGGTGGAAGGACTATACCAAGGATTGATGAGAGATGAGGTTAGAGCAAAGTGAGTGGTAGGAAGATGAGGAGTTGTAAAGACTTTTAATGCCAGACTGAGGAGTTTGAAAATTTGGTTTTAAAGATAACCAGTAGCCAGTGATGTTTGTTTGAATATAATACATAGCAAAACCAACTAGTGAGAAAAATTATCCTTGACAGTGTACTTCGTTCTGGAAGAATCTGTAGATCAACTTTTCCCCTTGAGCTGATATCCAGTTAATTCAAGGTCATTTGTAAAATCATGATTTTGTTCTTAATTTTCGCTGCAACCTCTAGTTTTGGGTCTGCATTGCCAAGGCTTTTGCCAAAGCTGCCGGTCTGACCTGCTTAACCACCCGCCTGTAGATTTGGATTCAGTCCATAATGGGTTATTTGGTTTCCATGGACTCAGTGTGTTAATGGAATTCTTAATGTGAAATTCTAACTGATGATGAACGACCAGGGGAGTGGAGTAGATGAGAGAAACGTCTTTGTAGGCAGGCAGGAGCTGGCTAGTTGTGGACCTGAAAACAGATTAGGAGATCGAGGACAGTCTAAAGGAGGATAAGAAAAAAATGGATCTTTGCAGAATCTTTGACTTACCTATGGCTTAGATATTGGGAGAAGCTTAAGAGAAACGGCCAGCCAGGCCTGAGCCGCTATGTATCTAAACTGAGCTCAGATTAATAAGAGAAAACAAGTCTCCTAATGTCATAGAGAAAGAAGTGGAATTTGGTGTGGCAGGTATGGGGGTGGACAGAGCACAGAGCTGACAGTATCTCTGAGATAATGGTGTTTAGAACGAGTGGAAAAGATTTTGTCTTAGAATCTGCATGATGTGGTGTTGATGATAGAGGCAGCCAGATGTCTGCAATACTCATTCTCAATTTATTTTTATTGTACTTCAGGTGAAGGCTTACAGAACAAATAGTTTCTCATGAAACAGAAGTACACATGTTGTTTTATGACATTGGTTAACAACCCCACAACATATCAACCCACTAAATTCTCAACCTTTTTTTTTTGGTGGAAATACACATAGCCAAAGATACACCATTTCAAAAATTTCTACAC
>NW_004443982.1:2359959-2378242 GCF_000243295.1 Trichechus manatus latirostris | reverse complement strand
CAGTAGTTATTTTTCTCGTTTATTGATTGTAGATTTGTTTGTTTCATCCTTTTTTTAAAAAAAATTGACTATGTCTTAGCAAGCAGACTATGTGTTCTTTGTTGTTTGCTCATCTGTGGGCACAATACTTTTCGCCTCCTTCTTCAACTGGCAGGGTCAGTCACTCAGATATGGTACGGCAGGGCAGGTTTAGCTGAAGAGGAGTTACTGGGATGGGTTGTTTGTGGCACTTACTATAGCCACCAGAGCGTGTCGGTAATCAGTGCAGGGCAGGTTTCAGTAGGCCGTGCCTGTGTTGCTTGGTGGTGTGATGTCAAGCACATGGTGCAGGTAGGCAAGATGCAGTGGGGAGATTGTTATGTGTGGAGCTAAGAATGATATGGGAGAGAGGAGAGAAGAACAGGAGCCAAAAACATACAAACAAACAAAAAAGAATGCTAGGAGAGCTTGCCGTTGGAGTGGAGAGATGAGAGACTATGAAATCGAGAAAAACAGAAAGGCGAGGGGGAAGAAAAGAATGAATAAATAAGAATCAGAAAGGTTAAAGAACCGCAAATTTCCCAGGGATCCCACCAGTGCAGCTATGAGATCTGGGGAAGTCGCTCTCAGGTGTTGTAGTACAGCCTGGCTAGAAGGCGTAGAGGTATACAATGCCAGGTATTCAGGGAAGAGAAAGAGAAGGAAGATATAGATAGACGAGGAACTGAGCAATGAAGAAAGACAAAAAGGGAAAACGAGGAAAAAGAAAACAAAAAAAATTAAAAAAAAAAAAACAAGAAAGGCCCCCAAAGAAACAGGAAAAAAAAAACAACGTAAAAAGAAATGTCCTCAGGGATCCCTCTGCATGTCTGTGGAATCCAAAGGGGAGTCTCCCTGTCACGCAGCTCAGCCTGGCCAGGAACGGCTCCCAACTCAAGAAAAGGAAAAGAAAACAAACAAACAATTCAAAACAAACAAACGAACAAAAGCCCCGGGATCCCACCAGCATGGCAGCCCAAACCGGGAACCAGCTCCGCACTCGAACGCAGCTCCACAGCCCCTCAGGAAGAAGCAAAGATGGCGCACGGGGCCAGGTACTTGAGCGAAGGGAGCGGGAGGTGGCGAGAGGCAAGTAAGAAGTCAAAAGAAGCAGGAAAAAAAAGCAACACTTGCAGCCAACAAATGGCACTCAGAGAGCCAGCTAGTGCGGGCTGGTGTTTCTGGACAAGAGACTGTGTCCGTGGGAAGCAGAGGGGGCCGAGTGTTGGTGATGAAGGGTAGAGAGTGGAAAAGCATATATCACAAATTACCGGAGCTCTGCAGCTCCTCAGGAAGAAGCAAAGATGGCGTACGGAGCGAGGTACTCAAGTGAAAGGAGGGAGGATGTGCGGAGAGGCAAGGAAGAAATAAAAAGAAGTGGAAAAAAAGCAACACCAGCAGCCAACAAATGGCACTCAGAGAGCCGGCCCGTTCGGGTGTGTGGAATCCAAGCAGCCGGTGTTTCCCGGTCAAGAGATTGTGGCCGTGGGAAGCAGAGGAGGCCGAGTCGGAGTGAAGAGGGGTGGGGGGTGGGAAAGCGTATATCGCAAATTACTGGTGGTTTTGTTTCCTGCTGGAAGCTCCATGAGGCTGCTTTCTCATACCCCCTGTTTGCTGGTCTCCGATAAGAGTCCAAGATGGCGGATCTGTGCTGCGTTAACTGGTAGGGGACCTCTGCATGAATCTCTCCTCGCTCTCCATTCTCTTTCAGTTTTCTCACTCCATTTGGTGCTTGGCTGATTTCTTTCTCTTCATTTGATGTTTTACCGTTTCAGGATTGTTGTATTCTCTGTTCGGCTTAGTTTTTCAGATCTTTGCTGTGGAGGGACGGTGTGGTGCTTCTGCCTAGAGCGCCATTTTACCGGAACTCCTCATTCTCACTATTTTAATGAGGGTGTATACGTGTGTGGGTGGGGAGGTGTGTGACCCAAAAGGGAGAAGGGATAATTTTAATAAGAATTGTCGTGCACAAAATTACCTTACTACCTTATCACTTTCTACAAGCACTTCTTTCTGGCGCTCGCCCAAGGGGGAAAATAATAAAGGAGGGAGAAACAGGTAGGGGAAGGAATTCCAGAAGAGGGGTAGACAGGGCACAATTGCTTTGATGAAAAGGGTTGAGGGGGAGGGTGGCTTTCCTTTCCTCCAAAGTTCTTCCCCCTGTGTTCCTAGCTGCTCCTTTTTTTCTTTTCCTCTTACATCCTTTCCTTATACTACTTCCTCCCTTACTGACCAAAAAAAAAAAAAAAACAATTAACATCGAGGAGATTCTAACTCATAGTGACCCTATAGGACAGAGTAGAACTGCCCCATAGGATTTCCAAGGAGAGGCTGATGGATTCAAACTGCCAGCCTTTTGGTTAGCAGTTGTAGCTCTTGACCACTATACCACCAGAATTTCCACCTTACTGACAGTTAACTCAAAATGCACATTCTGTGGTAAAAGAGAATCTCAGGGAAGCCTTACACGATTGAGGCTACTTACAAGGACAAGGTATCATATAACTCAGTTGTCTGAGATGGAAATTAAAGCAGTCGTTTTCAGGCCCTCCCTGTCATCATTCACCTTCTGTTTTAAATCTCCATCCTGTAGTTCTCTCCTTTAGTGTCACTGACATAAACACACTCCATGTTTCAGAGCTAGGCTGAGTTCCCTCTTCTTCTCTCTCTCTCAGCTTTACAGGTCTTTGCAGCAACGAGGCCCTCTCCCAACTTGGCCTCAGGGCCACTGCCCCTACCTTGGCCTTAGGGGCAAAACTGAAGCTGACTATAGACTAAACCAGGGTTTCTTGGTCTCGATTCATTCATTCATTCATTCCTGAATTAATTATTGAACATATACTATGTACTAGGCACTAGTTTTAATGCTAGGGATTCACAGTAAACAAAACAGACACCATCCCTGCTCAGAGCTTCCATTTATGGAGTGGGATGGGTGCTGGAGAAATACAGACATTAAGCAGACAAATAAATATATAAACAAAAAATGTTTCAGAAAATGATAAATGTGATGAAGAAAACAAACAAAAGATGATGTGATAGAAAGTGCTTGGAGGGCTACTTTGGTCAATATGTTTACTCATTTGCTTAATCCTATAGTACATCCAAAATAGGTTTGCAATTACTTCACCAATACTAAGATTTTTTTTTCCCACCAACTTTTGATTTGAAAAATTTTCAAACATACAGAAAAGTTGTAAGAATAATACAGTGAACATCCACATATTCTTCACCTATGTCTACCAGTTGTCAATATTTTGCCATATTTGTTTGAAATCCCTATCTACCTATCTAGCTATTATCTATCAATAATCTATCTAACTTTATTTTTGTTTGAACCATTTGAAAATTAATTGCAGACATCATAACACTCCACTCGTAAGTATTTCAGCATGTATCTCATAAAAACAAAGACATTCTCCTATGTAAACACAATATAATTATAATGCTCAGGCAATTTAACAGTGATATATTAATACTACCTAATATAAAACACATATTCATATTTATCCAATTGTACCAACAATGCTCTGTATAGCTTTTTAAAAAGCAAAGCATAGATTTCTTTAGTTGTTCTGTCTCTTTAGTCTCCTTCAATCTAGAACAGTCTCCAGCTTATATTTGTCTGTCATGACCTTGACATTTTTGAAGAGTATAAGCCAGTTGTTTTGTAGACTGTTCCTCAATTTGGATTTGTATGATTGTTTGAAGTTATTTGAGATTGGATGGTCTTGAAAGGCTTCTCTGAAGAGGGGACATTTCAGCTGAGTCCTGAATGAAAAGAAGAAGCCAGCCATGTAAAGATCTGGAGAAAGCGATTCCAAGCAGAGGGAACAGCAAGTACAAAGACCTGAGATGAGAAAAAGTTATGTTTGAAGAGAAGAAAGCAGGCCAGAGTGGCTGCAGCCAAAAGATCAAGGGAGAGAGTGGTATGAGATGAAGTAAAATAGGCAGGATTCAAATTATGATGAGCCGAATGTCATGGGAAAGAGTTAGGATTTTATTCTAATTGCAATGGTAAGCTGCTAGGGGTTTTAAGCAATTTAGTGACATATTCTGATTTGAATTTTCTTTTAAGTGTAGTTTTTATTTTCCAAAATTTTACTGTATGTGCAGTTTAAAGAAACAAAGAGTTCTACAAGGATTATTACAAAAGACAGATGTGCCCCCTCCCCCAACTACCTACTCCCTAAAGGCAATTACTTTGAACTCCTTTAGCTAAATAACACACTTGTAAAACAAATTCGTAATTTTGCAAATTTAAACATTCTATAGAAGAGGAGAGTTTAGCTCATTCATCATCACCAGCCCCCATGTACACACAAATACAAAAGCCTCATTCCACCTCTCTCCCAGTACAGTTATATCATAATTTTGATTAGATCAATATTCAGTGTTTACATTATTATGACTGTGGAATGTTATTCACAGCTGAGTTATGCACACTATGTCTTAGTTTCCTAGTGTTGCTGCAACAAAAATATCACAAGTGGGTGGTTTTAAAGGACAGAAATTTATTTTCTCATAATTCAGAAGGCTAGAAGTCCAAATTCAGGGCACCAGCTCTAGGGGAAGGCTCATTCCCTGTCTGCTGGTGGCTGGAGGGAGGAGGGGGAGGCAAATCCTTGTCTCTTTTAGCTTCTGTAACCCCAGCGTTCCTCAGTTCCTTGGTGATTTTCATGTGGTGTAGCATCTATCTTCCCCTCTTTGTGCTTGCTTGTGTCTGTGTCTATGTTGCTCCTTATAACTCAGAAGTGATTAGATTTACATCCACAGGTATAGAGGTTAGGATTCCAACACATATTTTGGCGGGACACAATTCAATCCATAACACACACTGTGATTACTTTTATTCTTATGCTGAACTTCCTGGATTGATCCTGCAATTTGCTTATATTTTATCTTCTATTTTCCATTTCTGTCTGTTTGCTCTACTATTGGGAGATTTTCTTGGCTTTATCCTCCAACCTCCAAGAAATTAAATAAGTTTTTGATTTTTGTAAGAACAGAAATTCAAGAGCAAGAATTTTTTTTTCCTTTGAGTGTTATTTTTATGTTATCCAATTCTTGTTTGATGAATGCAGTATCTTCTCTAATCTCTCTGAGGATAATAATGGTTGTTATTTTTTCACCTCTCTTGTTTCTTCTAAGTCTTTTTGTTGGTTGGTTAGCTTAGGTCTCATTGATATAACATACATTCCTTAGATATCTTGTCATCCTTAGCTGTCTGCTCAGATTTAAAATCTGCTAATATTTAGCATTTTCCTAAATATTAGATTAGAAGCTGATTAGAAGGTCAGAGTGCTTAGTGAGACTTGAGTGTATTAGCTTTCTAGTGCTGTGTAACAAATTACCACAAACTTAGTGGCTTAAAACAACACACGTTTATTATCTCACAGTTTCTGTGCATCAGGAGTTCAGACACAGAGTAGCTGGGTCCTCTGCTCAGGGTCTCACTGGCTGCAATCCAGGATGCATTCTCATCTGGAGGTTTGACTGGGGAAGAATTTGCTTCTAAGTTCATTCAGGTTGTTGGCAAGTTATTTCCTTGTAGCCATATGACTGAGGGCCCTGGTGTTTTACTGGCTGTCAACTGGAGGCTACCCTCAGGTTCTAGAGGCTACCTGAGGTTTCTAGAGGCTGTCAGCAATTCCTTGCTATGTGGGCTTCTCCAGTATGACTGCTTACTTCATCCGGCCCATAAGGAGAGACTCTCGTTCCAGTCTGCTAAGGGGGAGATTTATATAATGTAAGGTAATCATAGGAGTGACATCCATCACCTTTGCCATATTCCCTTTGCTAGAAGTAAGTCACAAGTCCTGCCTACACTCAAGGAGAGGATATTGCACAAAGGCATGAACACCAGGAGGTGGGAATCACTGGGGATCACCTTAGGGTCTACCTGCCACAGTGGGTTTCACTGCAAGGTGATCTGGCTAGGCTGTTTCATGGGGCAACCCCTTATGTCAGCATTTTTAGGCATTTTCTTGGGTTGCTCATATTCCCAGAGAAGAATCTTCCGGTCCCCTGCCTGGAGGTTTTAAACCTGACTGCCAGCATTATAAGGATTCCTGGGTGGCACAAACGGTTAAGTGCTGGACTGTTAGCTGAAAGGTTGGTGGTTTGAACCCACCCAGAGGCACCTCAGGAGACAGTCCTGGAGGTCTGCTTCCAAAAGGTCACAGTCTTGAAACCCCTATGGATAAGCTCTACTCTGCACACATGGGGTCTCTATGGGTCAGAGTCAGCTTGACTCCACGGCAAATAACAATAACAACAAGCCAACATTTTGAGAACCAAGTAGGGAAAGGGACTGGGAATCTCAACAACCGATACGTCAACTTCTTAATTTCCCTGTTTTCAGTATGGTAAGTCTTCCCTCAACTGTGCTCAGTGTTTCTCTAGTATCTTTCCAGAGAATTTAACTTACATCTTCTGATGGAGGAGGGTAGAGGCAATCATCCAACTGTGTAGAATTGTGGAGGGGATCTTGGGATATAAATGCTTATTGAAAATTTCAACCAATACACTCTTTTTCAGCCTCACTTTCACCCCCACTTCCAGAAGTACTGGTATCACCAATTGCTGAGATTCTTTGTTGTGAATTGTTGTAAAAGTGATTGTGTAACATCAGAACCTCTCTAACTTTAGGGGGGTAATGACCAGGATAAGCCCAAAGCTGATTCCCATGAGGTAGAGGTCAGACATACCTCCACTCTCCAACCTTCTTACCAATTCTGACACCAACCGTCCCTCCCACAGCACTCTCTACTTCTCTTCTGGGTTCGATAATCTGTTGCAATGGCCACATAGAACTCACAGACCATACTTACAGTTAAGTGGTTTATTAAGGAAGTAACGGTACAACTCGAGATCAGGACCAACAGGCTACAACTCAGGATCTGGAAGCACGCAGGCAAAGTTTGGAAGGCTTCCCCTAAGAGGAGAGCACATCCCTCCCTTCTTCAGTGCATGACAGCTCTCTCACCTCCTCTCAGCCTTGCAAGCAGGAAGGCCCTTCTCTTTGCCATGCAGGCCTCCTTTTGGCCCCCTCAGGACAGGCTCCTCCTGGCCCCCTCAAGGACAGGCTCCTCTCAGCCCTGCCGTCTGTCACCACCAACTCTGCTGCAGAGCCCCTTTCAGGCCTGTCACCACTGGCTCTGCTGCATGGCCTCTTCCAGGCTTCTCATTGTCTTCAGTGTTACAGCCTTTGAACTGTGTTACAGCTCTTTTAGGAGGTTCCTTGCCTCCTCTCTCTTTGCTTCTTTTCTCTTCTTTCTTCCTTCTGCTTCTGTCCTGCTGCTTCCTTTCCTGCTTCTTTCTGTCTGAAAAACCTCTGTGGGGTTGGCTACATATGTACACAACTCCTTGTCAATTTCAAGGCACAGCCCCTCCCAGCGGGGACTACAAACTGGCCAATCCCCTCTCAGGAGGCCACAGACACTTCATTTGCATAGTAGGCTATAGTCACCTCATTTGCATAGTCCACAGTCACTTTGTTTGCGTGGGTATATTGACCAATCCCTGCAAGGTGCATACCAATCACAGGGCAGGCTGCAGCCCAAGACCATACAAAAACTACCAAACCACAAGTTGTCTACAGCTTACCCAGAAAATGTCAATCAACCTGGGCAAAATAACAAACCCTCTGGGGTAGAAAACTAGGGCAAAGGTAACTCCTCAAGGATTGGGGGAAAATCTCTCAAGCTGTTTTTCCAAAGAACCAAGGCAAAAAGTCACATAAAGGAAATCATTTCAACACACTTGTGCTGCTTATCAGCTTTCTCCACAGCCCATTTTAGACTAAATTTCCTCAAGTCTGCTAAGTCAGTTACCCTTATATTTCTATTTTCCAGCTTAAGAAATTGTATTGCTATCATCTTCTCTTCCCAAATTACTGTCATTTTTGTGAGTTTTGGCAAAGGAGTGGAGGCAAATGCTCATGATCAAATTGTTATGATCATGTTAAAAAGATTACTCTGGCCTTTTTGCAAAGAATAGACCATGAGGGAGGGGTAAGAGTGGAAGTTGGGAGAAAAGTTAGCTAGCCAATCAAGAGATATTTAAGAGGCAAAATAGACAGAGTGTGGTGATAGATTGAGAGGGAGGGAAAGGGAGAGAGAGGAAAGTGTCGCTGATGACTCCTAAGCTATGTAATAGGATGGATGGTGCATTTCATATATTTCTTGATTCATTATTTCTCAGGTTAGTTTCCAGGACTGATATCAACACATTCTTCTACTCTCACTACCACAATTGTTGTCACCATACAACCAACTCAGAACAAACCTAACATTGCCAGGGACACAGCATGATAAGGACATACTAACCACTACCATCAATAATAATAATAATAATAGCTTCTATTTGTGGAGTGATTACTGTAAGCCAGTCTTCATGTTAAGTACTTTCCATAAATTATTTTATTTAATTTCTCCAACAGCCCTGTGAAGTAGATAACCATCTGTAGTTCATTATCATTGAATCCTCCAAGCTTATTTTTTCCAAATTAATCAAGTTCTGGGGAGGATAGTTTCACTACAAAATTGTGTCAGGGTCTCTAGAAGTGACAGAAAGGCACATCACATTAGCTTTAGTCATTCTTCCTCATTTGTGGTTCACTTCCAACCTATGGTAGGAGGCGTCTGCTCTTTATTCATACTGCCTCTTCCTACCGTTAACCACCTCCTCCCATTCTTGCCTGCAAATTTTGTTTTCCCTAAAAATCCTCTCTTGTGCTTGCATTATTTCCCAAATAATATCCAATTTTCTTCCAACTGCAGTCTTATTCTACTCTACAATTTCTTCCTCATAAGAGAAATGGAGAGTTGGAGTGGAGATGAGGGAAATTTTGTTCCATCTGCAAACTTCTGCAGAATTTTGGGCATAAAAGGCACAAAGATGAAAATATCTTGAATTGTTCATATGAAATATGTAGTGTAGAGGAGGACAAACAAGAAAGGCATGGAGAAGAAGTGATTTTAAAGCAATTTGAGACTTTTTCCGAGGTTCTTGAGGGATGGAAGTGTTGGGGAACTGAGAGAGCAGTTACACTGCATTAGCTCATAACTACAAAGGGTTGGTTGCTACTCCTAGTAGGAAGCCTAGGAGGATTAAACTCTGGTTTGCCAGGTCCTCAGTGAGCATTTCCCCCAGTCTTAATGGGTGTAATGAGAACATAGAGCATTGGCAACCAAGTAGGTCAGCCAACTTAGGTGATATTTGCATGGATTTGCATGTTCTTCTTGGTACCATTCACTATAGCAGCCCCTGTAGAGCTGGCTCTTTCTTTGCCTCTTATCATTTTTGTTCAGCTGAGTTCTGGGTGGATTTTCATTCTTGCTCTGTAAATTTATTTCTTCTGATGATAAAAGAAGTGGCTAGATTCACTGTTGTTGTTAGGTGCTGTTGAGTCGGTTCTGACTCATAGCGACCCTATGTACAATAGAATGAAACACTGCCTTGTCCTGCGCCATCCTCACAGTAGTAGGTATGCTTGAGACCATTGTTGCAGCCACTGTGTCAATCCACCTCGTTGAGTATCTTCCTCTTTTTCACTGACCCTCTACTTTACCAAGCATGTTGTCCTTCTCCAGGGACTGGTCCCTCCTTATTATATGTCCAAAGTATGTGAGACATAGTCTCAACATCTTTGCTTCTAAGGAGCATTCTGGTTGTACTTCTTCCAAGACAGATTTTTTGGTTCTTTTGGTAGTCCATAGTATATTCAATATCCTTCACCAACACCACAATTAAAAGGCATCAATTCTTCTTCAGTCTTCCTTATTCATTGTCCAGCTTTGCATGCACATGAGGCGACTGAAAACACCATGGCTTGGGCGCACTTTAGTCTTTAAGGTGAAGTCTTTGCTTTTCAACACTTTAAAGAGGTCTTTTGCAGCAGATTTGCCTAATACAATGCTTCCTCTGACTTCTTGACTACTGCTTCCATGGATATTGATTGTGGATCCAAGTAAAATGAAATCCTTGACAACTTCAATCTTTACTCCGTTTATCATGATGTTGCTTATTGGTCCAGTTGTGAGGATTTTTGTTTTCTTTATGTTAAGGTGTAATCCATACCGAAGGCTGTGGTCTTTGATCCTCATCAGTAAGTGCTTCAAGTCCTCTTCACTTTTAGCAAGCAAGACTGTGTCATCTGCATATTGCAGGTTGTTAATGAGTCTTCCTCCAATCCTGATGCCACTTTTTTCTTCATATAGTCCAGCTTCTTGGACTATTTGCTCAGCATATACAGATTGAATAGGTATGGTGAAAGGATACAACCTTGATGCACACCTTTCCTCACTTTAAACCATGCAGTATCCCCTTGTTCTGTTCCAATGACTGCCTCTTGATCTATGTACAGGTTCCTCATGAGCACAATTAAGTGTTCTGGAATTCCCGTTCTTCGCAATGTCATCCATAATTTGTTATGATCCACACAGTTTAATGCCTTTGCATAGTCAATAAAACACAAGTAAACATCTTTCTGGTATTCCCTGCTTCCAGCCAGGATCCATCTGATATTAGCAATGATATCCCTGGTTCCATGTCCTCTTCTGAATCCGGCTTGAATTTCTGGCAGTTCCAAAAAGAAGTGGTTGACATTAGACCATTTCAGGAGGTAGATAATATATAGTTAATAGATAATAGAGATAAGTTGGAGAGATGCAGGATACAGTTGGTCTGGAGTAGAGGAGAGATGTCTAGATTTGAGATAAAGATTTACGTATCATCAATGTGGTGGTTGAAGCCAAGTGAGTGGAGAAGACTACCTTGGGAGAGTTTGCAGACTGATATTAGAAAGATGTTATGAATAGAACTTCTGGAAACAGCAACCTTCAGTGGATAAGCAGAGGAAGAGAAGTTGTTCAAGGAGGATAATAAATAATCAAAAAGGTAGGAAGAAAACCTGGAGAGAAGGAAGGTGGGGTCCACAGTTCCAAATACTGTTCCACAGTTCCAAAAATTCAAGAAAGATGATGACAGGAGCAGGGACCACTTTGTTCAACACTTGGGGTATTGGTGACCTTAAAGAGAGTATATTCAGTAGAAAGGTGCCAGGTAGAGCCCTCCAGGTGGGCTGAGACACAAATAGGAGGGAAGGAAGTGGAGATTAAGAGTGTAGACTACTCTTTTAAGAAGTTTGGTGGTGAAGGAAGACAGAAAAGGCACAGGTATGAAGAAGGTTGATTTAGATTGCCATTCAATTGAATTCTTATCTGAACCCTATCCTCTACTCTGGAGAAGATATAGCCTGTTTGCCTGGTCCTGTGTTGGGGTCCTGGGGAAGGATAGGAAACAAAAATGATGGGTTCCTTAACTTTAAGGAGCTTATGGGCTGTTTCCTAATACAAGAAATAAACCTATAGAAAAGTAAAGAATAGCTAGTGCTTTTAAAGCTGGGTTATAAGGCAGTTGCTTGGAACTTGGAGAACGTTTTACATTGAGAACTTGCTAAAGATGGGTACTTTAACAAGCGCATCCAAAAATCCAATTTGTCCCATGATAGAGCTGAAACAGTATATTTTTGTATGAAGTTAGTATAAAATAATTTTGTTGAGGTACTAATAACTAAACAAAATAAACTATGAAGTTGAATAAGAGGTGGATTTTAAATGCTGATACTTGAGGAGAAGCCAGTTTAATTAGGAATGGGACAAAGTAGATGAAGACTTTTTGTGGAGATTCTGAATAGGACTTTTGGCACTTTCAAGAACTTTAGAAGTTGTTGCACTAGTTCTTTATCATGTTTCATTTCACTTTAAAGCATGTATCTTTTAGTTCCTTAATTTCGTTGCATCAGTACTGCTCTTATACTCATTAACCATAATTAGGACTGTTATTTGAATCATGAATGGAACAAAGAGGATTCTTGTCTACCAAGAAGTGGTGACCTTGTCACCTCCTAAATATTTGGCCCTTAATTTCCATCTAACCTATTTTCTCAATGCAAGAACTTAGTAGCATATCTGCCCCAATTTCTCCTTTTTTTTTTTTTAAACTCCCCCAGACTACTTAATCCTTTCCCTTCATCTGGAACTCCTGGAATGACTTCTACCTGTTTTTATACCTAGCCTCTGCCCTCTCTTATGAAATTTGCAAGAGCTGCCCAACATGACCACAAAATATTTGCTGCTTCCAATTTACTTAAAGTAGCACCATTTGTACTTGTTACCTTCCCATCCCTACCCATTTTGTCCCAAATTTAGGCAAGAGAAGAAGAAGGAGTCTTTTTGGGCTGATGGGGAAGACCCAGAAGAGAAAAAGGAAAGAACAACTGAGTTTGAGGATGTGGGCATATTTATGAAAAACAAATTGCCAAGGGAAGAAATATAAGTAGTGAATGAGACCAAAAGGAGGTAGCGCAACACTCTTAAGTGGAAAGAAGACAGAGATGTATGGTAGAAGATCTCAGAGCAGATGATTCCCAAGGCAGGAAAACTAAGTTATTCTACAGAAAAGTATTGACGTGGGTGGGGGTAGCAGAGGTGGTATGAAACTGACTGTTTTAAAAGTTATAGATAGAGTACCCATGACCCAAATGAGGAAATAAAAGTGTTGAAGAAATTCGTGGAATTGGAGATTCTGGTGTGGTAACATGGTCAGAAATGATTTCACAGAAGAGAAGGGAGGGGATAATTTTGGCTTTAAAGGATCAGTAGGACTCAGATAATTAAAGAAAAGGATTAAACAGAAGCAGTATTGTGAATTATAGGCAGCAAATGCAGAGTTAAGGGAAGACACTTCTGATTGAAATGAATAGTTTCTTTGGGGAAGTATCTGATGATAAAGTTGGAAAGGCAGAATGGGGTTAGATTACAGCCTTAAGTGTTAAGATTGTTACCCATTGCCGTCGAGGGAGTTTATATTTTAGCATATATGGAGTGGGGAGTTAGTGATCATTTCCTGAGATAGAACAGTGACGTGATTAAAGTGGGTTTTTATGAAGCTTAGACTAGCTGCAGTGGGCAGGGCAGATTAGACCTGGACCAGATAGTAGGTTAAGGCACTGGCCTGGTTTGATGCTAGAGGGAGTGGGAAAAGCAGAAATGCAAGAAGCATAACCATGCAAAAATTAACAAAACTTGGTAACTACTTGTATAAGGAGGGGGCACAAAATGGGAGTAATCAACAATGACCATGAGGTTTAAGCCACAGCAAAGCATAAATTTTAAGAAAAGAGTGTATCATAGGAAAATAACCACATGCATACACAAGTTGTTCATTGTGGCATTGCTTGAAATAGCAGAAACTTTGAAATAACCTACAGGTTTGTATTAGTCAGAATAAACAATGCTAGCTGTTGTGATAAATGATCCTAAAATCTCAGTGACAGTGACTTAAGATTAGAGATATATTGCTTGCTGACATGACAGTCCAATGTGTTCAATGAGGCGAGGGATACTCTGCTCCTCGTAGTCATTCAAAGATCCAGTTTCTCCCCTCTTGAAATGCCACCAGCTTCCACACATGGTCCCCAGGGTAACTATAGAAAGGAAGGAGAGAGAGCAGCAGAGGAATTTGTTGTAAAGTTTAGGGCCGGGCCTGAAGTAGAATGTATCACTTCCACCCACGCTCCATTGGCTAAAGCTAGTCATGTTGCCCACCTATGACTTCTTGCGTGCCCAGGAAGAAAATAGAGTGGTTTGCTGAACACATAGCATTGTCTCAACCAAAATGTTCATCTATAGGAAATGGCTTAATAACCTATGGTATGTCTTTTCTACGGAATACTATACAGTACTTAAAAAAGAATGAGGTGAATCTACCTGGACTGACATGGAAAGATGTGCAGAATATTTTCTTTAATGGAAAGAGAAATTTGAAGATGATACATCACAATATGATGATACTGAGATTTTTTAAAAAGACAAAAGGATGCCCTATATTTTCTATAAGTACATATACTGCATATGTATGCACTTGTATAGAAAAAAAGTCTAGAAGGATGCCAAAACCAAAACTGTTAACAATGGTTATCTCTGGGGAGGAGGGTAATGGACCCTATTTGTTGATGGCATGCAAAATGGACCTTATTTGTCACTTTTACATTTTTTACAAGAAAACTTAATTCATGTATTATTAAAATTTATATAAAAATACAGCTTTTGAGATGTGCACATTTGTTTGTTTCCAAAAAGGACTTCAGGTGTGAGTTTAGTTTTGACTTGTTGAGTTTAAAGCTGAATATCCAGGTTGTTGTTGGTGGTTGTGGTACGATTAATTATTTTTATGTGTGGCCTTTCTAGCCATGGGCTTGTAACTCCCACTCAGGTGATTGTGTGATAAGGTAATTGTGGCCTACCAAGGGGATCGGTCAGTTTTGCCTTAAAAGAGAGCCAATTCCAGAGCAGGGAGGAGGAGTTCACCACCACCAAGGAAGGAGAGACCCAGCAGCAGAGATCCAGCAGCAGGAGACGGTGCGGTGGGCTTCCCAGCTCACAGAGAGAGAAAGCTGAGTGCCTTTGGACAGAGACAGAGGGCCAGGGAGAGGCACGCCCGTGAGCACGGCTGGGAAGAAGCTATCTTGATGGAAGAACCGTATCTTGAGTGTTCTTCAGCCTGAATTGTAACTGTTACTTCCCTAATAAACCCCATAATTGTAAGTACGGTCTGGGAGTTCTGTGTGGCCATTGCAGTGAATTATCAAACCCAGTCGAGAGTGCCGTGGGAGGGATGGTTGGTGTCAGAATAGGTAGAGATGGCAAAAGAGAGAGGAGGCGTGTCTGACTTCCAACTCACAGGAAATCAGCCTTGGGCTGTTGATCTTGGTTCTCCTTCCCCCTTGTAGGGTCGGAAGAGGTCAGACAACTCCCCCAAGCCATTTTTACAGTGGTAGTTGGGGTATAGAAGGCAGCTAGAAATGCAGGTTTGGAACTCTGGAGAGAAACTGGGGTTAGAGCTGTCTATATGAGTGAACTTTCTTTGAATAGAGGTGACTACTGAAGCCATAAAGTGTAAGGCATCTCAAAGGTAATGCTACTCAAAGCACCAGGCCATGACAAGAGGAGATGCATGTGGCAGAATGTAAATCAATCTATTGCTTCCTTCATTAAGAAGACTTTGCTACTGTAAACTGCCAGCTAAACTAATCTATGTGCTTAGTGATGTCAGTGATTTACATTTTGAACAAGTGCCTTATCTCATTGTGGACCAGTAACAAACAGTTTGCTGATCGGCACTAGTGTATGGACTACAATTTAAGTAACAGTGCTCTATGGAAGAGAGACTCCAGAGAGATAAGAGATTTCAGTTGTGAACAGTGGGATGTGACCACATTTGGAGGGGGTGAGAGGAGAGAAAATTATCAAAAGAGAAAGAAGTAATCAGACACTACACTAATGTAGAGAGAGAAACTTTCAGGGATGAAAGAAAAGTGGTCAACATTGTCAAAAGCCACAAAGAGGTAAAGAACAAGAGTGCCAGTCACAGATCTAGTCCTCAAAAAACTTGAAATTTATATCCCATCTTTTCCTCACTTGCTGACACATGGCAAGGACTCCCAGACTCACTGGCACTTAGGTGTTAAGGCTTATCGTGCTTTGGAGTGTTATTTTGCCAGGGCGATTTGCAATTTGAAGAACCTGTGCCAAAGAACTGCATTTTGAATCAATGCTTATGGGAGAAATTTGGGGAGAGTTGCCTACCGAGAGGTTGAAATCTGGTTATTGGATCCATGATGGTGGGGGTGCGAGTGTGTGAAAGGTGAGGATGGCAAGGCTGAAGGGCCCTCGCCTAGATTAAAGCTGTAGTTTGTGAAGCAGGAGATAGGTTTCTGTGACTACAGCACACCTTGATCCTGCTACCCTAATTACACTATTGGTGACATCTTCATGGAAAAGCATCATTTACACTGTAGGCTTCTTTCTAAAAGCACCAGATCAACAGGGCTGAACTGGGCTATCTATTAAGTTCCATATCTCCCACTAGCCCCCAAGTCACCAAGATGTGAGCTCTGGCCTCACCAAGTGGCAAAAATGTGGTTTGGACATAGCTAGAAAAGCCCAAAGCGCTGCCCAGTTTTGACCATTTGCCAGTATGGTCTCCAGTAAGCAGTCAAGAGGAGATTTTTCCATAGGGCCTTGTTGCACACAGTAGCTGCATAGTCTCTGGATGAAGAGCGGGTTTACAGCTTTCTGTGATTGGAGGAGCAAGTTCCTTGCTCTAAAAAAGCAAACCTACTTTGTGCCTCTCTTTAAGCAGAGCTGCAGTCTCTCAACTTCCATAATCTACTATTTAAAATGCAGCTGTTCTGGGAGCATTCACAGTTTATGATCATATAAAATCTCCTGAGCTGCTTTTAGATGGCCTTTGGGAGAATGCTGCATTTAATGCAGTGGTCCTGAAACAAGCAGCATTAGCATCGCCTGAAAACTTGTCAGAAATGCAAATTATCAGGCCCTCCCAGATCTAAAACTCTAGGGGTGAGCCCCAGTAAGCTGTGTTTTAACAAGTGCTCTAGGTGATTCTGATGCACGTTAAAGTTTGAGAACCTCTGGTATAATGGAAGGGCTTTGGGGCCAGACAGATCTGGGTTTGAATCTGGTCTCCACACTAGCTATGTGACCTTGGATAATAACAACAGCTAATATTTATTGAGTACTGTACTTTTACCAAATATTGTACTAAGCACATTAAAGGGATTATCAGATCCATCTGTCTATCTGTCCATCCACACATACATATATTCTTATGGAGTTAGATACTATTTTTTAGCCTTAGGAAACTGAGAATCTGAAAGGTTAAGTAACATTGTCTGAGATCTCATAGTGATAGAGCTCAGTTAGTCTGGCTTCAGAGTCTGAACTTTTTTTTTTTTTTTGACTTTAACAAAGAGAAATTTATTTTCTCACAGTCTAGTAGGCTAAAAGTCCAAAAGTCCAGGGGAAGGCTTTCTCTCTCTGCGGGCTCTGGAGGAAGGTCCTTCTCCTCAATCTTCCCCTGGACTAGGAGCTTCTCTGCGCAGGAACCCTGGGTTCAAAGGATGTGCTCTTCTCTCGACACTGCTTTCTTGGTGGTATGAGTTCCCCCTGTATCTCTTCGCTTCTCTCTTTTATATCTGAAAAGAGATTGGCTCAAGACACAATCCAATGTTGTAGATTGAGTCCTGCCTCATTAACATAACCGCTGCCTTTCGCACTTCATTAACATCATAGAGGCAGGATTTACAACACATAGGAAAATCACATCAGATGACAAAATGATGGACAGTCACATAATATGGGGAATCATGGCCTAGCCAAATTGATACACATATTTTTTGGGGACACAATTCAATCCAAGACAGTTGGCATTTACAAAATTATGATATAATAGACACCAGACAATTGCAAGCTCCCTTAAACATTGTTTTACTAATTGTAAAGTTTGAGTCATTTAATAGCTTAATCTATGAATACTTCAAAGCCCAACCTGAGTGAATGTTCTTCCCGGGATAATACTGTGAGAGGATGGGAGGGGAGGAGAGCCCACAGGCTAGCAGAAGCATTCTGGCTAGCTGACTTTTGAAAGTCAGCTCAGAATAAGCAGTAAACAGCAAGACTGGAGTCCAGTCTGCCCTTTTGGCAGAAGACTGTCTTTATGCCAAGCATCTAGATTTTTTAAAAGCTACTTCACAATTACCAAGGATACGTAGGTCAACACCTTTTCTTACCGTCTTCTTCAGTGAGGTTGCTTCATATAATACAAATAGATTCTCTTGAAAGAGTCTACATTTTTTCCTGGAATCACCCAACCTCCTAAATATATATATATTTTTAATTTGCATACATTAAGGTTCATGCTGGATCTCTGGTGGTGAAGTGGTTAAGAGCTCAACTGCTAACCAAAATGTAGGCAGTTTGAATTGACCAGCCTCTCCTTGGAAAACTTATGGGGCAGTTCCACTCTCTCCTATACGGTAGCTATGTGTTGGAATCCACTGGATGGCAATTGGTTTGTTTGTTTGTTTTTTTTTTTTAGGTTCATGCTTAGCTCGTTCAGTTCTTTGGGATTTCACAACTGCATGATGTCCTCCATCCACTATTACAGTATCATAAAGAATATTTTTTTTTTATTCAGGTGAAGGCTTACAGAACCAATAGTTTCTCATGAAACAGAAGTACACATGTTGTTTTATGACATTGGTTAACAACCCCACAACATAGCACTCCTCTAGCTTCTCAACCTTTTTTTTTTTTTGGTGAAAATACACATAGCCAAAGATACACCATTTCAAAAATTTCTACATGCACAGTTCAGTGACATTGACTACGCTCTT
>NW_004443982.1:2355092-2359859 GCF_000243295.1 Trichechus manatus latirostris | reverse complement strand
AATTACCGGTGGTTTTGTCTCCTGCTTGAAGCTCCGTGAGGCTGCTTTCTCATACCACCTGTTTGCTGGTCTCCGATAGGAGTCCAAGATGGCAGATCCGCACTGTGTTAGCTGGTAGGGGACCTCTGCATGAATCTCTCCTCGCTCTCCATTCTCTGTCAGTTTTCTCACTCCATTTGGTGCTTGGCTGAGTTCTTTATTTCTTCATTTGATGTTTTACAGTTTCAGGATTGTTGTATTCTCTGTTCGGCTTAGTTTTCCAGATCTTTGCTGTGGAGGGACGGCGTGGTGCTTCTGCCTAGAGCGCCATTTTACCGGGCCAGAGTCTGAACTTTTAACCATCTGCTTAATTTAAGTCTCAGTTTCCTCATTTGTAAGATGAGGCTAATATTATCTTACTTTGAAGAGTTGTGAGGAATGGAAATAATATATCTTGGGCCAAGTCCTTAACAGATAGTCCAGTTCAGCACTGATGAACTAGTGTTTTCAGAAAGAAGCCTATAGTGTAAACTGTGCTTTTCTATGAAGATGTCACCAGTAGTATAATTAGGGCAGCAGGAGCAAGGTGTGGCTGTAGGCACAGAACCTATTTCCTGCTTCACAAGCTACAGCTTTAATCCAGGTTAGGGCCCTTCTGGCTTGCCATCCTCACCTTTCACCCAGGCCTAATGGAACTAAGGGAAGGAGCCCTTTCCATGGAAACTCCTCCCCTGCAGTGATTCAGGTAGGCTCCAAGCGATCAACTTACTGGGAAAATGGTGCTGTGCTCTACTTCTCCATCAGTGAGCTCCAGTGGGAACAAGACTGATGGACAGATCTCTTCCCCAAACCCACTCAGCAAGCAGTTTGGAGATCCATCTCCTGCTAGCAGAAAGGAGAGGTGACATGGGCCTTGGAAAAATGCCCCTCCTTCTCATCTTCCTGATAGCTCCTAATTGATCTGGGGAAGGAGAGTAAGATAGGTAGATTCCTTCTCATGCTTTCTATTGAAAGGTTGCCATGGAGACCAGGTCCAGCCTCTGCCTCTAGCCTTTTGGCAGTCATCAAATGGCTCCTAGACTGGTTTCCTCATTACTGTGGCACCCCCCTTTCCATGCTATTCCCATCACAGTGTTATACATAGTAGGTGCACAACTCATTTGTTCATTTAACCAATGTTAGTTGAACACGTACTACGTGCCAGGCACTGTTGCTACGTTCTGGAGAATCAGAGGTGAATAAGACAGATAAATGTCTGTTGAACTAAATTAAATGAAATTAGATAGAGTTGTTCAGCCCTGGGCTAAACACTGAACTAACACAGTACTGAAAAGTATCCCAATTGATTTTCACAATAATTTATTTGACAAATATCTACCAAGCACTTACTCTGTACCAGGCACTATTGTAGCTGTCGGGGATAGAGCAATGTATAAGGCTTTGCTTTCATAGAACTTACTTTCTTAAAGAGGAAGACAAGCAGTAAACAAGTATATAAATAAGACATATTACATAGTGATAAGTGCTCTGAAGGTAATGGTTTAGAAAGTGACTAATGTTGAGATGGAGAGCTACTTTAAATAGGGTGGTCAGGGAAGCTTCTCTGAAGATATGAGATTAGAAGGATGAGAAGGGTAGAGGTGGAGCCAACATGGTGCTATAGACAGAAACACCATGCCGTCCCTCTGCAGCAAAGACCTGGAAAACTAAAACATACAAATGTCAATCCTGGATCCCTAAGAATCAAATGAAGGGATAAAGGACTCAGTCAAGCACTGAATGGAATAAGATACTGACAGAGAACAGAGACTGAGGAGAGCTACCGAGTAGAAGTCCCCTACCACCTAACGCAGCATGGATTCATCATCTTGGACCACAGCCACCAAGGGCCATGTACAGGGAGTACAGGAAGGCAACTTCATGGAGCTCCTAACAGGAGACAGAGTACCCAATAACCAGGGATACATGCTTTCCCACCCCACACTTCTTCCCTCTATGCTGCCTCTGCTGATTTCCAATGGGCCATGGTTACTCTGTTGGAGAGACACCAGCTCACTGCCACCAGGGTCCACCCCATCCCTGATGGCCAACATATGTGTGTGTGTGTGTGTGTATGTGTGCACGCGCATATTTGGTTTTTTTTTTGGCTTTTTTTGTTTCTTCCCTCTTTCTCCCTTCCTTCCTTTCCTTTCTCCCGCCCAGCTAGCACTGTGTGCCCTTCCCGCCTCTTCTTGAAGGGCCGTGCCACGCTGCTTGGCTAGAGAGCCACTGGCACAGGGCTCCCCGGGTCCACGCCACCACCACTGCTGGGCTCCCTCAGCACCATCTATTTTTTTTGTTGTTGTTTATTTTCTTATTCTCTCTCTCTCCCTTCCTTCCTTTCCTGTCTCCTGACCACCTAGTCCCATGCACCATCCCCACCCCTTCTTGAAGGATCATTCTGCATCGCTCGGCTAGAGATCCACTGGCACACAGCCTCGCAGACTTTGCTGCCCCTACTGGCCAGCTCCCTCAGTGCCATATTTTTTTGATTTGTTTGCTTTGTTCTTTTTTTTCTGTTTCTTCTCTCTCTATCCCTTCCTTCCTTTTCTTTCTTTCTCAAAGAGCCATGCTGCACCATTCAGCTAGAGAGCCACTGGCACACGGCCTCCCTGTGTCTGCACAGATGTCACCAGATGGCTCCCTCAGCACCATATTTTTAATTTTTCTTTGATATTTTCCCTTGTCCCTTTTCCTTCTCCCTCCCAACTAGCCCCTGTGCTACCTCTGCTGCTTCCTGAGAGGTCATGCCATGCTGCCTGGCAAGAGAGACACCAGCTCATCACCACTCCAATTCCACCTCACCGCCAACGGCCGGCTCCCTCAGCATCATATTGATTTTAGTTGTTTTTTTATTGTTTGTTTCTTGTCTCTCTTTCCATTCTTTCCTTTCCTTTCTCCTATCCACCTAGCCCTGTGTGCCACCCATGCCCCTTTTCGACAGGCTGAGCTACACAGCTTGGCTAAAGAGCCACTGGCACGTGGCTTACCTGGGTCTGCTCTGCCCTCCCTGCCAAATTCCACCATGCCACCATTTTATTTACTTTTGTTTTCCTGCATTTCATTTTTGCTTCTGTTTCTCTCCTTTTTCTTACCCGCTTAGCTCAGTACATCACACCTCTCACTTCCCTCCTGCCTATCTGCACCACACACCAAGTGCCATGCCTCTGAGCAGCACTGGCACAGAACCCTGGACCCCGGGACCCTGTCCAGGACTTCCCTCCAGCCCTGCTTCACTGGTCCCAGTTCATGCCCCAAATGAAACATCCCCACCTCCTCTGCTGGACCTGCCCTACTGCACAATAGCTGAGCAACCCACATTGCCCACCTGGACAAGATGGTGAGAAGTATCGTGCAAACAGATGAGCAAAGAACAAAACACACCCAGCCCACCTGCCCAGACATAACCAAATAAAACAAAAAAAGGACAAAACAAACTAATCTACAATCAATAAATAAAGGAAATAACTCCTGAATGTCCCCAAGACAGCACACAATATCAAAACAAAACAAAACAAAAAACAGTACAGGATGGTTCTAGCGAGTGACCAAAATAAAACACAAGATGACCTTCAGGTAGAAGAAAAGTCACTGGAACTACATGATATGGAATTCAAAAGTGTAATATTTAGGGCTCTCCAAGAGATTAGGAAAGAGATTAAGGAAAATACAGACGAAAATAAGGAAAATGACAAAATCATGGAAAATACAGACAAAATCAGGGAAAACACAGACAAAGCAATGGAAGAATTAAGGAAAATAATAAAGGAACAAAATGTCAAAATAAATAAAAAATTAGAAATCTTACAAAAGTGGCAATTAGAAATCCGAAAGAGAAACAACAAAATTTCACAAGTGGACAATGCAATAGGAAAGTTTTAGGAGCAAATTTGAAACAATGGAAGACAGGATGAGTGAAACTGAAGACAAATCCATGAATGTCACTTTGAGGAAAAATCAAGAGAAAAGAAAGAAGAAAAATGAAAAAAGCCTGAGAACTATGTGGGATACAATCAAAAGCGAAAATCTGCTTGTGATTGGAGTTCAAGGACACAGGGAGAAAACGGAAAACACAGAGAGGATCATTGCAGATTTGCCAACAGAAAACTTTCCTAATATCATGAAAGATGAAAAACTGATCATCCAAGAAGCTCAACAAACCCCATATAGGATAGACCCCAAAAGAAAGCAACCAAGATATCATAATTACATTTACCAAAATCAAAGACAAAGAATCCTGAGAGCAGCTCGAGAGAAACGAAAAGTCACATACAAAGGGGAAACAATAAGACTAAGCTCTGATTGCTCAGCAGAAACCATGCAGCAATAAGGCAATGGGATGACATATAAAACCTCAAAAGAAAAAAAACTGTCAACCAAGAATAATATATAAGAAACCCAGAGGAAATGGATAAATTTCTAGAAACACACTATTAACCCAAACTGACCCAAAGAGATGTCGAAAATCTGAACAGACCCATAAGAAGGGAAGATATTGAAAAGGTGATTTAAAAAACTCCCAACAAGAAAAAGCCCTGGCCCAGATGGCTTCACAGCAGAATTCTACAAAACATTTACAGAAGAGCTTGTACCAGTACTACTCAAACTATTTCAGAGCATAGAAAAGGTAGCAACACTTCCAAATTCATTCTATGAAGCCAGAATAACCCTGATACCAAAACCAGGCAAAGACACCACAAAAAAAAATTACAGACCAATATCTCTCATGAATATAGATGCAAAAATTCT
>NW_004443982.1:2347952-2354992 GCF_000243295.1 Trichechus manatus latirostris | reverse complement strand
TACATTCTACCTTGGTGAGTAGCATCTGGGGTCTTAAAAGCCTGTGAGCAGCCATCTAAGATACTCCACTGGTCTCACCCCTTTGTGAGCAAGAAAGAATGAAGAGAACAGGATAGAAGGAAAAGATTAGTGTAAAGGACTAATGGACTGCAGCTACCAAGGCCTCCACCAGACTGAGTCCAGTGCAGCTAGATGGTGCCCAGCTACCATCACTGACTGCTCTGACCGGGATCACAACAGAGGGTTCTGGACAGAGCTGGAGAAGGATGTAGGACAAAATTATAACTCACAAAAAAAAAAAGACCAGATTTACTGGCCTGAAAGAGACTGGAGAAACCCCAAGTGTATGGCTCCCATACACCCTTTTAGCTCAGTGGTGAAGTCACTTCTGAGGTTCACCATTCAGTCGGGGATTGGACAGCCCCATAAAACCAAATGGGACTAAAGAGGCACAGCAGTCCAGGGACAAGGACTAGAAGGCAGAAGGGGACAGGAAAGCTGGTGATAGGGAACCCAAGTTTGAGTAACGACAGTGTTGACATGTAGTGGGGTTGTTAACCATTGTCATTGGGCAACAGGTGTACTAACTGTTTAATAAGAAACTATTTTGTTCTGTAAATCTTCATCTAAAGTGAGAATAGCAGCACAACTGGAAGAACATAATTGATGTTACTGAACTGTGCACGTAGAAATTTTTGAAATGGTGTATATTTGGCTATGTATATTTTCACCAAAAAGAAAAAAAGAGGGTGAGAAGGGAGAGGGTTGACATGTCTTGGCATTGTTAACCAATGTCATAAAACAATATGTGTACTGACTGTTAAACGAGAAACTATTTGTTCTGTAAACCTTCACCTAAAGTACAATTAAAAAAAAAGTCATCAAAGCAACAACAACAAAACAAAAAAACAAACAAAAAAGAATAATATATCATGCAAAACTCTCACTCAAATACTATGGTGAAGCTAGGACATTTCCAGATAAACAGAAATTAAGGGACTATGTAAAAACCAAACTAAACTTACAAGAATTATTAAATGGAGTCCTCTGATTAGAGAACAAACATCAGACAACAACCTTAATCTAGGACACAGGATGGCATCAGCCAGATACCAACCTAGGTAATGAACTCTTAAGGATAAAACAAAACTAAATGATGTACAACAGGAAACCAGAGACATCAATTTGTAAATGACAACAATGTCAAAATAATAAAAGAAGGAATAAATGACATAGGTATAGAACTTTCAAAAGGAATGAAAATCAAGGCAACATGAATTAATGAAACACTGATTTAAACTTAGAAAGACAGGGGTAAATTTCAAGGTAACCATAAAGAAAATTAACAAACCTACTCATCAAAATAAAGAAGAAAAACATAATCTCAGTAAACACAAAATCTACAAAAACCAACCAAACAAACAAATAAAAAAAAAAGGAGGAATTCAGCACAGGAGAGTATGAGGAACAAAGAAAACATCAGCACTCCAAAAAAGCACTACAAAATGACAGCAATAAACTCACACGTATCGATAATCACACTGAATATAAATGGCTTAAATGCACCTGTAAAGAGACAGAGAGCGACTGAATGGATTTAAAAACAGGACCCGTCACTATGTTGTCTACAAGAGACACACTGTAGAAACAAAGACATAAATATATTAAAAAATCAAAAGATGGAAAAAATATATTAAGCAAACAACAACCAAAAAAGAGCAGGAGTGACAATACTAATCTCAGATAAAATAGAATTTAAAACAAAATCCACCATAAAAGACAAGGAAGGATATTATATAATGATTAAAGGGACAATCCACCATGAGGACATAACCATAATAAAAAATATATATGCACCCAATGACAGGGCTTCAAAATATATAAAACAAACTCTAACAGCATGAAAAGAGAAATTGAAGTTCCACAATAACAGTAGGAGATTTCACCATGCCACTCTCGGTAAAGGACAGAACATCTAGAAATAAACTCAGCAAAGATACAGAAGATCTAAAGGCCACAATCAACCAAATTGGCCTCATAGATGTATGTAGAACACTTCACGCAACAGCAGCAAAGTATACATTCTTTTACAATGCACATGGAACGTTCTCCCAAATAGAACATATCTTAGGCCACAAAGCAAACCTCAACAAAATCCAAAACATTGAGACAATACAAAGCACCTCTTCTGATCACAACATTCTAAAACTAGAAATTAATAACAAGAAGAGTAAGGGAAAAAAATCAAATACATGGAAACTGAATACAACTTATGAAAAACCACTGAGTAATACAAGAAGTCAAAGATGGAATTAAAAAATTCCTAGAATCAAATGAGAATGAAAACACATCATGCCAAAACCTTTGGGACATAGCAAAGGTAGTGCTCAGAGGTCAATTTATAGCAATAGATGCAAACATCAAAAAAGAAGAAAGGGACAAAATCAAAATGTTATCTATGCAACTCAAACAAATAGAAAGAGAACAGCAAAAAAAGCCCACAGTCACTAGAAGAAAGGAAATAATAAAGATCAGAGCAGAAATAAATGAAATAGAGAATAGAAAAAACAATAGAAAGAATCAAGACCAAAAGTTGGTTCTTTGAAAGGATCAACAAAATTGACAAACCATTGGCCAAACTGATAAAAGAAAAACAGGAGAGGACACAAATAACCCAAATAAGAAATGAAATGGGGGCATTACAACAGACCCAACTGAAATAAGAAGGATCATAACAGAGTACTATGGAAAACTATACTCCAACAAACTTGAAAACCTGGAGGAAATGGACAAATTTCTAGAAACACACTACCCACCTAAACTAACACAAACTGATGTAAAAATCTGAACAGACCCATAACAAGAGAAAAGATTGAAAAGGTAATTAAAAAAAACTCCCAACCACAAAAAAAAAAAAAAAACCCTGGTTCTGATGGCTTCACTGGAGAATTCTACCAAACATTCAGAGAAAAGCTCACACCAGTACTACTCAAACTATTTCAGAACATAGAAAAGGAAGGGATACTTCCGTCCTTCTATGAAGCATAACCCTGATACCAAAACCAGGGAAAGACATCACAAAAAACAAAAATTACAAACCAATATTTCTCATGAGTATAGATACAAAAAAATCTCAAAAAATTCTAACCAATGGAATTCAGCACCGTATCAAAAAATAATACACCCCAAACTAGTGGAATTCATACCAGGTATGCAAGGATGGTCCAACTTTAGAAAATCAATCAATGTAATCCACCACATAAACAGAACAAAAGAAAAAAAATCACATGATCATCTCAATTGACACAGAAAAGACATTTGACAAAGTCCAACACCCATTCCTGATAAAAACTCTCAATAAAATAGGAATAGAAGGGAAATTACTCAACATAATAAATGGCGTCTATACAAAACCAACAGCCAATATCATTCTTAACAGAGAGAGGCTGAAAACATTCTCCCTGGGAGAAGGAACAAGATAGGAATGCTCTTTATCCCACTCCTCTTTAACATTGTGCTGAAAGTCCTAGCTAGAGCAATAAGGCAAGCAAAAGAAATAAAGGGCATCCAAATTGGTAAGGAAGAAGTAAAACTATCCCTCTTAGCGGATGATATGATACTATACATAAAGAACCCAAAGGTCTCCACAAGAAAACTACTGGAACTAAAAGACAGATTCAGCAGAGTAGCAGGATATGGTGCTTCCTTAAACAGCTAGAAATAGAAGTACCATATACTCCAGCAATCCCGCTCCCAGGAATATATCCTAGGAAAATTAGAACCATCACATGAATAGATATATGCACACCCATATTCACTGCAGCATTATTCGCAATAGCAAAAATATGTCAACAACCTAAGTGCCCATCAACAGATGAATGAATAAACAAACTAAGGTATATATACGTAATGGAATACTACGCAATGATAAAGAACAATGATGAATCTGTGAAACATATCACAACATGGATGCTTCTGGACGGCATTATGGTGAGTGAAATAAGTCAATCACAAAAGGGCCACTATTATAAAATCTCATGAAAAAGTTTACACACAGAAAGAAACCATCTTTGATGGTTACGAGGGATAGGAGGAGTGGGTGAGAATACTAAATAGACAATAGATAAGTGGTAACTTTGGTGAAGGGTAAGACAGCACACAATAGTGGGGAACTCAGCACAACTTGACCACAGCAAAGACATAGAAGCTTCATAGATACAGTCACACTCCCTGAGGGACCAAATTACTGGGCTGAGAGCTGGGGACCATGGTCTCAGGGGAAATCTAGCTCGATTGGCATAACATAGTTCATTAAAAAAATGTTCTACATCCTACTTTGGTAAGTAGTGTCTGGGATCTTAAAAGCTTGTGTGCGGCCATCTAAGATACTCCACTGGTCCCACCACATCTGGAGCAAGGGAGAATGAATAAAACCGAAGACACAAGGGAAAGATTAGTCCAAAGGACTAATGGACCACGACTACCAAAGCCAGAATGGTATGAATCCAGCACAACCAGATGATGTCCGGCTACCATCACCTACTTCTTTGACAGGGATCACAATAGAGGGTCCCAGACACAGCAGGAGAAAAATGTAGAACAAAATTCAAACTTACAAAAAAAGATCAGACTTACTGGTCTGACAGAGACTGGCGAAACCCTGAGAGTATGGCCTCCAGACATCCTTTTAACTCAGTACTGCAGTAAAGTCACTCCTGAGGTTCACCCTTCAGCAGATTAGATAGGCCCGCGAAACAAAAAACAATACATGTAGCTCAACTATGTATATGAGACTAAATGGGCACACCAGCCCAGGGGCAAGGACGAGAAGGCAGGACGGAACAGGAAAGGTGGACAAATGGAAATGCAGAACCCAAGATCAAGAAGGGGAGAGTGCTGACATGTCGTGGGTTGGCAATCAATGTCACAAAACAATATGTGTATTGTTTAAATGAGAAATTATTTTGCTCTGTAAACCTTCACCTAAAGCACAATAATAAAAAAAGAATTATGAGAAGGAACTAGCCATGGAAAGATCTAAGGGGAAAGCATTCAGGCATGCGGAACAGTATTTGCAAAGTCCCTAAGCTGGGGCTCACCATGAGTCAGAATCTACTCAGCTCCGTAGACCAGCTAACAACAACACCACAAGCTGGGAACGGTTTGGTTTGTTCAAGGAACTGGAAGAAAACCAGAGCATAATGAACAAGGTGGATAACAGTTAAGAAGGACTGAGCCATACAGAGCCTTCTAGGCCAAGGCGGGGCATTCAGATTTTGTTCTCAATGTAATGTGAAGCCATTGGAGAGTTTTAAGCAGTGGACTTACATGATATGATTTATGTTTTCATAAGAACACTCTGGAGCTGTGTGGAAAATGGACTGCGTGAAGAAAAGAGTAGAAGCTGGAAGACAAGTGGTGTAGAGATGGCAATGTTCCATTTAATTTTTTAAAGTTATGACAGACAAGTATGTATTATAAGCAACAAACTACAAAGACTGAATATACACGCCCTGAGTTTAAATCAGTGGTTTGCAGAAAGTGTCAGGCTATATTCATTACGTTGCCTCTCATCCTGGGACACTCCAGTGAGGTCCCTCTAATTTAAAACCTCTAGACCAAAGAGGTCTCTCTAATTTACAGCCCTTTTTCCATGTGTAGGTGTGCGTGTGTGCATGTGTGTATGACATCTCAGTGTCTTCTCATCTATTTTTCTAAAATCCATTCTGGCCCCACCTAATTCATAAGTATTCCAAAACCAGAAAAATGACAAAATTTAAAGTAGTCACAGCAGTAATCTTTTTTCTTTTTTTTTTTGAAAATTTTATTGTGCTTTAGGTGAATGTTTACACAGCAAATTAGTTCAATAATTCACATACAAATTGTTCTGTGACATTGGTTGCAATCCCCTCAAAATGTCAGTACTCTCCCCATTTCCACCCTGGGTTCGCTGTTTCCATTCCTCTGGTTTCCCTGCCCTTCCTTGCCTTCTCTTCTTTGCTCTTGGGCAAATGGTGCCCTTTTGGTCTCATGTAAGATTGTTCTAAGGAGCACATTCTTCATGGGTGTTATTGTTTATTTTATAGGCCAGTTATTTTATAGCCATTATTTGGCTGAAAGGTAGCCTCCATGTTAGAAGGTTGTCTTAGGGCAATAGTCTTGGGGATTCCTCTAGTCTCTATCAGACTAGTATACTTTGTCTTTTCTATGAATTTGAATTTTGTTTTAAATTTTTCACCCATTCTATCAGAAACCCTCTATTGTGATCCTGGTCAGCAGTCGGTAGTGGAAGCCAGGCACCATCTAGTTCTTCTGGTCTCAAGTTAGAGGTGGCCGTTCTTCCTGTGGTCCATTAGTTCTTTGGACTAATTGCTTACTTGAGTCTTTGGTTTTCTTCATTCTCCTTTGCTCCAGACGGGAAGAGACCAATAGTTGTATCTTAGATGGCCACTCACAAGTTTTTAAGAACCCAGACGCTACTCACCAAAGACATAGCAGTATTCTTATGCTTGCAGAAAAAAAAAAAAAACTGTTTATGGAATTTTGGATTTACAAACCAGATAAACTAGGAGATCATGATTCACACTACACATTCTTCTTCTTTTTTTTTTAAAGGGCGAAAAATAGACTTATTTACAAGCAATAACATTTAGAAAAGATCCATCTCTGGCCCTTAAAAACCTTCCCATCACTCCAAATCCCACCCCAGTGCAAGTCTGGGGAAATTGGGGACGAGCTGCCTCTGAAGGCTGCCACCCCAATTATTCTTTTTCCTTTACCAAATCATTTGCTAACCTGTTCTTTTTTAAAATTTTTTTTATTGTACCTTGGATGAAGATTTACAGAGCAAATAGTTTCTCCTTAAACAGTCAGTGCATGTACTGTTTTATAGCGTTGGTTAACAACCCCATGGCATGTCAACACTCTCCTTTCTTGACCTTGGAGGACCTTTTTTTTTTTTTTGGTGAAAATATACATAGCCAAAGATACACCATTTCAAAAATTTCTTCATGTACAATTCAGTGACATTGATTACATTC
>NW_004443982.1:2332711-2344034 GCF_000243295.1 Trichechus manatus latirostris | reverse complement strand
TAAATTGTCCTCTGAGGACTGCCTTTGCTGTGTCCCAAAGGTTTGGTATGATGTGTTTTCATTCTCCTTTGATTCTAGGAAATTTTTGATTCCATCTCTGATCTATTGCCCAGTGATGTGTAAGCAGGGTGTTATTCAGTTTCCATGTGTTTGATTTTTTCCCTTGTTTTTCCTGTTGTTAATTTCCACCTTCATGGCGTTGTGGTCAGAGAAGATAGTTTGTATTATCTCAGCCTTATGGTTCTTGTTGAGGATTGCTCTGTGGCCTAAGATGTGGTCTATTCTGGAGAACATTCCATGTGCATTGGAAAAGAACGTGTACTTTGTAGCAGTAGTGTGTAGTGTTCTTTATATGTCTATGAGGCCAAGTTGGCTGATTGTGCCCTTTAGGTCTCCTGTATCTTTGTTGAGTTTCTTTCTAGATGTTCTGTTCTTTACCAAGAGTAGTGTGTTGAAGTCTCCTACTATTATTGTGGAATTGTCAATGTCTCTTTTCAGTGCTGTTAGAGGTTGTTTTATGTATTTTGGAGCCCTGTCACTGGGTGCATAAATGTTTATTATGGTTATGTCTTCACGATGGATAGTCCCCTTAATCATTATTTAGTGTCCTTCTTTGTCTTTTATGGTGTATTTTGTTCTAATGTCTATTTTATCTGAGATTAGTATGCTACTCCTGCTCTTTTTTGGTAGCTGTTTGCTTGACATATTTTTTTCCATCTTTTGATTTTTAATAAATTTATGTCTTTGTTTCTAAGGTGTGTCATTGTAGACAACGTATTGATGGATCCTTTTTTTTTATCCATTCTGTCACTCTCCATCTCTTTATGGGTGCATTCAGGCCATTTACATTCAGTGGAATTATTGATAAGTTTGAGTTTATTGCTTTCATTTTGCAGTGCTTTTTTTGTGGTGCTGACATTTTCTTTGTTCCTCTTACTCTCCTGTGCTGAATTCCTTTTGTTTGTGGATATTTTTCACTTCTTTTGTTTCTTGTAGGTTTTGTTTTTAATGAGACTTTATGTTTTTCTTCTTTATTTTGATGAGTAGCTTTGTTAACTTTCTTTGTGGTTACTTTGAAATTTACCCTTATCTTCCTAGGTTTGAACCAGTCTACTATTTCTTGATATCACCTTGCCTTCATCTCCATTTGAAGGTCTATACCTACACCGTTTATTCCCTCTTTCATTGTTCTGATGGTGTTCTCATTTACAGATTAACCTCTCTGGTTCCATGTTGTAATTCTTTTGGTTTTGGATAGTCTTTGAGAGTTCATTTCCTAGGTTGGTATGTGGCTGGTACTATCCTGTGTCCTAGATTCAGCCTGTGGTCTGATGTTGTTTGTTCTCAGATAAAAGGAATCCCTTTAATAATTCTTGTAAGTTTGGTTTGGTTTTTATGTAGTTCCTTAATTTCTGTTTATCTGGAAATGACCTAATTTTCAGCAGCATATTTGAATGATAGTTTTGCAGGATGTATTATTCTTGGCTGGCAATATTTTTCTTTCAAGGTTTTATATATGTCATCCCATTGCCTTCTTTCCTGCATATTTTCTGCTTAATAATCCAAGCTTAGTCTTATTGTTTCTTTTCTGTGTGTGACTTTTTGTTTTTCCTGATCTGCTATCAGGATTCTTTGTTTGTCTTTGGTTTTAATGAGTGTGATTATGATATGCCTTGGTGATTTTCTTTTGGGGTCTATCCTATTTGGGGTTCTTTGAGCTTCTTGGATGGTCAGCTTTTCATCTTTCATGATATTTGGGAAGTTTTCTGTCAGCAATTCTTCAGTGATCTTCTCTGTGTTTTCTGTTTTCTCCCCCTGTTCTGGAACTCTGATCACTCGTAAATTTTTGCTTTTGATTGTACCCCACATAAGCCTCAGGGTTTCTTAATTTTTCTTCGTTCTTTTTTCTGAATTTTCCTCAAACAGTGTTGTAGCCAGGTGTTTGTCTTCAATTTTGCTGATCCCGTCTTCCATCGTTTCAAACCGGCTCCTCAGCCCTTCTATTTCTGAAATCTTTTGGATTTCTAATTGTTGTTTTTGTATGATTTCTAGTCGTGAATTTATTTTAACATTTTGTTCCTGTATTATTTTCTTGGATTCTTCCATTTTTTTTGTCAATATTTTCCATGAATTTGTCTATTTTTTCCTCAGTTTTATCTGCTTTTTGCTTCAACTCTTGGATAATTCTGAGTATTAGGGATTTGAATTCCCTATCAGTTAATTCTAGTGCCTTTTTGTTCTACTGGAAAGTCATCTGGTGTTTTAGTCCGGATGCCTACTGGAACCATCCTATCCTGTTTTTGTATATGTTTTGATATTGTCTGCTGTCTTCGGGGGCATTCAGTAGTTATTTTAATTGTTTATTGATTGTAGAGTTGTTTGTTTCAGCCTGCTTTTTTGTTTTATTTGGTTATGTCTGAGCAGGCGAACTGTGCATTCTTTGTTGTTTGCTTGTCTGTGGGCACGATAATTTTCACCTCCTTTTTCCATGGGCAGGGTCAGTTACTCAGGTATAGTACAGCAGGGCAGGTCCAGCTGAAGGGGAGTTACTGGGATGGGTTGTTTGTGGCATCTACTAAGGCCTACTGGGCAGGCCAGGAATCCATGCAAGGCAGGTTCTGGTAGGCCGTGTTCCTGCTGCTTGGGGTTGTGATGTTCAGTTCATGGTGCAGTTAGGCAAAACGGAGGGTGGAGATTGTGACGTGTGAAGCTAAAATGGGTATGGGAAAGAGGAGAGAGAGGAGAGAGAACAGGCTCCAAAAACATACACACAAACAAACCAAAAAGAGTGTTAAGGGAGCTTGCTGTTGGAGTGGAGAGATGAGAGACTGAGAAATGGAGAATAACATAAAGAAAAAATAGACAAAGTATAAAAGAAAAAAATAAATAAATAACAATTAGAGGAAAAAAAGAAGAAAAAAGAAAAGGAAAGCCCCCAGGGTTCCCACCAGTGTGGCTGGTTTGAGTGGGAAAGTTGCTCCCAGGCCATGAAGTACAGCCTGGCTAGAAGGGGTAGAGATGTCACACAGCACCAGGTATTCAGGAGACAGGAAGAGAAGGTAAGTATAGAGAGACGAGAAACTGGAAATGAAGAAGAACAAAAAGGAAAAAGAGAGAGAAGAAAACAAAACACAGAAACAAACAAACAAAAAAAAAAACCAAAAAAGCAAAAAGAACCTCAAAAGCAAAGAAAAAATAAATGCCCCCAGGGATGTCACTGTGCGTCTGTGCAGAGTAAGGGAGTAGCTCCCAAGCCACGCAGTACTGACTGACTAGAAGGGGTTCCCAAGCTGAGAAAAGAAAAAGAAAACAAACAAATCTAAACAGAACAAATCAAAACAAAGAAACGAAAAAGCCCCAGGGATCCCATGAGTGTGGTGACATGGGCTGGAAAGCAGTTTCACAGTTGAGTGGTGTTTCGCAGCCTTTCAAGAAGAAGCAAAGATGGCACATGAGGCCAGGTGTTTGAGAGAAAGGAGAGGGGGTGGTGAGATGTAAGGAAGAAATCTAAAGAAGCAGAAAGAAGCAACACCAACAGCCAACAAATGGCACTCAGGGAGCCAGCCAGTGCAGGCAGGTGGAATCCAAGTGACACCAGGGTAAAGCCAGTGCTTCCCGGCCAAGAAACTATGGCTTCAGGAAGCAGAGGATGCCGAGTGGGGTTGAAGGTGAAGAGAGTTGGGGGTGGGAAAGCATATATTGCTGGTTACCGGTTGTTCTGTCTCCTGCTGGCAACTCTGTGAAGCTGCTTTCTCATACACCCTGTTCACCAATCTCCAATAGGAATCCAAGATGGTGGATCCATGCTGCGGTAGCTGATAGGGGACCTCTGCAAGTATCTCTCCTCACTCTCTGTTCTCAGTCAGTTTCTTATTCCATTCAGTGCTTGGCTGAGTTCTTTTTCTCTTCATTTGATGCTTACGGTTTCAGGATTGATGTGTGTCTCTGTTTGACTTAGTTTTTTGGATCTTTGCTGTGGAGGGATGGCGTGGTGTTTTTGTCTATAGCGCCGTGTTGCCCAGAAGTCTCTGCTAACCTGTTCTTTTAAATAGCAATTTCCCTAGTGCAGTTAAGTTTTTGCTTATAGAGCATGAACCTATCATTACTAATCATTAACTGTGTGACAGTGGGGCCAGAGGGCACAGAAATTAAATTCAATCCCACAAACATTTATTGAGGTCTTCTTTGTAAAATAATGGAGAACATAGAGCCTAGGGAAAACTCAAAGTAAAATAAAGTTAATTCCTTGCCCCCTCCCCCAAGCACAAATAATTGTGAGGGAAGACAGCCAGTATGCAACTAGTTATAAAGTGAGACAGCCTAGGAGGGGGTTTGTAAAAAAGCGCTATGAGACATGAGAAGAACAATCTGTTTGTACCGGGAGAGATGGGGAAAGCTTTACAGAAATTCTCTATTTATTCAACAGCCTTCTTAGAGCACCCACTATGTGCCAGGAACTGATAGACGTTGGTACCTACCATGGTAGACCAGACCATAAACAAGCAATTACAATCTAACGTGATCAGGGCTATGGCCGGGGAAGCACGAGATGCTATGGGAGAACAGAGGAATAGCATCAAGTCTGGTATTGTCTAGCCTTGGTTAGGCTTTTTGGAGGAGATGTCATGTAAGCTCACTCCCAGGTTGCTCAGGTGTAGTAGAGGCGAAGGACAGTGTTCTAGGGAGAGGAAGCAGCATGTGGCAAAGCTTGGAGTCCTTCACAGGGAAAAGAAGAGAGAGAGAGAAAATAGGATGAATAAAAATAATTTGTGATATTTTGTTTGGAGAGCCATAGCTTAAATCTGCAGCAGTTTTTTTTTTTTTTTTTTGGTATACCTGATCATTAGCAATCAGATTCTTTCCTGCTAACAATTCTTAATGAATCATCTTTGGTTAAGACAAAGAAATGCCAGATAGCCAATAGTGCAGTAGCTCTGCCACCATCCTTACATCCCAACCTGGGCCTGGGTAGGTTGGGGACAAGGGGTGAGAGATTCTTGGGTGTTTGTTTTCTTCTGTGGCAGAATATCACCTAATTAGTTATTGGACTTCAGGTAATTCAAATAGGATCATGGGGGACAGCAACAGGAAAAACTTTCTTCAGAGAGTTGCACCCCAGTCAATCCTTGTGGATCTGCTAGAGGTCATGCCTTCATTTGGTAGGGGGAAAAGCAGCCCCTTCTATGGGGCGTTTTAAATATTAATGAATATCTTATCACTTATTAAAGGTTCCTGAATGGTGCAAATGGTTTGTGCTCGACTGCTAACCTAAAGGTTGGTGGTTCGAAGCCACCCGTTAGTGCCACAGAAGAAAGTTCTGGCGATCTGATTCCATAAAGATTACAGTCAAGAAAATCTTACAGAGCTAAGTTCTACTCTGTAACACATGGAGTCGCCATGAGTCATACGGCAACGAGTTTGGCTTTTTATTTTATTTTTGGTTTTATCACTTATTTTGACAGATGTTGTTCCAGATATGATAAAGACAACCAATTATTTTACATATTTCAAAAGCAAGGTCTTATAATTCATTTCATTTAAATATTTCAAACAATCTCCACAAGTACACAATTCACTCCATCAGTTGAAAACAACAGACTTTTAAAAAAATTTTTTTTATGAAATATAACACACATACAGAAAAATGCGTGAAACATGAATGTGCACTTTATTTTTTTTTTAAGTTTTTAAATTGTACTTTAGAGGAAGGTTTACAGAGCAAACTAGTTTCTCATTAACCCATTGATACATGTATTGTTTTGTGACATTGGTTGTCAACCCCACGACATGTCAACACTCTCCCCTTCTTAACCTTGGGTTCCCCATTACCAGCTTTCCTGTCCCCTCCTGCCATCTTGTCCTTGCCCCTGGGCTGGTGTGCTCATTTAGTTTCGTTTTGTTTTATGGGCCTGTCTAATCTTTGGCTGAAGGGTGAACCTCAGGAGTGAATTCAGTACTGAGTTATAAGGGTGTCCAGGGGCCCTGCTCTTGGGGTTTCTCCAGTCTCTGTCAGACCACTAAGTCTGGTCTCTCTCTCTCTTTTTTTTTTTTTTGGTGAGTTAAAATTTTGTTCTACTTTTTTCTGCAGCTCTGTCTGGGACCCTCTATTGTGATCCCTGTCAGAGCAGTCGGTGGTGGTAGCCGGGCACCATCTAGTTGTGCTGGATTCAGTCTGATGGAGGCTGTGGTAGTTGTGGTCCATTAGTCCTTTGGACTAATCTTTCCCTTGTGTCTTTGGTTTTCTTCATTTTCCTTTGTTTCAGATGGGGTGAGACCAGTGGAGTATCTTAGATGGCTGCTCAGAAGCTTTTAAGACCCCAGATGCTACTAAGCAATGTAGGGTGTAGAACATTTTCTTTATAAACTATGTTGTGCCAATTGAGCTAGATGTTCCCTAAGACCATGGTCGCCAGAGCCCTCAGCCTAGTAATTCGGTCCCTCAGGGAGTTTGGATGTGTCTATGGAGCTTCCATGACCTTGCCTTGTACAAGTCGTGCTGGCTTCCCCACTATTATGTCTTACCCTTCACCAAAGTTACTACTTCTCTATTGTCTGTCTAGCGTTTTTCCCTCCCACCCCTCCCCTCCCTCGTAACCATCAAAGATTGTTTCTTTTTTTTTTTAGTTTTTTAAAGGCATTTTATTTTTAGAGCAGTTTTAGGTTAACAGAAAAATTGCAGAGAACATACAGAGAGTTCCCTTATACCCCCTAGCCCCACTGCACACAGTTTCTCCAATTATTAACATTTTTCATTAGTGTGGTACATTTGTTACAATTGATGAACCAGTAGTGATATATTATTATTAACTGAAGTCCATAGTTTACATTATGATACACTCTTTGGTTTTTACAGATATAAATGGTTTTTAATTGTAATTGGAAATAAAGTGCATTGATAAAGAGGAATTTGAAATAAAATTATTCTCACATGTAACTCAAAATTGTTCTCTATATTCAACCAGCAATTTTCAGTTGTCAGTGTCTACAAATCTTTGGCTCTCACTGGGGTGAAAGAATTATAAGGAACCATCAGCTATATTCATTATCAAACTCCTTTTCCTTTCTGGTACCTTTTCCCTCTTCTCTTGCCCACCTTGTTGAGCCCCTACAATTTCTGCGTATCATGTGGTTTCTATCTGCATGATTTTTTTTAAATTGTGCTTTAGGTGAAACTTTACAGCTCAAGTTAATTTCTCATACAAATATTTACACACATATTGTCTTGTGACATTAATTGCAATCCCACAATGTGACAGCACAGCCCCCTTTCCACGCCAGGTTCCCTGTGTCCATTCAACCAGTTCCTGTCCCTTGCTGCCTACTCATCCTGCCTCTGGACAGGAGCTGCCCATTTGCTTTCGTGTATCTGATTGAACTAAGAAGCACACTCCTCACGTGTAGTATTTTTTGTTTTATAGTCCTGCCTAATCTTTGTCTGAAGAGAAAGCTTCCTGAATGGTTTCAGTTCTGGGTTAACAGAGCGTCCGGAGACCATAGTTTTGGGGGTTCCTCCAGTCTCTGTCAGACCATTAAGTCTGGTCTTTTTGCGTGAATTTGAGTTCTGCTCCACACTTTTCTCCTGTTCTGTCCATACTCTCTGTTTTGTTCCCTGTCAGGGCGGTCATTGGTGGTAGCCAGGCACTATCTAGTTCTTCTGGTCTCAGGCTGGTGGAATCTATGGTTTATGTTGGTATTTTAGTTTCTTGGGCTAATACTTTCCTTGTGTCTTTGGTTTTCTTCATTCTCTTTTGCTCCAAGTGAGACGTGACCAATTATGCATCTTAGATGGCCACTCACAAGTTTTTAAGACCTCAGATGCCACTCACCAAAGTGTGATGTAGAACATTTTCTTTCCTATGCCAATTGACCTAGATGTCCCCTGAAACTATGGTCCTCAGGACCCAGCCCCAGTTACTCTGTCCCTCAAAGTGTTTGGATGTGTCCAGGAAACTTCTTTGCTTTTGCTTTGGTCCAGTTGTGCTGACTTCCCCTGTATTGTGTGTTGTTCTTCCCTTCACTGAAGTTGACCCTTGTCTATTATCTAGTTAGTGAATTCCCCCTCCACCCTCATAACCATCAATGAATGCTTGTTTCTGTGTTTAAACCTTTTCTTAAGTCCTTATAATAGTGGTCTCATACAATAGTTGTCCTTTTGTGACTGACTAAATTCACTCAGCATAATGTCCTCCAGAGTCGTCCATGTTGTGACATGTTTCGATGATTCATCACTGTTCTTTATCATTGTGTAGTATTCCATTGTGTGTATGTACCATAATTTGTTTAGCCATTCCTCTGTTGTTGGGCATCTAGGTTGTTTTCATCTTTTTGCTGTTGTGAACAATGCTGCAATGAACATGGGTGTGCATATGTCTATTTGTGTGATGGCTCTTATTTCTCTAGGATATGTTCCTAGGAGTGGTATTGCTGGATTGTATGATATTTCTATTTCTATCTTTTAAAGGAAGTGCCAAATCATTTTCCAAAGTGGTTGTACCATTTTACATTCCCACCAGCAGTGCGTAAGTGTTCCAATCTCTCCACAACCTCTCCAACATTTATTATTTTGTGTTTTCCGGATTAGTGCCAGACTTGTTCGGGTGAGATAGTATCTCATTGTGGTTTTTATTTGCATTTCTCTAATGGCTAATGATCGTGAGCATTTCCTCATGTGTCTGTTAGCTGCCTGAATGTCTTCTTTGGTGAAGTCTCTCTTCATATCCTTTTCCCATTTTTAAATTGGATGATTTGTCTTTTGTTGTTGAGGTGTTGCAGTGTCTTGTAGATTTTATAGATTAGACCCTTGTCAGATGTGTCCTAGCCAATTTTTTCCCCAGTCTGTAGATTGTCTTTTTACTCTTTTGGTGAAGTTTTTTGATGAACATAAGTGTTTGATTTTTAGGAGCTCCCAGTTATCTAGTTTCTCTTCTGGTATTTGTGCATTGTTAGTTATGGTTTGTATGGTATTTATGCAATGTATTAGGGCTCCTAGCATTGTCCCTATTTTTTCTCCCCTGATCTTTATTGTTTTAGATTATATATTTAGGTATTTGATCCATTTTGAATTAGTTTTTGTGTATGGTGTGAGGTATGGGTCCTGTTTCATTTTTTTGCAGATGGATATCCAGTTATGCCGGCACCATTTGTTAAAGAGACTGTCTTTTCCCCATTTAATGGACTCTGGGCCTTTGTCAAATATCAGCTGCTCATAGGTGAATGAATTTACATCTGGGTTCTCAGTTCTGTTCCATTGGTCCATGTATCTGTTGCTGTACTAGTACCAGGCTGTTTTGACTACTGTGGTGGTATAATAGGTTCTAAAATCAGGTAGTGTGAGGCCTTCCACTTTGTTCTTCTTCAGTAATGCTTTCCTTATCCAGAGCCTATTCCCTTTCCATATGAAGTTGGTGATTTGTTTCTCCATCTCATTAAAGAATGCCATTGGAAATTGGATCGGATTGCATTGTATCTGTAGATCACTTTGGGTAGAATTGATATTTTCACAATGTTGAGTCTTCCTATCCATGAGCATGGTATGTTTTTCCACTTATGTACGTCTCCTTTTGTTTCTTGCAGTAGTGTTTTGTAGTTTTCTTTGTATAGGTCTTTTACATCTCTGATTAGATTTATTCCAAACTACTTTGTCTCCTTGGTGGCTATTGTAAATAGTATTGATTTGATGACTTCCTTTTTGAAGTTCTCTTTGTTGTTGTAGAGGAATCCAACTGATTTTTGTATGTTTATCTTGTATCCTGATACTTTGCTAAAATCTATTAGTTCCAGTAGTTTTCTTGTGGATTCTTTGGCGTTTTCTGTGTAGAAGATCATATCATCTGTCAATAGGGATAGTTTTACTTCTTCCTTACCAATTTGGATGCCATTTATTTCTTTTTCTTGCCTTATTGCTCTGGCTAGGACCTCCAGCACAATATTGAATGAGCATGGTGATAAAGGGCATCGTTGTGTGGTTCCTGTTCTCAAAAGGGGAATGATTTCAGTCTCTCTCCGTTTAGAATGATATTGACTGTTGGCTTTGTATAAATGCCCTTCATTATGTCGAGGAATTTCCCTTCTGATTCTATTTTGCTGAGAGTTTCCATCAGGAATGGGTGCTGGAAATTGTTAAATGCCTTTTCTGCATCAGTTGATAAGATCATGTGGTTCTTATCTTTTGTTTTATTTATGTGATGGATTACACTGATTGTTTTTCTAATGTGGAACCATCTCTGCATACCTGGTATGAATCCCACTTGGTTATGATGAATTATTCTTTTGATATGCTGTTGAATTCTATTGGCTAGAATTTTGTTGAAGAATTTTGCATCTATGTTCATGAGGGGTATTGGTCTGTAATTTTCTTTTTTTTAATGGTGTCTTTACCTGGCTTTGGTATCAGGGTTATGTTGGCTTAATAGAATGAGTTCGAGAGTATTCCTTCCTTTGCTATGCTCTAAAATAACTTTAGTAGTACTGGTGTTAACTCTTCTCTGAAAGTTTGGTAGAATTCTCCGATGAGCCATCTAGGCCAGGGCTTTTTTTTTGTTGTAAGTTTTTTTTTTTTTCAGTTACCTCTTCAATCTCTTTTTTTATGGGTTTATTTAGTTGTTCTACCTCTGTTCATGTTAGTTTAGGTAAATACTGTGTTTCTAGAAATTTGTCCATTTCCTCTAGGTTGTCAAATTTCTTGGAGTAGAATTTTTCATAGCAATTTTTTATGATTCTTCTAATTTCAGATGGGTCTGGTATGATATCTCCCATCTCATTTCTTATTTGGGTTTTTTGCTTCCTCTCCTGTTTTTCTTTTGTCAGTTTGACCAATGGTTTATCAATTTTGTTGATCTTTTCAAAGAACCAGCTTTTGGTTTTGTTAACTCTTTCAATTGTTTTTCTATTCTCTATTTCATTTAATTCTGCTCTAATTTTTTTTTTTTTGAGAGAACAGGAAAGTCACTTTTATTTCGTTTTACAAGGAAAAGGAGTCAGTCGGAGCTGCTGCTGCCCAGACTGCTTGCCAAGGGCAAGCAGGCAAGTTACTTTTAAAGGAGTTTACAAATAGGGAGTTCATAAAAGTTAGGTCAGCAACATTTGTAATCATCCTAGCAGGTGCAATGGGGTTTACATATAACCTCCAAGCAAAAGCAGGATTCAAATGCAGAGCTGTGGCAGGGGAAGGAATGGGAAGCCTAGCAAAGGAAACTGCATTTTTCAATACAACACTGTGGGGGAGGAAGCCAGGCAAAGAAAACATGATTTTTAATACAGCACTGTGGGGGCTGCACCTCCTTTTTTTGGCATTTTTTAAAACTGTACTTCAGGTGAAAGCTTA
>NW_004443982.1:2309257-2331782 GCF_000243295.1 Trichechus manatus latirostris | reverse complement strand
CATTTATTGCTATAAATTGACCTCTGAGCACTGCTTTTGCTGTGTCCCAAAGTTTCAGTAAGATGTATTTTCATTCTCATTTGATTCTATGAATTTCTTTATTCCTTCCTTGATTTCTTCTATAACTCAGTTGTTTTTGAGCAAGGTGTTGTTCAGTTTCCATATAGTTGATTTTTTTTCCTTGCTATCTCTGTTATTGACTTTTACTTTTATGGCATTATGGTCAGAAAATATGCTTTGTAACATTTTGATGTTTTGGATTCTGTTAAGATTTGCTTTGTGGCCTAAAATGTGGTGTATTCTGGAAAATGTTCCATGTGAGTTGGAAAAGAATGTATACTTGTCTGCTGTTGGGTGGAGTGTTCTGTATATGTCTATGTAGTCAAGTTGATTGATTATGGCATTTAGATCTTCCATATCTTTATTGAATTTCTTTCTAGATGTTCTGTCCTTCACCAGAAGTGGCATCTTGAAGTCTTCTACTATTACTGTGAAGCTGTCTAATTGTCTTTTCAATGCTGTTAGAGTTTATGTATTTTGGAGCCCTGTCATTGGGTGCACAAATATTTATTATGGTTATGTCCTCCTGGTGTATTGACCATTTAATCATTATATAGTATCCTTCCTTATTCTTTGTGGTGGGTTTTGCTTTAAAGTCTATTTTGTCAGAGATTAATATTGCCACTCCTACTGTTTATTGGTTGTTGTTTGCTTGATATGTTTTTTTTCCATCCTTTGAGTTTTAGTTTGTTTGTGTCTTTGAGTCCAAAGTGTGTCTCTTGTAGGCAGCATATATACAGATCATGTTTTTTAAAATCCATCCTGCCACTCTCTGTCTCTTTATTGGTGCATTAAGTCCATTTACATTCAGTGTAATTATTGATAAGTATGATTTTACTGCTGCTATTTTGATGTTTTTTTTGTGATGTTGACAGTTTTTTTTTCTACTTAATTTTGTGTGCTGAGTTCTTTTTCTTTATGTATTTTCTTTTCATCTTTTCATTATTTGTGTTTTCTGAGTCTTTATGTATTTCTTCTTTTTTATTTTGATGGGTAGGTTTGTTAGCTTCCTTTGTGGTTACCTTAAAATTTACCTTTTTTTTCAAAATTAAACCGATCTTTTATTTCTGGATATTGCCTTGACTTCCTCTCCATATGGAAGTTCTATGACTACACTGCTGTCTTAGTCATCTCATGCTGCTCTAACAGAAATACCACAAGTGGATGGCTTTCACAAAGAGAAATTTATTTTCTCACAGTCTAGTAGGCTAGAAGTCCAAATTTAGGGCATCAGTTCCAGGGAAAGGCTTTCTCTCTCTGTCGGCTCTGGAGAAAGTTTCCCGTCATCATCAGTCTTCCACTGGACTAGGAGCTTCTCTGCACAGGAACCTGGGGTCCAAACGACGCACTCTGCTCCTGGTGTTTCTTTCTTGGTGGTATGAGTTCCCCAACTCTCTGCCTTCTTCCCTTTCCTTTTATCTCTTGAGAGATAAAAGGTAGTACAGACCACACCCTAGGGAAACTCCTTTACATTGGATCAGAGATGTGACCTGGGTAAGGGTGGTGTTACAATCCCACCCTAATCCTCTTTAACATAAAATTACAATCACAAAATGGAAGACAATCACACAACACCAGGAATCATGGCCCAGCCAAATTGATACACACATTTTTGGGGGGACATAATTCAATCCATGACAACTGCTTATTCCCTTGTTTTTGTTTGGATGTTGTCGTTGTTTACATATTGACATCTCTGGTTCCCTATTTTTAGTCTTTTAGCTTTGGCTTGTTTTTGTGACTTCCTTATCTGGGTTGATCACTGGTTGATCTGTCCTGTGTTCTAGTCTTGAGTTGTTGTCTGATATTGTTGGTTCTCTAACCAAAGGACTCTCTTTAATATCTTTTGTAATTTTGCTTTGGTTTTTACAAATTCCCTTAACTTCTGTTTATCTGGAAAAGATGTAATTTTACCATCATAATTGAGAGACAGTTTTGCTGGATATATAATTCTTGGCTGGCAATTTTTTTCCTTCATGGCTTCTGTGTCATCCCATTGTCTTCTTGCCTGCATGGTTTCTGCTGAGTAGTCAGAGCTTAGTCTTAGTTGTTCTCCTTTATAGGTGACTTTTTGTTTATCCCTAGCTGCTCTCAAGATTCGGTCTTTGTCTAGGTTTTGGCAAGTTTGATTATGATATGTCTTGGTGACTTGCTTTTGGGATCTACCCTGTGTGGGGTTTGTTGAGCTTCTTGGATAGATATCTTCTCATCCTTCATATCAGGGAAGTTGTCTGCCAGCAAATCTTCAACAATTCTCTCTGTGTTTTCTATTATCCCTCCCCATTCTGGTACTCTGATCACTTGTAGGTTTTTCCTCTTGATAATGTCCCATATAATTTTTAAGCTTTCTTTATTTTTTAAATTATTTTTTCTGATTTTTCCTCAAATAAATTGGTGTCAAGAGATTTATCTTCAGTCTCACTAATTCTGAATTCCATTGCCTGAATTCTGCCCCTGTGATCTTGTATTGAGTTGTCTAATTTTGAAATTTTATTGTTAATCTTTTGGATTTCTAGGTGCTGTCTCTCTATGGTTTCTAGCAGCCTGTTAAATTTGTCATTTTTTTCTTGTACTGTTTTCCTGAATTCGTCTATTGCTTTGTCGGTGTGTTCCTTGGCTTGGTCTGAGTTTTGCATGATCTGCTTCCTGATATCTTGGAGAGCTCTGTGTATTAATCTTTTGAATACTATGTCAGGTAATTCCATGACATTATCTTTCTCTGGAAGGTTTCCTCATTCTTTATTTTGGTCATTTGCTGTTGCCATCTTGACCTGCTTCTTTTTTTCAGGATTTTTTAAAAAATTGTACTTTAGATGAAGGTTAACAGAACAAACTAGCTTCTCATTAAACTGTTAGTACACATTGTTTTATGACATTGGTTAACAATCCCACGACATGTCAACACTCTCCCTCCTCAACCTTGGGTTCCCTATTACGAGCTTCCCTGTCCTCTCCTGCCTTTTAGTCCTTGCCCCTGGCCTGGTGTGCCCCTTTAGTCTCATGTTGTTTTATGGCCCTGTCTAATCTTTAGCTAAAGGATGAACCTCAGGAGTGACTTCGTCACTGAGCTAAAATGATGTCTGGGGATCATACTCTTGGGGTTTCTCCAGTCTCTGTCAGGCCAGTAAGTCTGGTCTTTTGTTGTGAGTTAGAATTTTGTTCTACATTTTTCTCCGGCTCTGTCCGGGATCCTCTATTGTGATCCCTGTGAGAGCAGTCGGTGGTGGCAGCCGAGAATCATCTAGTTGTTGACCTGCTTCTTTATATGCTTCGATATTGGCTGTTGTCTTTGAGCCATCAGTAAGTTATTATATATATTTATTGTGTGTTTGTTTACTGTTCCTAGCTTTTTGTTTTGTTTTGATATGCCCAAGTAGGCTGGGCCTGAGAGCTTCTTTAGTTATTGGTGTCTTTGAAGGTCTCACATCCTGTCTCCAGGTGGTTAGAGTAGCTACTAGGTATGTGAGCCCAGGAGTCTGTTCACTTTTCTTGTGCAGGTGCAGCACAGGTGTCATGGTTTGAATTATGTCCCCCAAAAAATGTGTGTATCAATTTGGCTGGGCCATGATTCCCAGAACTGTGTGGTTGTCCTCCATTTTGTGATTGTAATTTTATGTTAAAGAGGATTAGGGTGGGATTGTAACACCACCCTTACCCAGGTCACATCTCTGATCCAGTGTAAAGGGAGTTTCCCTAGGGTGTGGCCTGCACCACCTTTTACTTTACAAGAGATAAAAGGAAAGGGAAGCAAGCAGAGAATTGGGGACCTCATACCATCAAGAAAGCAGTGCTGGGAGCAGAGCACATCCTTTAGACCAGGGTCCCTGCGCAGAGAAGCTCCTAGTCCGGGGGAACACTGAAGAGAAGAAGGCCGACAGAGAGAAAAATCCTTCCCCTGGAAATGATGCCCTAAATTTGGACTTTTAGCCTAGTTTTGAGGAAATATATTTCTCTTTGTTAAAGCCATCCACTTGTGGTATTTCTGTTGTAGCAGTGCTAGATGACTAAGACAGTCACTGAGTGTGTGGTGCAGAATCTCACCTACAGTCCTATACGGGCAGGGCTGCATAGGGGTGTTTGGAGCAGGCACAGGTATCTGGCTGCAGTAGGGGGTATGTGCAGAGGAAGGCAGGGGACTGATGGGTGCCCCTGGGTGCCTGGGTGGAAGTTGTGTCATGTCACTGCTCCCTAGAGTGCAAAGTGGGGAAGTATTGCAGCTGGTCCTTGGGCACCCAATGCTGTTAGCTGGAGGGACTGGGAGGTAACACTTATTCTCAGACCCCTCTCATGGGTGGCTTGATGGAGTGGGTGGTACCTCCAGCCCTCAGGCCCCTGATGTGGGTGGGCTTGGTCCCTGCTTAATGGGCAGGGTGCTGTCAAATGTCAGGAATCCACAGCTCCCCCTTGGCTGTTGAGGTTGAAAATGGGCTTCAGATATGTCCTGTGTTTTATGCTAATGATGGCATGAATCGGCCCACACAGGTCTAGGCTGGGGTGAAGGGAGCTGCAGGTCTATGGACCCCTTAAGCCAGTGGCTGGACGAAAGGGCAGGGCCTCTTCACCAACCCTGAGTTCCCGGCTTAGGGGCGTGGCAGGTGTTGAATACTGCCGGACTAGTGTCGGAGCAGCAAGGGGTAGGGGGAGCATGAGAGGCAGGAAGCACTTCTCTGCTGTGAAACTCCTGGAGGGGGAGGGGTTATTTTGCTCCCACATGGTAGGTTAGACCCTTGCATTTAACTTTCTCAGGTCCAGTACTGCTTCCACCCGGCTTACGTCAGCCTGTGTGCGCCAGCCGACCCAGCCAGAAGGGTGCTGGTAACTTTGCGACTGGCACTTCTTTGCTGCTTTTGAATTGTTTCTTCTTACCCCTGCCGCTCAGCCCAACGCTTCAGCTTTGTCTTTGATGATCAGGGCTCCTAGACTGTCATATGTAATTGATTCACTTGTTTTTTGGGGTCTTTGTTGTAAGAAGGACAACAGGAAGCATCTGAGTATTCTGCCATCTTGGACCCACCTCAGATTGTTTCTTTTTGTGTGTAAACCTTTTCATGAGTTTTTATAATAGTGGGCTCATACAATATTTGTCCTTTTGTGATTGACTTATTTCACTCAGAATCATGCCCTCCAGATTCATCCGTGTTGTGAGATGCTTCCCAGATTCATCATTGTTCTTTAACATTGCAGTATTCCATTGTGTGTATGTTCCACAGTTTGTTTATCCATTCATCTGTTGAAGAGCATCTAGGTTGTTTCCATCTTTTTGCTATTGTGAATAATGCTGCAGTGAACATGGGTGTGCATATGTCTCTTCGTGTGACGGCTCTTATTTCTCTAGGATACATTCGTAGGAGTGGGATTGCTGGATCATATGGTATTTCTATATCTAGCTTTTTAAGGAAGCACCATATCATTTTCCAAAATGGTTGCACCATTTTGCATTCCCACCAGCAGTGCATAAGAGTTCCAATCTCTCCAGAGCCTCTCCAACATTTGTTATTTTCTGTTTTTTGGATTTGTGCTGTTAATGTCGGGGTGAGATGGTACCTCATAGTTTTGATTTGCATTTCTTTAATACCTAGTGATCGCAAGCATTTCCTCATTATCTGTTAGCTGTTTGAATGTCTTCTTTGGTAAAGTGTCTGTTCATATCCTTTGCCCATTTTTTGACTGGATTATTTGTCTTTTTGTTGTAGAGGTGTTGGATTTTCCTGTAGATTGTAGAGATTAGACCTTTGTCGGATTTGTCATAGCCAAAAAGTTTTTCCAACTCTGTAGTTTCTCTTTTTACTCTTTTGGTGAAGTATTCTGATAAGCATAAGTTTTTAATTTTTAGAAGATCTCAGTTATCTAGCTTATCTTCTGCTGTTTGTGTATTGTTAGTTATGGTTTGTATCCTATTAATGCCATGTATTAGAGCCTCTAGAGTTGACCCTATTTTTTTTTCTGTGATCTTTATAGTTTTTGGTTTTATATTTAGGTCTTTGATCCATTTTGAATTAGTTTTTGTATATACTGTGAAGTATGGACCCTGTTTCATTTTTTTTCTTTTTGTAGAATGGACATCCAGTTTTGCCAGCACCATTTGTTAAAAAGACTGTCTTTTTCCCATTTGATGGACTTTAGGCCTTTGTCGAAGATCAGGTGATGGTAGGTGGATGGATTTACATCTGGGTTCTCAATTCTGTTCCATAGATCAATGTGCCTGTTGCACCAGTACCAGGCTGGTTTGACTACCGTAGCTGTACACTAGATTCTGAAGTCAGGTACTGCGAGTCTTCCTCTTTTATTCTTCTTAAATACTGCTTTACTTATCCAGGACCTCTTCCCTTTCCATATAAAGTTAATGATTACTTTTGCAATCTCTTTATATAATGCTGTTGATATTTGGATTGAGATTGCATTGTATTTGTAGATTTCTTTAGGAAGAATTGATATTTTCACAATGTTAAGTCTACCTATCCATGAAAATGGTATGTTTTTCCATTTACGTAGGTCTCTTGTTTTCTTGCAGTAGTATTTTATAGTTTTCTTTGTATAGGTCTTTTACATCCCAGGTTAGATTTATTCCTAAGTACTTTCTTTTTTAGGGACTATTATAAAAGTGATTGTTTTCCTGATTTCCTTTTCATAGTTCTGTTTATTGGTATATAGGAATCAAACTGATTCTTGTATGTTTATTTGTATCCTGCTATTATGCTGAATCTTTCTATTAGTTCCAGTAGTTTTTTTGTGGAGTTTTTTAGGTTTTCTATGTAAAGTATCATATCATCCACAAATAGGCAGTTTTACTTCTTCATTACCAGTTTGGATGCCCTTTATGTCTTTTTATTGCCTTATTGCTCTAGCTAGGACTTCCAGCACAATGTTAAATAGGAGTAGAGATAAACGGCATCCTTGTCTTGTTGCTGTTCTCAAGGGGAAATTTTTCAGCCTCTCTCCACTAAGAATAATGTTGGCTATTGGTTTTGTATAGATGCTCTTTATTATGTTGAGGAATTTCCCTTCTATACCACTTTTATTGGGAAGTTTTTATCAGGAATGGGTGTTGGACTGTGCTGAATTCCTTTTCTGCATCAATTGAGTGATCATATGATTATTTTCTTTTATTTATATGGTGGATTACGTTGATTGATTTTGTACTGTTGAACCATCTTTGCATATCTGGTATGAATCTCACTTGGTTGTGGTGTATTTTTTTAATATGATGCTGAATTCTGTTGGCTAGTATTTTGTTGAGAATTTTTTAGTCCATATTCACAAGAGATATTGGTCTGTAATTTTTTTTGGGGGGTGTCTTTCCGGGTTTTGCTATCAGGGTTATGCTGACTTCATAGAATGAATTCAGAAGTATCCATCCATTTCTATGTTATGAAATAGTTTGAGTATTACTGGTGTAAGCTCTTCTCTGAGTGTTTGGTAGATTTCTCCAGGGAAGTCAACTGGGCCACGGCTTTTTTTTTGTTGTTGGAGTTTTTTTTTTTTAATTACCATTTCAATCTCTTCTCTTGTTATGGGTCTGCTCAGATTTTCAACTTTAGTTTGTGTTAGTTCGGGTAGGTAGTGTGTTTCTACAAATTTGTCCATTTCCTCTAGGTTTTCAAATTTGTTGGGGTATAGTTTTTCAAAGTACTCTGTTATGATCCTTTTTATTTCAGTTAAGAATGTTGTAATGTTCCCCCATTTAATTTCTTATTTGCGTTATTTGTGTTCTCTTCTTTTTCTTTTGTCAATTTGACCAACTGTTTGTCGGTTTTGTTGATCCTTTCAAAAAACCAAATTTTGGTTTTGTTGATTCTATTTTTTTTTATTCTTTATTTAATTTTTTCTGCTCTGATCTTTATTATTTCCTTTCTTCTGGTTGGTGTGGGCTTCTTTTGCTCTTCTGTTTCTGTTTGTTAGAGTTGTTTAGCTAATGTTTTGATTTTGTCTCTTTCTTCTTTTTTGATGTGTGCATCTATTGGTATAAATTGACCTCTGAGGACTGCCTTTGCTGAGCCCCAAAGGTTTTGGTATGATGTGTTTTCATTCTCATTTGATTCTAGGATTTTTTTGATTCCATCTTTGATTTCTTCTATCACACAGTGGTTTTTAAGCAGGATATTATTCAGTTTCCATGCACTTGATTTTTTTCCCTTGCTCTTCTTGTTTTTAATTTCTGTTTTGATGACATTGTGATCAGAGAAGATACTTTTATTGTCTCAATGTTTTGGATTTGTTGAGGGTTGCTTTGTGGCCTAAGATTGTGGTCTATTCTAGAGAAAATTCCATGTGCATTGGAAAAGAATGTGTACTTTGCTACTGCTGGGTAGAGTGTTCTGTCTATGAGGTCACATTGGTTGATTCTGCATTTTAGGTCTTCTTAATCTTTGTTGAATTTATTCTAGATATTCTGTCCTTTACCGAGAGTGGTGTGTTGAAGTCTCCTACTATTATTGTGGAACTATCAATTTCTCTTTTCAGTGCAGTTAGAGTTTGTTTTATGTATTTTGGAGCCCTGTCTTTGGGTGGGTAGATATTTATTATGGTTGGGTCTTCATGGTGGATTGTCCCTTCAATCATTATATAATGTTGTTCTTTTTCTTTATGGTGGATTTTGTTTTAAAGTCCGTTTTATCTGAGATTAGTATTGCCATTCCTGCTGTTTTTTGGTAGTTGTTTGCTTGGCACATTTTTTTCTGTCTTTTGATTTTTAATAAATTTATGTCTTTGTTTCTAAGGTGTGTCTCTTGTAGACAGCATATTGATGGGTCCTGTTTTTTTTATCCATTCTGTCACTCTCTGTCTCTTTATGGGTGCATTTAAGCCATTTATGTTCAGTGTGATTATTGATAGGTGTGAGTTTATTGCTGTCATTTTATAGTGCTTTTTTGTGTTGCTGACATTTTATTTGTTCCTTTTACTCTTCTGTCCTGAATTCATTTTGTTTGTGTATTTTTTTCATTTCTTTCATTTTTGTAAATTTTGTGTTTATTGAACCTTCATGTTTTTCTTCTTTATTCTGATGAATAAGTTTGTTAACTTTATTTGTGGTTACCTTGAAATTTACCCCATCTTCCTATGTTTAAACCAGTCTTTTATTAATTGATATTGCCTTGACTTCCTCTCCATTTGAAAGTGATATAGCTACACCGTTTAGCCCCTTTTTTATTGTTCTAGCTTTTTCCTTTACAGATTGACATCTCTGGTTCCCTGTTGTAATTTTTTTAGTTTTGTTTTGTCCTTGAGAGTTCTTTATCTAGGTTGTTGTCTGGCTGCTGCTGTCTTATGTGGTATATTCAGGTTGTTGTCTGATAACCTCCTATCCATAGCTCTCCTCATTCTTTCTTCTCTGTCAGTTTCTTATTCCGTTTGGTGCTTGACAGAGTTCTTTATTCCTTCATTTGGTACTTTAGGTTCCAGGATTGACATTTGTATCTGTTTTACTTAGTTTTTTGGATCTTCTGCAGAAGGACGGCATGGTGCCATGTTGACTCTGCCTCCTCTGTTCTGCATTTTCTCCTTTTTGATCAGGACTTCTATAGAATTTTGGGTGTTCAAAACATTCAGTAATGGTAGCTGAGCACCATCCAGTTCTTCTGATCTTATGCAGAGGAGGCAGTTGTTCATGAAGGCAATTAGCCACACATTCCATTTCCTCCTACTGTTCCTGATTTTCCTTCTTTCTCTGTTGCTCCAGGCGAATAGAGACCAATTTTACCTTGGATAGCTGCTTGCAAACTTTTAAGACCCCAGGCACTACATAATGAACTCGGACATAGAACAGAAGCACTAAACACAATATTACTCTAATTAACTGGGATTGCCTATGAAACCATGACCCTAAACCTCCAAACCAAGGATAAAACCCATGACATGTTTGGTTGTACATAATAAGCAGCCGCAGTAGTTACTATTTTTTTATATTGTTGTTGTTGTAAAAATATCTATCACAAAAATTTTGCCAGTTCACCTTTTTACAGGTGTACAAGTTATTGACAGCAATTACATTAATTAGCTGTGGAATCCTACAATTAATCAATGCAATTTTTCCATCACTGTAAACTAAAATTCAGTGCACCATAAGCAATAGGTCCCTTTTCTCCCTCCCTCCTGCCCCTGGTAACCAATAATAAACTTTGTTCTCTGTTCATTTGTCTCTTCTTGTCTTCTTATATAAGTGAGGTCATACAGTATTTATCCTTTTGTTATTTACTTATTTCACTTAATATAATGTCTTCAAGCTCCTTTCATGTTGTACCATGTATCAGGACTTCATTTCTCTTTCTGGCTGAGTAATATTCCTTTATATGTATGTACCATATTTTGTTTATCCATTCATTCATCGATGGGCATTTAAGTTGTTGACAGCCACATTCCACTGGTGGCTCAAATGGAGGTCACTGTCAAACCACAAATCTGTATGATTCTCATGCAGTCTGGTGTGAAGTCACAGATCCCCACCCTGCATTGTACAGCTGATTCTTGAGATGCAGTGGCAGTCCCTTACATTCATTCATGTTGTTAACTTTCATCTTGTTTCAGTGTTACCATCAAACATTCATTCACTCTGCAAACATTTTGTGGGCCAGGTCCTGTGCTGGGCATTGAGATACAAAAACAGCACCTGACCTCCAAGTATTTTGGGGGGAATACACAATAAGAAGACTGATAGATAAATGTTAAGTTGTAAGTGTGTTCAGAGTTACATAGAAGCACATGGAAGGAGTACCCAACTTAAACTTGAATTGGGTGGGCAGGATGAGCCAAAAGTAAAACATTCATTTAGCCTCTTGCTAGTCGTGTGAACCATCTATGCCTCACTCTCTTTGTAGACAAAATGAGAATAACAATAGCATCTACTCCATGGAGTTCTAAGGATTAAATGGATTAGTGTATGTGGAGCTTTTAGAACACTTCAAGGAAGACCCTTCAGAGGCTTGAGCCTGAGCATCTACATAGAATATCCCAAGGAATCTACACAAAACTTCCAGAACTAATAAGTGAGTTCAGCAAGGTTGCACGATATGAGATCAACATACATAAATCAACTGTATTTCCATATCCTAGCGAAGAACACATATTGTTGTTGTTGTTAGGTGCCATCGAGTCGGTTCCAATGCATAGTGACCCTATGCACAATCAAACGAAACACTGCCCAGTCCTGCACCATCCTCACAATTGTCATTATGCTTGAGCCCACTGTTGCAGCCGCTGTGTCAGTCCATCTTATTGAGGGTCTTTCTCTTTTCACTGATCCTCTATTTTACCAAGCATGATGTCCTTCTCCAGGGACTGATCCCTACTGATCACAAGCCCAAAGTATGTGAGACGTAGCCTCATGACCCTTGGTTCTTAGGAGCATTCTGGCTGTATTTCTTCCTAGACAGATTTGTTTATTCTTTTTGCAGTCCATGGTATATTAAATATTCTTTACCAACACCATAATTCAAAGGCATCAGTTCTTCTTCGGTCTTCCTTATTCATTGTCCAGCTTTCACATGCATATAAGGCAATTAAAAACACCATGGCTTGGGTCAGGCACATCTTAGTCTTCAAGGTGACATCTTTGCTTTTTAACACATTAAAGAGGTCTTTTGCAGCAGATTTGCCCGATGCAATGCATCCTTCGATTTCTTGACTGCTGCTTCCATGGATGTTGATTGTGGATCCAAGTAAAATGAAATCCTTGACAACTTCAATCTTTTCTTCGTTTATCATGATGTTGCTTATTGGTCCAATTGTGAGGATTTTTGTTTTCTTTTTGTTGAGGAATAATTCATACTGAAGGCTGTGGTCTCTGATCTTCATCAGTAAGTGCTTCAAGTCCTCTTCACTTTCAGCAAGCAAGGTTGTGTCATCTGCATAAAGCAGATTGTTAATGAGTCTTCCTCCAATCCTGATAAAACTAAAATTTCATAGATACTAAAATTTAAAATACAATGCAGTTTGCAATCACTCCCCCCCCCCACCAAAAAAAGACACTTAGGCGTAAATCTAGCAAAACATGTACAGGGCTTGTATATTGAAAAATACAAAATGCTGATGAAATAAATAAATAAGTAAAAAGATCTAAATAAATGAAGAGACATACTGTGTTCATGGATTGGAATACTCAACATAGGAAAGATGCCAATTATCCCCAAAGTGAACTATAGGCTTAATGCAATCCCAAAATCCCAGTAAATTTTTTTGTAGGCATAGACACATTTATTATAGAATTTATATGTAATGGCACAGACCCTAGAATAGATAAAACAATCTTTATTTGTAATAGTTAGAAACTGCAAACAAGCAAATGTTCTACAACAGATGAATGGGTAAATTGTGGTACATTCATACCCTGGAATGCAGAGGAACAAACTATTGTTACATGCAACAACTTGGATGGATCTCAAGGGTATAATGCTCGGTGAAAAAAGTCAATCTCAAAAGTTCACATGCTCTATGATTCCATTTATATAACATTCTTAAAATTATAAAATTATAGTCATGGGAAACAGTTTAGTGGTTGCCAAGAGTTAGAGATGATTGGAGGAAGGGGGATGAGTAGTACTATAAAGGGGTAGAATGAGGGAGATATTTGTAGTGATGTAATAATTCTATATCTTAATTGTGGTGGTTGTTGTAGGAATCTACACATCTGCTAAAATGACATAAAACTATCCACACACACTGTAGGAATATCAATTTCTTGTCTTCATATTATATTATGATTACGTAAGATGTAATCTTTGAGGGAAACTGGGTGAAAGGTACACAGAACCTCTCTACACTATCTTTGCAATTTCCTGTGAATCTAATTATTTGAAAATAATAGGTTAATTTTTTTTTAAATTGTCCCTTAGGTTTTGTGTCTTTGGAGTCATAGGGTCATCTCAGTAGAGAGGGAGATGTTGAGGATAAAGGAGAGAAGCGATAATGGATCAAGGTTCTTAAGGAGGCAGAGAGTGTAGAATCAAGAGCACAGGTGGAGGGATAAACCTTGGTTAGAATGAGACACCTCTTTTCCACTGAGGCACCAGGGAGAAGGGATAAGATTAGTGCAGATGCAGATAAGTGTCTAGGTATAGGAATAAAAATCGAGATAGTTCCTGTCCTGATGTCCTCTGTTTTCTTTGTGATGTAAAAGGCAAAGTCATATGCTGAATGTGATGGGAGATATGATGGGTAGAGGACTTTAAGTGTGTGGTGAATGTTTCAAATAGACGTTGAGGAAATTGGGAATGGAACCTGATTAGGGTCACATAGGAGGATTATCTGGCTGCTTGAAGATCCAGCTAAGGTTAAAGTTCAAGATTTTATAGTGGTATTTATCCATATGCTTGTGTGATTTTCTCCAGTCATACTCAGCTACCTGAAGGATAGGTGAGGGGAGGGCAGATGACTAATGTTAGAGTGCAGTGGAGGGACAAGATGGAAAGGCAAAGAGAAAAGAGTGAAGAGCTGAAGAGCTCATAGGTTCTACGCTGGTTAAAGAAAGGAACTTAAAGTCTCAACAAGGTTGAAAAGTAAATGTCTTAGGAGTAAGGGATATTCAAGTTCAAAGTTTCAGAAATGCAGCAATTCCAAGTGCCAACAAAGTCCAGGGTATGGTTATGGTTGAAGTAGAAAGGAGAAGTTCACCAGGGTTGAATAGAGCAAGCAACTGAGAGACCATGGGGTTGGATGGGTTAGTGACCATCGAAGTCCCCCCAGGATGACAGTGAGGCTTCAGTGAGAGACAGAGAGTTAGAGCTAGGTTCCAAATGAATATGGAAGAATGACCAGGAGGTTTTTACATGGTATTGACCATCTGCTGTTGATGGGGGTGTAGCTGGCTATGAACCTCAGAAGGGGAAAATTTTTACTGGAGGAGTAATTCTTTAGAAGCAACAGTGGAGAACTAGGCAGATACTTGATACTGTCTCCTGGCTGTTGCACATCTGAAAAGGACTTAAGGAGAAGCGATGTTCTTGAGTGAGATCCATTCATGCATTTGTTCATTCATTCATTCAGCAAATAATTATATGTGGGAGACCATACACCTGGTCTTTTTGGGGACTGTCGTTGTTTATGCTTGTTTTGCTGACATAATTGTTAAAAATCCTCCCTTTCACTCTCAAAATGTTCTAGTTTGGATGATAAATTATATAGTCATCCTAGTTACAGAGCACTTACGGCCTGGTTGAGAAGAAAGATCTTTGTGGCTACTTATTCTTTTCTCCATCATGTTTTCTATCTTGTCATTTGCATGTATGGGAATGGTCATTCACCTGGTTGGGAATCCATCAAATTCCATCTTCTAGCCTCGTTTCTCCAGTTGTTGAAAAAGATATCAGGACAGACCTGCCTGACACTCACATATGCTCTGCTTAGACTATTTCCCTGCATTTGTAATCTCATCAAAAGGGGAAATGAAGTTAGCCTGTCATAGCTAACACTTGGTGAGCTCTGCTTTGTATTCTTTCTTTCTTAAAAATATGTTTTTAAACCAGTCTATTAACAGTGCATTTAACATGGAACTGAATTACCATCAAACACGCTGCTCAATAGTTTTCGGATCTTTATTTTTCCAAATTTTTGAAATTCAAAATTATATTTGCCAATTTCCAATATTTTGGCTTTTCTCCCACTCTTCCTTCTCACTTATCCTCTCCCCCAAAAAACTTTAGTTTTCCTCCTTTTTTGATCTTATTATATATTTAATGTTTACAACATACAATTTAGCTCTTAATTGCTCTTTAGTAACTTCCATATTTTGTTTTCTTGCCTTTGGGACAATGCACATGCTATTCTCTTTGCCATAAATGTTCTTCCTGCCCCTTCCTCACTCTCTCCTTTTCCTTACTAATTCCTGTTTGTCCTCCAGTCCTTAGCTTAGCCATCAACCACCATTGCTCTACTGGTGTCAGCACATTATTTAGGTAGTGGTATTACTACTGCCTTTTCAGCCTCCCAGAGGCTTAGAAGTGTCCCTGCTCTATGCTCTTGTAGCACTGCAATGTTTCCCTCCATAATGATCCTTATTTCATACGACTGTAATTGTGTGTTTAGTTGTCTGTGTCTCTCACCATACTGTGAGCTTCATGAAACAATGACTATGTCTTGCTCATAATTGTATCCCCAGCACCTTGCACAGTGCTTGCCACACAGCAGACATCTAATAAATATATGTTGAATGAATGAATGGCCAACATTTCTGAACCAAGTGGTTTAAGACTTTGTTTTGTACTATAAATATACAAAGGGAATAGCGGAGCTGAATATTTTAAATGAGGACTGTCCTGGAAAATATAGGACCTTTGGTGGCCAAATTCACTTGTGTTGGAGCTGTTTTCCTCACCCACACAGAGATTGCCTTTGAGAGAGGAAATTAAATATCATGTCTCACATCCCTCACAGCCTCACGTAATATGGAATACATAGAAGCATCTTGGAAAGTACTTTTTGATTTATAGATAATGCTAGGGCACCATTTTGGCTGAATGTTATTTGATGCTGCTTCCATTTAATTAATTCAGATAATGAGATAAGAGCCCATTTCTCTCTTGCTATGATGGCCTGGCCTTTCTTACAGGCATTGTCTCCTTTTGGTTATCACCCATTTCAGGATTTCTCCCCTTCCTGATACCTGGAGGTGGTAGGGTATTGCATTTAACCCTAGTGTCTCTTTGTTCCAATTCTCCCCAGTTCTGGACCCATGCAGATGGCACCGGTGACCAGTTGTATGGGAGTGAGTATGGGTTCCCAGCCTAAAAACCCAGGTCCCGTAGTAATTCACTGGGCAAATACCTTTTCCTTTTTGAGCCTCAGTGTTTTTATCTGTCAAGGAGAGGGTTACATTAGGTGATTCCTTAGTTCTAAAACGTATCTGAGTCCCTTCTTTGTATCTTTATTTCCAACCCCACAATATGCAGCTGTCCCTGGGGCCTACAACTTACATCAAATTCTGTCATGCCTCAGATTTGAATCACAGCAAATAGATCCCCAAGAAGCATCCCAATGTATGAATTATTAATGTTCTTACCCCACTGTCCCTGTGTGAATATTTACATATATTTCTGGGTATCTAATCCTGACAACAAATCATCATTTGAGTGGTTTACTGATGTTTTCTCTTCCCCTCAGTGATTCTGAAGTGTCTTCCTTTCACCTTGAGGATTGTGCAATTCTTTTTCCTTCTCCCACACTGAACAGCAAAAAGAGTGTTAACATCTGAATCCCAGCTTTAATTTTTTTTCCTATTCTCTTTGTGATATGTGTTGCATTTTTTCTCCATTCTCTATCCCCCTCCCCCCCCCAATCCCCTTAAGTCATTCCCACACTCAGGAACTTGTCTTCTGCCCTCCCTACTTCATAGCGCCAGCAGCAGTAACCATAGTGCTGCTCAATGAGGTTCTTAATATGCTCACTGATCTGGCTTCTTCCCAGAAAAAAAAATTCCAGATATCACAGCCCTGTGCTATGGGGCTAGATCAGCAGCTATTGCATTCTTCACCTTATCTCTGGTCTTGGCTATCTAAAATTCCACTCAATTTCACTCTTCCATACATGCTCATCCCCTTCCCCCTCCCCCTCCGTTCTCTCTCTTTTCCCACAACAGTTTCTGCAGGCTTGGTTTCAGGCAACACTTTTTTTGTCTACAGGTTGGAGAAGTGCTTTTTCCCCCTCAGAATTTCTCTGAACCAATTATCCTTTACCACCTCAACTGGGGGTGGGTGCTACCACATTGATTTAATTAAAGATGTAATAAAGCCAAGGTGCAGAAAACACTTAGAATGGTAATTCTCTGGCTTGTTAGAAACCATTCTCTGCACTGCCTTGCAAACTGGAAATTTGGAGGGATCACGCATATGCTTTATTTCTTATTCATGATAGGATTGGGGTGCCCTCTTATTGGTGTGTGCCTTTCTGTAAGTAGGGGTGCCCCAATCATTTCAGTGGGGACTCTGGCATTATCAACTCAAGCCCAAATGTGTGAGAGAATCTGAGTTGAATGTTATTAAGTGACATGTCAGTGAGGTGTTGGCAGGTCAGACATAAGTGCCCTTAGGAAATATACTCTGGACCAGACCACTGTTAAGGCTGATGGCTGCTCTACTTGGTTATCCATTAAAACCAACTAATAAATGTTATTGAAAATCATTCACCAAAGTGACATAGAAAATCATATACAGTCAGCTACTTTGACAAAAAACAAAGCAACAGAAGTGAAAGGTAAGTCAAATAGTAAGGGGGTAAGATAAGAGGAGACATTTATTTGGACAGCCCATATTAGGACAAATCCTTGGAGGGACAGGGAATTTTTATGGGACTTGCTTTAGCCCATAGTATTCCTTCAATCCTTATCTTAGGTCCCTTTAGTCTAGAAATAACAAATGTCATGCCCCTCCTTCCCCAACCCCTGCACGACCCCTTAACAAAGAGGAAACAGGGATCTAAACATGTTCAAACCTCTCTGCCTCAGAGTTCTAGTACATCACGGTTAACCTAGCTAGACTCCCGGTTTCCCATTCTGAGACTGTTTACTTCTGAAGCTCAACAGCCCTTTTTCTCCCCAGGGATCTACACCACACTGAGAATTGACTTATACCACACCCACCCAGGAGAGCTGGAGATTGCTACCAATCTGTCAATTCTCTTCCATTCTTGCAATGCAAATCAGAAAGGCCCCCTTTTATGTGGTTATTCCTATGTGCTGTTGTAGCTTGACTATGGGTTTCTGAAAAATCACAATTGTATCTTGGGAGTATTAATAATAGTGCTAAAGAGGAACACCTAAAGGTGATCCTAAAGGGGACACCCCATTGGAAGTTAGCTCTATCTGGCCTTCCTCTTTGACATGGTATTCATACTGGGAGGTAAATAAGGTAAACTGAGGTTATAGCCCAAATCATTGTGCATTTTTCTAGGGTGGGGTTGGAGGGTTAGGCATGGGGGTATCTCTGAAAAGATTGACTATGCCCTTGTTAGATTCAGGGACAGGGGTAAGGAAGCTGTTTGTGACCTCCAGACTGCAGCATACCCACCTTCTTGACTTTGGGGTAAATCAGGGGAAGAAAAGAGACAGAAAAGCTGATTTCCTCTGCTGTTCCCAGATCTCTTTTCCTACTCCCTATTTCAGTTATCTATCAGTCACCTTCACAGGAAGAATTTGTGCTAATGGCCTGGTAGAAGGGGGTGACAAATGTCCCCATCTAACTAACTAGGTCTAATGTACATGGTTTAAGAGACAGATGACTTGGGTTTGAATCCTAACTCTATCATTTTCTTTGCTGTGTGATCTGGGGCAAATTGCTTAATTTTCTTGTGCCTCAGTTTCAACAACTGTAAAATAGGATCCTACCTGACAGGGGCCTATCTACAGAAAATAGCGCCTGTGGCAATTAGTTTTAAGTTACTGAATGATCTCTCACAGGTGGCAATGGAAACTGCGATGGCCAATAGAAACTGCTCATTAGTGCCTCTCCTCAAGTGGCGCCCAGGGCACAGCTCTACCTGCCATACCTTAGTTACACTCCTGCTACCTGATCAAGGGTGTTGAGAGGATTATATAACTTAGCGCAACATGCTAAGAAACATGCTTGGTACATAGTAAGCTGTATCTGAGAGTTTATTACTAGTATTTGTAGAAAGAGCACTGAAACTGAAGTCAAACTGAACTTCACCATTTGTAAGTTCCTTCACCTTCCTGTCCTCAGTATTATTGACATAAAATGGGAGAAAATACTTATCTCACACACTTACTTTGGGGACTAATTGAAATAACATACATAAAACATCTGAACACTAAGGAGGTGTTCACTACCTGGGGATCTTTTTTATATCCACATCTTTTTCTTCCTACAAAGAATCTACACATTCAGCCTGGCAAATCCCATGCTCTTAAGCCTCAAGATCCTTTCCCTAAATTGCTTTCACTATGAATTCTAAAATCAAGTGATTTCTGCCAACTGTATTCCATTTCCATTATTTATTTAGGTAATGGTATTATTACTGCCATTTGTTATGCATCCACTTATTGGAATCATACTGCTGTGGCTGCTAAATGGGGCTATGTCACCTTTTCTGAGAAACCTTCCCCAATGCCTTTCCTTATGCTCCCTCCTGGCAGTTCTTTTCTACATGCTCCCATGTCAACCTGTGCATGTTTGTATCTCTATTATAGTTTGTTGAATGAATGAGTGACGAAAGAAAGACAAAAAGAAGCTTATCTCAGGTTTCAGAATATGCAGACATTACCCTGCCACTAATGACTTTATGATTGAGCTACACTATCTTGCTAATTTCATCCATTAACATGATTCATGTTTGTTTCTGGTTTGATTTTCAAGGTGAAATTGTGGATTAAGTTGGAAGCTGACTCTTATTAAATAGATATTTATGATACCTATTCCTTGCCAGGCAGTATGCTACTAACCCGTTGCCATCAATTCCGACTCAGCGACCCTATATGACAGAGTAGAACTGCCCCATAGGGTTTCCAAGGAGTGCCTGGTGGATTTGAACTGCTGACTTTTGGTTGGCAGTCAAACTCTTAACCACTACACCACCAGGGTTTCCAGGTACATCGAAACTATAAAGATAAATAAGACATAGTTGTTCCCCTCAATTAACTCAGTCTCAAACTGGGGAGATAAGAAAAACATGTGAAGAGAAGCCTAAGGACACCAGTCATTGGAGTGTAGTGGGGAAGAGTGCAGTCTCAGGATCGCATGGCCTGGACTGGAACCCTGTCTCTTCCACTTAGTAACTCTGAACAAATTACTTAGTCTTGCTGAGCCTCAGTTTCCTCATCTATAAAAATGAAGTTGATAATAAAAGTATGTAGCTCTGGGCTTGTTAGTAGGATTAGATGAGATCATGCATATAAACTGTGTAGCATGATGCCTGGCACACACTAGGCAGCCGAAAATAAGTAAGTGTTACAAACCCTGGTGGTGTAGTGGTTAAGAGCTACAGCTGCTAACCAGAAGGTTGGCAGTTCAAGTCCACCTGGTGCTCCTTGGAAACCTTACAGGGTATAGGGTCCCTATGAGTCGGAATTGACTCGATGGCAATGGGTTAGTTTTTTTGCTTTTTTTGCTCAGTAGTAGTAGTTTCAAGGGTGTGATGTAGACACCAAGAATTCCAGAGTACAGAGGCAAAAGAGATCAGTGTGGACTGGAGAGCAGTCAGTGGGGCCCCATTTTGCAAGGTGGAATTTCTTAGGGCCCAATTAAGGGAAGGGTAAGGAAAGGGGAAAGGCCATTCTAAGCAAGTGATACAGTGTGTGTAAAGGTGCTATGGGGCTAGGTACGTCTGAGGGCCAGTGAATATAGTACTCTGAAGGAGGCAGTTCATGCAGGGGAGAATTGGGCAATAAGGGAAGGGAGAAAATGCTAAGAAAAAAGTACACTTGAACTGTCTACGTTCAAATCCTGAATCCACCACGTCTAGTTGTAAGACCTTAGACATGTTACTTAACATCTTTGCATTTCAGTTTCCTCATGTTGAAAATAGGCTGTGCTTGGGAGACTTCTGGCAAAATGGCACTCTAGGCAGAAGCACCACGCCGTCCCTCCACAGCAAAGATCCGAAAAACTAAGCTGAACAGAGAAAACAACAATCCTGAAACCCTAAAGCATCCAATGAAGAGATAGGGAACTCAGCCAAGCACCGAATGGAGTGAGAAAGCTGACAGAGAGCGGAGAGCGGGGAGAGATTCATGCAGAGATCCCCTACCACCTAATGCAGCGTGGATCCACCATCTTGAACTCCTATTGGAGACCAGTGAACAGGGGGTATGAGAAAGCAGCTTCACGGAGCTTCCAGTGGGAGACAAAACCACCGGTAATTTGCGATATACGCTTTTCCACCCCCCACCCTTCTTCACCCCCACTCGGCCTCGTCTGCTTCCCGCAGCCACAACCTCTTGTCCGGGAAACATCAGCTACTTGGATTCCACACACCCAAACGGGCCGGCTCTCTGAGTGCCATTTGTTGGCTGCTGGTGTTGCTTTTTTCTGCTTCTTTAGATTTCTTCCTTACCTCTTACCACCTCCCCCTCCTTTCGTTCAAATGCCTGGCTCCGTGCGCCATCTTTGCTTCTTACTGAGGGGCTACAGAGCTCTGGTAATTTGTGATATACGCTTTCCCACTCCCTAAGCTTCTTCACCCACACTCGTCCCCCTCCGCTTCCCGTGAACACAGTCTCTTGTCCGAGAAACACCAGCTGCTTGGATTCCACTAGCCCACACAAGCTGGCTCTCTGAGTGCCATTTGTTGGCTGCTGGTGTTGCTTTTTTTTTCTGCTTCTTTGATTTCTTCCTTACCTCTCACCACCTCCCCCTTGTTTCACTCAAATACCTGGCTCCATGCGCCATCTTTGCTTCTTCCTGAGGGGCTGTGGAGCTCCGTTTGAGTGTGGAGCTGCTTCCCGCTTGGGGCTGCTGTGCTGGTGGGATCCCAGGGCTTTTGTTCGTTTGTTTGTTTTGAATTGTTTGTTTGTTTTCTTTTCTTTTTCTTGAGTTGGGAGCCCCTTCTGGCCAGGCGGTGCTGCGTGGCAAGGAGACTACCCCCTCGGCTTGCACAGACATGCAGAGGGATCGCTGAGGACATTTCTTTTTATGTTGGTTTATTTTTCCTGCTTTTTGGGGGGCTTCTCTTGTTTATTTTTTTTTAATTTGTTTTGTTTTCTTTTCCCTCTTTTTCCCTTTTTGTCTTTCTTCATTACTCAGTTTCTAGTCCCTCTATAGCTTCCTTCTCTTTCTGTTCCCTGAATACCTGGCATTGTATACTTCTACGCCTTCTAGCCAGGCTGTACTGCAACACCTGAGAGTGATTTCCCCAGACCTCATAGCTGCACCGGTGGGATCCCTGGGAACTTTGCGGTTCTTTAACCTTTCCGATTTTTATTTATTCATTCTTTTCTTTTCTTCCTCTTTCCCTTTCTGTTTTTCTCCATTTCATAGTCCCTCTTCTCCCCACTCCAAAGGCAAGCTCCCCTAGCATTCTTTTTTTTTGTTTGTATGTTTTCGGCTCCTGTTCCTCTCTCCTCTCTCCCATATCCATCTTAGCTCCAAACATTAACAATCTCCCTGCTACATCCTGCCTACCTGCACCGTGCGCTTAACTTCACACCACCAAGCAACAAAGACACAGCTTACCGGAACCTGCCCTGTACTGATTACCGACCCGCCCTGGTGGCTGTAGTAAGTGCCAAAAACAACGCATCCCAGTGACACCTCTTCAGCTAGACCTTCCCTGCCGTACCATATCTGAGTGACTGACCCTGCCAATTGGAGAAGGAGGTGAAAAGTATTGTGCCCACAGACGAGCAAACAACAAAGAACACACGGTCTGCCTGCACAGACATAGTCAAATTAAAAAAAAAAGGGATGAAACAAACAAATCTAAAATCAATAAACGAGAAAAATAACTACTGAATGCCCCGAAGACAGCAGGCAATATCAAAACATTTACAAAAACAAGACAGGATGGTTCCAGTAGGCATCCAAAATAAAAT